>NC_137791.1:19167401-19492420 GCF_963383645.1 Muscardinus avellanarius
TGTGGACCCAGGCATTTGTGCTAGTTGAATACATATTAGTGAAAGAAAGCATTTACTTACTACCAATAAAATTGTAAAACACTTGCTAAGAGCTTAATATGCCAGCCACAAACTGAAGTGCTTGAGATTGATGGATCTAGGTTACCCTTCCAAGGACTCCAGTAGGCGAGTACAGTTATTAGTCACATTTTTACAGATAAGGAAACAAAGTCAAGAGTTCAAGGCAATTTGTCCGAGAAGAGATTCCAACCCTGGCTTGTTGTGTGACAGAAGATTAAAGAACCTTCAACTCTGTTCCCACCATGTAGACCTAGTCAGGACACAGGGCAGTCACTGATAGTGTAGTCTCACTGAAGTGTCTACATGCATCCATATCCCCGGTGCACAGATCTGAACAAACTGCACGTTCGGCACCATCAAGGCCACCGCAGAAGAACTTCTTATTGAAAAGATTGAGGCAGATATGTCTTCTTTATTTTGCAGATAAATAATCCCAGTCCACTGAGATGTTTAGGTAGATGGAAATCACTTCGGATACTCTGGGAGCTCATGTGTAGGCTATCTCTTGGGGCAATGGGGACAGAGAGAGGGGACCTCTTGTCAAAGTGGAATGATGCTTTGGAAGAGTGAGCATTATCAGTTTCAGCTAACCTGCACAAAGTTAACATAAAGTGCTTCCTCTATATTGAGCGCTACATAAATTGTCTCTTTGAATCCTCACCACTATCTATGTGGTAGCTATTGCAAGTTTAATGTTACAGGTATGGGAATGGGGGAACAGGGAGAGTAAGTAATTTGGAAACATCACAAGGCCAGCAAATGATTAAACCGAGATCTAAACCCAAGCAATCTGGCTTTATCTATTTACCTCAATTCTTTACTTCAATGCACATGGACTGAAAAATATAAAAGTTATAGAAAAACATAAATACCTTCTTCATTTTATTAGTAGCAAGCCAAAAACCACAGAAATTATGAGATATTTGGGAGAAAAGTGTACACACCAGAAGGAACAAGGTTTATTGAGACAAACAGCCTGGCTTTGATCTCTACCTCTGTCACCTACTAATTCTATAATTCATCCATATGACTTAACCTTTCCCAAGCTCAATTTCCTCATTTGTAAAATGAAGGTAATAATATCTACTTACCGGAGAAATAAGATTAAATAAAACAATTCACATAATTCACGCACTTCAGTAGAGCACCTTGCAAATAGATGGGGTTGTTATTAGATTTATTAATAATAATATACTGCTTACAACTACCTAGTGGTTACTATAACTGCTATTATATTATCACCATAACCACTACCACCACTATTATCACACTAGATAAAACAGCAGCCAATTGCAGAAGCGGTCTTAAGATCTTTTTGCCTAACTTACCATGAACACCAACTTTCTTCCCTAATACAGAAACAACATTAAGACTTCAACTTGAGAAAGTATTTAATAAAATTTCTGAGCATCCAGAAGGTAATTTGTAATGTGGCCACAAAACTGCAGATTAGAATGTATAAAAATTTAAATGGCATAGAGCACAAAGATGCAAACTCAATGCCATAAAATCTTGAGCACTGATGATGTTTCTTTAACATATTTTCCAAGCAAAATATAGAGCAAGTACAGGTATCCATTCTTGGCTTTCTCCTTCATTTCTGTTGGCATCTGTGTGTACCCTGCACACGTGGAAGATGGTCAGCCACACTGGGACTTTGTAGTATGGTTTAAAGAATGCAAGAACAGAGGGTCTAAACGAACACAACAGCAGCACAACTTTGTGAGGCTATATTCCTGAAAGTCAACAAAATCACAGACCTAAGTCCATTTCAGCTTCTTGAGAACTGATACGGCATCACAAGACAACATCTCACCTCTCTCTTTTCTGTCATTCGACGTAACAAGGTGTTATTAATGCATGCTCACAGGTATAAGTTTTCCCAATTTTATCACATCAATAACATATGATATTCGTGAGAAAATTAGAAAAAATAAATATGACTATTAAAATCATCTATAATCCCATAATATGAAATGACTGTAAATACTTTGTTGTTTATATTTTCTGACCTTTCCTAAGCATATAAAAACTCATGCACAGATAAAAACACATCACTTGTAAATATACTCTATCACAATCCCTTTCCCCAAAAGCAAAATATAACAATTTTCCATACCTATTACATATGATAATTATATTCCACACCATGGTTTCAAATATAGATGGTCACAGACTTACATGGCTGAACTTATGATTCTTCAACTTAATGATGGTGCAAAAGTAATACATATTCAGCAGAAAACATACTTTGAATTTTGAATGATGATCCTTTCCCAGACTAGTGATAAGAGTCAGATGCTCTCTAACGATCCTGGACCTGGGCAGTGAGTGCGGCTCCCAGTCAGCCACGCGATCGTGAGGGGGAACAGTTGATACTGTTGGGTTTATTGGGTTACCAGGCTGTGATGTGCAATAGGCTATGTGTATTAAGTATTGTTTTACAAAAGTGTGGTTTTGACTTATGATATTTGCAGTTTCCCATGGGTTTAAAGAGATGTGAGTCCATCACAAGTTGAGGAGCGTGTGCATGTTGCCTGAGGTTCCATTATGCAAGTGGACCGTGAGTTGTTAGTCAATCTTCTATTTATGGAGAGAGAGAGTTTGCTTCCGATTTTCTTCTTGTTATAAACAACTCGTTTCTATAAACATCCTTGTTTATACACCTTGATATACTTGATTAAATACTTCCTAAGACATAATTCCTAGAAATGGAACTTCCAAATCAGAGACTGTATATTTTTTAAGGTTTAATAGATACTTTGCATTAAGTGATATATATCCCATCTTTGTCACACAAAGGAAGGGCAAAGGCCACACCCAATATCCCATGGGTTAGCTAACAGCTGCTGACAATATCCATGTATAATGTGATGCTATCGGGCAGGCCAGCATAAGACAACATCATTCAAAAACATCACAGTAACCAAGAATTAGTAGATACTATCAGAGAGAAGGTTCTGATTTTTAAATAAATGTCAATTTTGCATTTAAAAATGAGATATAAAAAAAAGAAGCTGGCCACATTTAGCAAGTAAATGCCCTTTTCCCCTCCACTCTCTGAAAATTTTTAGAAAATGAGGGGAAAGGAATCATTAAAGATTTACATCAAAACTGTTTCAGATTTCCTGGCCAGTTAGGGTACAATATGTAGGATGCTCCAAAGGCAAACACCCAAAAAAAGAGAAAAAAGAAAAAAAGAAAAGTTCACTTTCTCCTGTACCTGGTAGCATTTTAACTTATTTTATCAGAAGAATTAAAAAACTGAATCTTGAATGTCTTAATGGCTATAAGCAAGAGCAACACACCAGAATAAGCTAGAACATTTTCCTCAGTATTGTTGACACAGCTGAATGAAGCTACTGCTCACCACTAACTGAGCCCTCTCCTGGAGCCCACCAAGCAGAAGACAGCAAAGTGAGAGGCAGGAGACACCAGGGATGTGGCCATCAGAGTTAGGACACTGGCGGAGAGGACTCAGCGAGGTCCAAACCGCACTTAGGGAAAGCTGATCAATAAATCCATGCTGTCTACACTGTGGGCCAAGCAAGAGGAGCTTCTTGATTATTTTACAAACACTTACCTGATGTCTACTATAAGCTTTTCTGGCAGTAACTCATTTAATCCCATTATTCTTGTTTTCTGATGGAGAAACAAATGCCAAGATAACATATTTTGCTCAAGATAACACAATTAAAGAGTGGAGAGAGCTGAGATTCAGGTCCAGGGAACCAGGCTCTAAAAATCCACACGCTTAACTCCTTTAGTATGTTTTCTCTTGGGATGTGCAGGACTGAGGGCCGGAAGGTTAAGCTGGAGCCACCTCTGATAAGCAATCCTGTGTGACCTAGGGCAAGCTGTTTAATTTCTCTAAGTCTCAGAGTTCTCCTTAGTAAAATCCAGATACTATGCCCTAAATATGTCCCCCAAATTTCATGTGTTGGAAACTTAATACATTAACGGTATTAAGAGGTGGGGCCATTTGGAGATGATTAAATTAACCTAGTACTTGGATTCAAGGACTGAGGAAATTGTGGATTTGTTACACAAGCAAGTTCTTTCTAGTATTTTTGCTCAGTTTCACCACGGGATGCTTTCTCCCATGCTGTGATGCTACAAGAAGCCCCCCATGACTAAGACAGCAGATATCAGCTCTGTCCTTACCCTTAAACCTATGGCCCACACTCGCCTGGACACAGACCTGAGAACACCACCGACTTCCCAGCTCATTTCTACTTCATCTCAGTCTCCATTTTTACTCACTATTCAAGTGATTCTTATTTACCCTAAAGCATGACAACTTTTCCCCTAGAGAATCCTTGTATGTAAAAATATTGGACAAAAAATTTTTGCTTTTCTAAACATTTTGTAGGTGACAGAAAAGGAGAAATGCACAGTGCAGAGAAAACTACTTTAAACCCTCCCCACCTGTCTCCCCTTTGATCCCTGAACTCCACACTGCCAATTGGGGAAGGTACTTTCAATGCCATTTCCTTCTTTCAGTTCCCGAACTGATAGCTGTCTTCTCTTTCGAATTTTCCTCTAGGCATTTAAAGGTCTCATCTCTTTCTTATAAGTTGTAAATAATTTATTTATTCATAAATTATTTAACAACAATGATGTTTCAATGAGATGATGGATGTGAAAGTACCTCATAAAAATGAAGCAATACATTAATGGAAAGCATCATCAATATTCCCTTGAAAGATGGTACGGACTGAATAACTTAAAACATTGATTATCTTAACATGATTGGCAGGTGTATGATGAGTTCCTAGAGTGGGCGCTTTTATGCACTGGCGATCCATGCTGGGGCAGCACTACCTTCAACCCTGCCTTCCTGGGTGGCTGCATCAGCTACAAGACAGAGATGGTTAGACCAACTTCTGGAGAGGAGCTTGAAACTCTCTCTTAAAACTGCAAACAGCCTCACTCTTTGCTCAACCCTATTGGTCTTTCTCTTACCCTCTTACTTAACAAATGTTTCTCTTACCCTCTTACTTAACAAATGTACATTGTACAGCCCCTGCCTCTTCTTATTCCTCTTAACATCTAGTTCCTTCTTGCCACCTAAAGGTCCAGATTCTCCCACGCTACAGTAATATATTGTGAAGAGCAATGATGTGCAAACCCACAAAGAGTTCCCTGTTGTGAACATAAGGGCCATGTTCCCTTGCTTTGTCTCTGGCCCTCCTGAATTTGGCAGCTCAATTCTCTGATGTACATGATGTACTTTAACAAACAAATCAATGTCAGTTATTAAGCCATACATGAGAAGAAGGGAGGGGAAGGGAATGGTGCAGGAGTTGGGTAAGGGTTAATTGGGTGATGTGTGCATGTATGTCTCCACCATCTTGTACCCCATTAAGATGTATGAATACAATGCACCAATAAAAAATTTTAAAAAGAGAACTTATAGAAATTTTCATGTAGAAAGAATCTACCTAAAGGCATATAACATCAACCAATTTATCTACTAGTCTAGGATATAGCTCAATGGTAGAACACATTCCTAACATGTGTTTAGCCTGGGTTTGGTCCCCAGTATTGCAAATGACAACAACAAAATTATAAGAGAAATATTTTTAAACTATCTGCTTTGCCAATCTACGCAGCAGGATTGCATCAAGGTGAAATTACTTTGTGGAAAATTCTTCCAAACCAAGCAGGTCATATATAAAAGATACTTAATAGAATTCTTCCCAAATTTGACAGCAACCCTAGAAATGTGCATAGTAGTAACTGGTCATAAAGCTGAAACATTTTTCTACGTAATTAATAATAAATAAGTTTGAGTTAACCATGTTAAAGCAAAGATTGAATCATCTCTGCACTCTCTTTATGGAAATATTACAGGATTATTATCTTTTATACAGGTGATAAAAAAGAATGTACCCAGCCAGGCGTGGTGACGCACACTAGTAATCCCAGCATTGGGGAGGCTGAGACAGGAGGATCCAGGTTCGCAGCCAGCCTCAGCTACTTAGTGAGGCCCTTTACAACTCAGTGAGACCCTGTTTCTAAATAAAAAATAAAAAATAGTTTTGGGAGTATAGCTCAGAGGTAGAATGCCATGGGTTCCATCCCCTGTACGACAAAAAAAAAAAAAAAGAGAAAAATGTACTCAAAAAGCTAAGGAAAAAAATTAAAATGCAGTTGCATGAGACCATGTACTAATAAAAACATGTCATTTTCTGGATTTTAAGATGTAAATGGATTTTCTCAGGTTTTATTTTTTTATATCTATTTTGTGGCACTGGGAAGTAATCCCAGGGGCATCTACCTCTGAGCTATACCCCCAGCCCAATTTTCATTCTTTATTTTGAAATAGGATCTCAGTAAGTTTGCAGAGGGCCTCACTAAGTATCTGAGGCTGTCCTTGAACCTGCAATCCTTCTATCTCAGCCTCCCAAGTACTGGGATTACAAGCATGTGCCACCATGCCTGGATCTCAGGTTTTTATTAATTTGTAACTTCTGGTGATTTCTTTTTTGTAATAAAACATTTACTGCTCATAAAACTCTATGCTTTTATATTATTTAAAGCAGATTCTCCAAAATTGCATCCTCCCAAACCTGAATCCTATTAGTGATTTATCAGTTCCATTATCATTGAAATACAGACTATTAAATCAAGTCCTCTTTAGGGTAATAGAGACAAAATATTATTGTTAATATCTTGTGAGATGACAGAATTCCTTCTCATTTCTCCCTTCTTCCTGGATCCCTACTATTTCTCTATAAAGTAAACTCACTGATGAGTGGGGCGACACAGATACACAGATAATACTTCTGCCTCAAGTAGAGTCAAGCCCAAGGATGGGAAGAAGACACGTGAGCTAAAAACGACACAATGACTTGAACACTGCTCTTCAGCAGATTGGAGCAAGTCCTCCAAACACAGAAAGAAGAGACGATCCTACCTTGGCAATTTGAGAAAGGTATCCTAATAAAGGTAAGGCTGAACTGGGCACGAAAGTGTTCCTGTTAGGAGCTGGGAACAGCATCCCCATGAAAGATGTGATGGCACATCAAAGTCATTCTAAAGAACAGAACCAGACATGTGGTACTGAAAAAGAACAAACAAGCATGAGTTAGTCTTCGGAAGAGAACACTCACTGTCCACTAGGGAGAATTAGCGAGTGACGAGCTTTCTATGTCGCATTCTCTAATATAATATGCCAGGCATTTATAACCCTGGACACCGCCTCCTCCAACACTTTTTAGCTGTGTTGCTTGTGATAACTGCATGATTTCTCAAACTCTCAGTTTCCTCCTCTGTTAAATGAGCATATTACTACTTACCAAAGAACCTCCTCATGTTTAGACTGATTATGCATGGCAGAAAGCCATGCTGAGCAAATGTTATCTGCTCCCACTAAAGTAAGGCTCCTACATCCAGATTTTCTAGCATTAAAGATAGTTGCGAACTGCACTTCTTTGTTAAACTGATTAATTAACTTGGGAAAGTGAACACCTGGAAGCCAAAAACAAGCTGGATGCAGAAATGTTTTGAAAATAGCCAGAACATTCCAAAGAATCCCAGAAATGCTCTAGTGGCCACTATCACATTTCTTGAAGCACGAATTAATTAAAAAAATATATAGCCCATGTACTTCAAATCATAAATGCATACACAGGGGAGAAGCCCAAAATACCAAATCTCAGTGAAAAAGAACCCTCTCATGAGGAAATAAGCACTTAATTCTATATGATGGAAGACGTGGATCAAACATACTCCTGCAGAAGTTGAAGTTTCAGATTCCCACTTGGTAGGAGTCTGCAGGTGGGGCTGCTTCGTGTTCCAGACAGAAAACCTTAGACTACTGTGCCTGAGACAGAGTCCTGATCCTTCCAGCCTTAATGGACTTTTCCTTTCATGGTAGAGCATGTGCATTTTTAGGAAGGACATCAACCTCCTCAACTTAATTAGAAACAATTATAAAAGGATGGACTGTTATATTTTAGTCCAGTAGTCCATTAAAGTAGTTACTTTAGAATTAATAAGCAGACCCAGTCCCTAAGATTCTAGGAACAGGCAGAGATGTTTCATCTGTCCTCCCCATGAGCCAATCTTCTGGTTTTTGTGACAACGGATTCTGGAACTGTTAATGTTTGTGAATTGATTCTTTTACCCAGTCTACTTATAATAGCAATAGCCTGTGAACATTGGGTAGTTTTGTCTTGTCAGTAGTATTACAAAGTACTACAGTCAACTCACAACCTAGAACCTGAAATATGTGACAATCTCTCCAGCATGTAACAATTTCTTCTGAGTACAAAAACTCAAGAATTTCTGTTACCGAAAGAATTCCCTAATGTACGTGATGTACTTTTACAAGCATATCAGAGTCAATCACTAAGTCAAACATGAGAAGGAGGGAAGTGGGTGGGAATTGGGAAGGGCTAAATGAGTGATGTGTACATGTCTACCTCTACCATGTTGTACACCATTAAGATGTATGACTACAGTGCACTGATAAAAATTTTTTTAAAAAAGTGTTATCAATCAGAACTGACTCTGCTGGATACCATCATATGAGAATATATGTAAATATGAGCTGCCACTGAACTCATTCATGGGTTAGATTAGAAGATCATAACAACCCCGGCTTAAAATTTCTTCAAAGACAATCAATGGGCCATGGAAGAGGATTTGCATGAAATGAGTATTGGAAGCACCAACAGAGATCTCATTATATGAGACTCTGATAAAATCCAACAGGCACAAGGGAGCAGGCTGCAGTATTGAGAAGCTCTTTAACCACACTTACATACTGTGGGAACAAAGAGCACTCATGGATTTATTGGCTTCTTATTACCAAACTGAATGACTGAACCTGGTCATCTGTGAGCAAGTGACAGCTTTAGGGAAAAATACAACACAGGTGGTCATTCTGGTGGCCCATTAGAAGGTCATTAAATGGTGGCTTTGGATTAAGCCTTTAAGTAGCATGCATTTTAGAGAAAAAAAATTATACTTAAGAGCATTGTCTTTTAGAGGGGACTCAGAGAAAATGTAGCAGATAGTAGATGTCATTAGCCATCCATCCACTCACACATCTGTATCCTCATGTCTCCTCCCCATCTCAATGTAAACAAAGAAGTCCCCCAAACTGTCATACTGAAGGGACTGTGAAGGGTTTCTGTTAGGTCCACATTCCCCTCGCACAGACTACACATCACCAAGCATGCTTGAAGAGAGAAGCGTAGTGTTTGCATTAATTTGCAGGTAGTTGGGGCACTGGAAGAGGCTGCCACCCTAATGGTGCAGGTGTCTGTAAGCTTTGGGGTGCAGTCCATTAGAAAGTCATGCTTAACAGTAGAGGAAGTTAGGTCTAATGGTATTAATACTTAACACAGTGTTTTTCACTTCATGGAGCTCACGGAGAAAGATAGTATTTATACACAGCGGTAAACAGACAAGGTGGTGTGTCCAGAAGTCATTAGCTTGGTCAGGAGGGGAAAGTAAGATGGGGAAATCCAGGATCCTTGGGTCATGGCCGAGGCCAGCTCTGTGGATCGTCATCTATCCACAGCAAGAGCCCAGCAGAGCATCCGCCAGAGAAGCAGTCCTAAAAGAATGTGGGTGCTGCAAGCATTCCCTGGGGAACATAGCAAGATTCTAAGGTCCTGGTTGCATCATTTATCTTTATGTGAAAACAAAGGGAATTATGAGTACATATTATGGTAATTAACTATTTATTTATTTATTTTTATACTGGGGCTTGAATCCAAGGGTAGTCTGCCTCCAAGCTATATCTCCAGCCTTTTTAATTTTTTTTATTTTGAAGCAGGGTCTCACTAGATTAGCAATCTAGTAGTCTCGCTCCATTGCTGAGGCTGTCTCCTGTCTCAGCCTTCCCAGTATTAGGATTACAAGCGTGTGCCACCACGCTCAGTGAACTGACATTATTTGATGTTCTAGACATAAAGAGCCCACAAAATACGTGCTCAAGTAATATTTGATATTGCATCAATGCTTTACATAGCAACCAAAACAAGAACCTAAGAATACAATACTGAGCTATGCTGTGGATTCACAAATCAGTTACAAACTCCTTTGCCCCAGACCCAAAAGAAGTCAGATTGAACCTAACACTTACTAGAGTTTTATGGTTCCTTTCTTTTATCTAGTTTGTGTTTCTTGTTTCATTGCCGTTTGTGATACAGGGAAAATAGAGTATGTTTAAAGTGGGCCAATGTTCTGTGAGTTTTCTTAGTCTCATCATCTAAAAGAAGTGGGGAATTAATGATCACATGTGGTGGAGACAGCAAGAATTAGTTCGAGATTGGGTGGCTTCTACAGAGAGCTCGCAGGCCGGGATACGTCTAAAACCACTTTCGGAAATGCTTACTCTGGAAGTTCAGGCGCGGTGACCTCAGCTGGAAAGAGCAGGCCACATAGCAGCTGATCCAGTGTGCAAATGGTTTGGAAAGGAAATAGCACGAACCATCTGAAACTGCCACTGATATAAAGCACGTGTGGAAGCTGAAGGCTAGAAAAGTCATATGAATGGTTTCTCAACTGCAGCATCCTTCAAAGGTGCAACTTGTAACTCCACAAATAACTATTATCTTATTCTCTATGACACACTCGTCCACAGGGGTATAGACATGAGGAGCCACCAGGGGGAGAGGTTTCTGAGTGGAGTGTGCAATCATATTAATGAATTTTCAATAAAATTTGCCCATCAGATAGAAAGTCCCCTAAAGGGATACACTGGCAAACAAAACCAACAAGTCAAAAAAGAACAATATCACAGATTCCAGGTTTGTTTCCTTGCTGAGAAAAATGGAATTCAGTGAATCTGTAGTCATTTGGAGGCCCAAAGCAACCATATGTATGCACTTCACAAAATTATATGAATACCTCTATACTAATATCTCATTATTGATGTATCTTAAATATCGTCACACTAAAAATTTCTGATTTATTTGCATTCTCTCATAGTAATAGAAGTTCAAATAATTCTTCAAAAGATGGGAATGCAGGGTTGGTTTGAGGCAAGATGACTTGACCACACAGCTACAGAGAATTCATCATTAAGGTTATCCCCTTTGGTTGGGCAGCAAGGCAGCCCTGGATAGAAAAAAAGAAAAGATTAAAAAAAAAAGGAGAATGGAGATAAAAATACAATAGGAATTATTAAAGAAATATCACTTTAAGAAAATTTTTATTTATAAAACTTTGTTATTCGGGATATCAGAAAACAAAAAAACATGTTTTTATAAATAATGTTTAAAATGAATATAGTTGTCCCATCAAATTGAAAAGCAAAAGCCCAGAATATAAGAGAAAGAGAGAGAGAAAGGAAAGAGAGAGAATATGAATATGAAAGGGAATTTAGAGATGTAAGACAAATATCAGAGCCACCAAGTCCTCTCTCTAGGTTTCTTAATTCTTTGGCCCACCCTTATCCCTAAAGCTTTCTACCAAAGACCTAACAGAAGACAAAAACAGAACGTCACCAGAATTAGCACCCAAATGGGCAGGAATTGAAGGGAGAGAAGCAGGAGGGGCCTCTCAGTCAGAGGAAAACAGAAGGAACCTGAACAAGAATAGACTGACTTCTTTTATGTTGAAAATTAGAGAGACATGGCTGAATGGGAAGGGAAAGTGGAAGAGTTCTCTGGGAAAGGCGAGGGGCTCCTTCCTACACAGGGGATATCCCATCCCGCCTCCCTCCAGCAAAAGAGTTTGCTTGCCCTGCCTACAGAGCTGCCCCGCAATAACGCTACCATCAGCAGTCACCATTACTCTTGGCGGCAGCAGGGAGATTCTCACTGTGGACTGTACTGTGCTCCACACCCGAGAAATGACTTCACTTCATCCTTCAAGCATCTTTACGAACCACATCCTGGTATTATCCCTATGTTTACAGGTGAGGAAACCATGTCTCCAAGAATCAGAGTAAAATTTACAGCTCCAGCTCTTCTGGATTAAAATTAACCTCTGTTCTGCCTCACTCAAGTTGATAGAATTCCCATTATCAGTTCAGAGAGTGTTCTACTTTAAAAATTTTTGAATAAAGACAAAAATAGAAAAATCCAAAAATTATAGCCATAGAAAATTTTAGCCTTTTCTTTTGTGAAAAACTCAGAACCTATTCTTGGATTAAACTATAATATTCTTGATCCTTAATTGTACATCCCTTGAAAATACTTTACCGTCACTTAGCAAATACTTTATTTTAAAAAACTTACTATGGCCGGGCATGGTGGTGCACGATTGTAATCCCAGCACTCGGGAGGCTGAGACCCGAGAATCGCGGTTCACGGACAGCCTCAGCTACTTAGTGAGGCCCTCTGCAACTCAGGGAGAGCCTGTTTCAAAATAAAAGATTAAAAATAGGACAGGGGGTGTGGCTCTCAGAGGTCAAATGCCCCTAGGTTCCATCCCCAGAGCCACAAAAAAATAAAATAAAATAAAATAAAACATGCACAAATTTACACTCAATATATCAGATATTTTCTTCATTGTATCTCATAAGGAAATCTTCAAACAAAAATTTCTGGAGAGCCAATGTTTATAAAGTACATGTTTAAATTTTAATTTTGAACTAAAATATTTAGTATATGACTTAAAATTTGAAATTATAAACCAAAGGAAAAGAAAATTATCAGCCTTGTTTTCTTTCCTCAGAAACTGGGCCCCGGACAGTTAAAACTGACTTTTTTTTTTTTCCAATTGGTATTTTAATGTTGAGATAATTGTGCATGTTATTACTACTTAGTGAACTGGTAAGAGTTGTTTTTATTATAAAATCTTTTCAATAACTTTCAAAAATCAAAAGTATTGTTTTGAAGTTTAATTTTCTGGTTGTAATCAATCCTTAGATAAAGAAGATCAGTTGCCAGTAATCAAACCAACACTCTCAGAAACACACAAGTTGACTCTTCTTACTATAACAGCCATTCAGATTTTCTAACAAATTTATACACACATCTGAATACTTTTATTTTCTTGTTTAGAAGGTGCCTACCATAAACAGATGACACTGGAAACTGATCCCTTAAACATAAATTTTTTCCTTTACCAATCAATCACCTCACATGTCTGGTCTAACCATGAGTTGGATTACAGTTTCAAAGTCTGGCGCCTGCTTTTGTCAGAAGATAATTGTTTAAAAAGCCCAAAGAGCTATTCACAATTCAGATATTATGATATATTCAGATCCAAATCATGACAAGATTGGTAGACATTATCAATCCTATTTTTTTTTTTTTTTCAGAAAAAATGTAGGAAGCCGGGCGTGGTGGCACACACTTGGAATCCCCGCGCTTGGGAGGCAGAGACAGGAGGATCGCGCATGTTCGAAGCCAGCCACACATGCTGGCTTAGGAGACCCTGTTTCCAAATTTTAAAAAATGTAAAAATAGGTCTGGGAGTGTATTCCAGAGGTAGAAGGGCTTCCAGGAACCCCAGTACCACAAAAAAAAAAAGAAAAAGAAAGAAAGAAAGAAAGAAAGAAAGAAAGAAAGAAAGAAAGAAAGAAAGAGAAAGAAAAGAAAAGAAAAAAGAAAAAAATTGGAATAAAATAACAAGTATTCTCTACTATGGTATTAATAGCAAGTGACTGGGGTTTGAGCCAAGGACAGGTAGGAGACGAGGCGCCTTTCATGTCTAATCCATAAAATCTGTTATCTGTGTGGGAAACTGTGCAGGCCATGAGCAGTGCAGCTTCAACCACATTGGACAGGGATTGAGAAAGAAACCAACGTATTTACTAAGCCACCTGATTCTGCAGCCTGCTCAGCTCTGCAGCGTAACTTAGGCCAAACTAGTAGAGAAAGTAGTGTTCGTAAAATTCTTTAGGATGTGGTAGAGTGTCATACGGCAAAGAAGCCAGTACTGCAGGCTAGAATGATAGTGGTCCAAGCTGTGCAGCAGGAAAACGAGTTGTCAAAGTGTGACCAATGGTAGCCTGCTAGGATCGATGGAGGAACCACTTCCACTGACACTAGGCACCTCTGTGAGAATGTTAACGTCAGTCTCAATATTCTGTATGGGGGAGACGGGAACGAGGAGGAAGCCCGGGGAAAACCCACCAAGCGCTGCACGCATGCATGTCACTATCACTGTGAACTACGTTATGATGCTAAACTATAATGCATCAATAAAAGTATATATTCAAAAAGGAACTCTAGAGCCGGGCGTGGTGGCGCACGCTTGTAATCCCCGCACTTGGGAGGCAGAGACAGGAGGATCGCGCAGGTTCGAAGCCAGCCGCGCTGGCGTAAGAGACCCTGTTTCAAAAATATAAAATAGGTCTGGGAGTGTAGCCCGGAGGAAGAAGGGCTTCCAGGAACCCCAGTACCACCAAAAAAAAAAAAAAAAGGAACTCTAGGGAAAGGAGGGTTAAGGCAGGGCGGGGGAGGCATATCACTGGTGTATAGTGCCCAATATAGGCTGCATTTAGCAAGGCATTAATAAGAGAAAGAGATACACTTAGGAAAGAACTGTCTAGATTGGGATACTCAAAATAAAATTTCTCTCTGGAGTCAGGCTGCACTGAAATAAATAGCAGAATTTCCAAATTCCCACAGAGCTGCTGTGTCTTTAATAGGAAGCAGAATGACACTGTCTACTTTAAATCCAATGCTCCAACGCCATCAGCTCCTCTATCTTCAAACCGAGATTATTCATTTTGGGGTGTGGAAAGGCAGGGGGTAGAACTGGAAAGAGCAGAAGAAATGAACCGAGCTGTCACCCCAGGATCTCAGACAGCGCTTCCTGAGTCAGTGCATTACAGACTATATGCTCACCGGTTAACAGTGAAGTTTACTTGAGAAACATTTCATGTATCTATATCATATATTTCATGTGTCATTTATTTCACAAATATTTGCTATATATCATCGTTATGGCCTTGCCTACATTTCAAAATTTCAAAGGAATATTTTCCAAAGATTACTTAATTTTCATATCAAAAAGGAAAGTAAGAGCCAGGCAAGGAGTTGCACGCCTTCTAATTCCAGTATTTGGGAGGCTGAGACAGGAAGATTGCACAGGTTAAAAGCCTGCCTCAGGTACTTAATGAGACCCTGTTTCCAAATAAAATATAAAATAGGTCTGGTAGTGTAGCCTGGAGGTAGAAGGCCCCTGGGTTCTACCCCCAGTAACACACACACACACACACACACACACACACACACACACACGGAAAGTAAGAAAGAACATCATCTTACCAATATTTTTCTTAAGGTGGAGAATATATATATCCAAACACAACATTCAATATTCATTCTCTCTCTCTCTCTCTCTCTCTCTCTCTCTCTCTCTCTCTCTCTCTCTCTCCCTCTCTCTCTTTAAATTTGGTGTATTGCAATTTGACATCATATTGGGGTACAGATTGTCCAAAAAATACATGCACACAGCTCTTGACGTCCTCCTCGCCAGGTCTCTCCCTCCTCCCTCACTTTCCCTGTGCATATCTTTGAGATAGGAATTAGTAGTTTTGAATACGCATTATTTCAACTATTACATTTTTTTTTTTGCAATACTGGGGATGGAACCCAGGGGCACTCTACCTCTGAGCTACACCCCCAGCCCTATTTTTTATTCTTTATTTTGAAACAGGGTCTCACTAAGTTGCAGAGGGCCTCTCTAAGTAGCTGAGGCTGTCCGCGAACCTGTGATCTTCCTGTCTCAACCTCCCCAGTACTGGGTTTACCAACATGCCATTATGACTTTGCCCCCTCCACACATTCCTTCCCTAGTCCCCCTTAGTCACTCCCCTGGAGTCTGTTCATCAGTGTAATGTTCTCTTTGTTTCCAAGTATCTCTCTAGCCTCCACACAACAGAAGAACGGACACTTTGGTATAGGTACGCACAATGGAGTTCTACTCAGCGAAAAAGAAAAAAAGAATCATGACATTTGCAGGAAAATGTGTGGAACTCAAGAATATTATACTGAGTGTGGCCAGTCTCAAATTCTCTTGATAGACCAAGGATAGATCTTGGATGGAGGAAGTTGGGGATGTGAGCTGGGACTAACTTCAGCAAGCTGAACCTAATTTTCTACTTTGGGAGTCAACACATGATAGTCATTGTTTAGCAACATTCCACTGAGGCCTCAAAAATCTCCATAAAAGAAACCTTATGGGGAATTTATGTGCTCTGCATTGTGCCAGGGTTCTAAAGAGAGTGAGCTTAGACTTGACGACTGGCGGGGCTTCCTACTTGTCCCGGGCCCAGCTTGGGTCACCATCTGGGCCACGTGAAGGGCACTGAGGACCCAGTCAGAGGCAGGCACGCAGACCATAGGTACCATCTGGCATGACTAGAACCCAGGAAGGTGGCAGGAGTTGCCATGAGCAACTCCACCAAGCCAGAGAAAAACTTATAAGTTAATAGGGCAGGAGACCGACTGAGATCCAATCAGGAGACAGGAATTCTGATATGGACCAGGGATTGACTTTGGGGTCCAGTCACTCTTTCACTTTAAACTTCACTCTTCTCCTCTACACAATGAAGGAATTGGGCTTATTGGGGAAGGGAGAAGTCAGACAGGATCTAGGAGCTAGCAAGTGGTCTAATGAACAGATCCAGGCAGAGTGGGAACCGTGGGTCAGTGAAGAACACATGTCCTTCTGAAGGGGCAGGTGCTATATATAACTCCAGATGATTAATGGTATACAGAAACAGGGGCTGAGTCCCCAAACTGTCGACTTTTTCAGGAAGAACAAGAAATAAAGAATGTGTATGTAAAATCTTCCCATTTCTAAATGTTTCAAAAGAAATTTTTTTGTACTGGGGATTGAATTCAGGATTTTTACCTCTGAAGTGCACAAAAGTGCCATTTATTTGTTTACTTATTTATTATTTATTAATTAGAAACAGGGACTCAGTAAGTTACTGACAGCCTTGCTAAGTTGTGAGGCTGGCTTCAAATCTGTGATCCTCCTGTTTCAGCCTCCCAAGTACAGGGATTAGAAGTGTGCACCACCAACCTGGCTCTAATTAGATTCTTTTCAAGCTTTCTATTGTCCAAACAAACAAACAAACAAACAAAATTCGTTAGTATAATGTTACCGAGGGAATCACACTGGTTTCCTGGCATTGAGATACTGATCTCTAAACTAAAGCACTCCTAAGGCTCCTTCAGTTTTTCAAGATAAATTTAAAATAAACTGCATGATCCATGGCATTCTTTCCTCTCTCTGTAGTCTATTTCTTTCTTCTCTCACATGATCAAAAGGTTTGAGGATGAATTCCCATACACTCTCCTTTCACCTCAAGGGTTTGACTTCCTCCCTGACTCCAAAGAAACTGTGGCCCTGATGTTATCCATCAACTCCAGACCACAAACCCAAAAAGTAACCGCCCTGCCTTCATTCTTCACCAATTTACAGCATCTCGAACTGTTAGCAACAACACTTTTTGTAAGCGGATCTCTTGTGGGTTTTCACATGTTTCCAATCCCCTTGTCCCAGATTCTTTTGCTGTCTCCTATTTTCCTTCCACTTCCTAAATGTGGGTGTTCTCCAAGGCTCAGTCCCCAGTCCTGAGATCTCATCCATACCATCAGCTCCAAGCATCATTAGATTCATTTGTAGACACAAATAAACATCTCACGGTCTGTTTCTTGAGCTCGCCACTCCATTTCCATGGCCATTTGCACATTACTACTCAGACCGACCACCTTGCTCTTTCAGTAAATTTGACGTGCTTCTAATTTGTGTCTTCTTTCCCCCAAACTCATCCCTCATGTTCTTCCTGCGACTAAACATCTCCCACCATTTCCCCACTTATCCTTCTTTCTCTTTTAGAAATGTAAATTATAAGTCCCTCCTTCCTGCCCATACTGGCTTTCTTAAGTATACAGGAGATATATTTTCACAAGTGGAAATCTTTCCCAATACTGATACATTTTAAACCTTTTCCCAATACTAGTACACTAAGATTTTTTTTTTTTTTTTGGTGGTACTGGGGTTCCTGGAAACCCTTCTACCTCCGGGTTACACTTCCAGACCTATTTTTATACTTTTTTATTTGGAAATAGGGTCTCTTAAGTCAGTGCGGCTAGCTTCGAATCTGCACGATCCTCCTGTCTCTGCCTCCCAAGCACGGGGATTACAAGCGTGCGCCACCACGCCCGGCAAGGGCTAACACAGGATAAGTGGGGAAATGGTGGGAGATCAAAGGACCTGCTGCGGACTTGGTCGGGATAAAACACTTAGTAAACTGGAGTTCTGTGGTATATTCCACTCGAATTGCCCCCCTGTGCCCCTCTCAGGCACAGGGCTGTACTTATCTCCTGTATTTCTATCGTTTTAATAAATTTCTTTAAATCTTCAGCAACTGTCCAAGCTATGCATATTTATTCTTAGCTTAGGACAAGAATCCACAGTTTTTCTGTTTTTATGTTTGTGTGGTTGTGGTGGGGGAATTACTTCTCCCCTCACACACCAAACACATTTCATCCGCAACACAGCCCTCTCTGACCCTCCCCATTCCCCTCCGATTCATACACAGTATTGGGAACATTCATCTCTTCTACACTTGAGGACTGGATGAACCAATTGCCCCTGTCTTACTTCTTCACTCCAGCCCATACTAGGCACTGCCACCATGTGCTCACTGGTATTATGGTACATCCTAATTTCCATTGCTACAGGGGATAAAGACCAACTAGGAAGTTGACTTTCAAAGCTCACCAAGTCTTGGCCCTTGGACCATCTCCCTCTCCCTCTCCCTCTCCCTCTCCCTCTCCCTCTCCCTCTCCCTCTCCCTCTCCCTCTCCCTCTCCCTCTCCCTCTCCCTCTCCCTCTCCCTCTCCCTCTCCCTCTCCCTCTCCCTCTCCCTCTCCCTCTCCCTCTCCCTCTCCCTCTCCCTCTCCCTCTCCCTCTCCCTCTCTCTCTCTCTCTCTCTCTCTCTCTCTGAGATTCTGCCCAGCCACACTAATTTAATCACCATTCCCCAAAGTCTCTATTTTATTTGTGCTTAGAATAATCTCTCCTATAACGTTTTACCTGTTCAAATCCTACCGAGTACTCAAAGTCCTCAACTTGCATTTTCTTCAAAAACCTTTCTAAACTACTAGGCCAAAATGATCTCTTATCAGAGCTTAAAGAAATATTTTTCAGTATTGTTTCCTTACCTGTACCAGTATTGGGAATAGCCTAGGAAGATTTGAGAAAGTTCTGATTATTAATAAATATATTTCAAAAATTGGGTGAGGGGTAGACCTGTGTACATGGAAGGACTTGGTTTCTGCCAAGAAGCAGGCAGCTATTCTAATGTAAATTAACCTAGCTAAATGTAATTAACAAGTGGAAAGAGAAGGGGAGTTAGACTTCCTCATTCTAAAGACAGGTTTACATAATAATTGCATCTAGCCGGGCGTGGTGGCTCACGCTTGTAATCCCCCGAGCTTGGGAGGCAGAGACAGGAGGATCGCGCAGGTTCAAAGCCAGCCGCGTGCGCTGGCTTAGGAGACCCTGTTTCCAAATAAAAATGTAAAAATAGGTCTGGGAGTGTAGCCCAGAGGTAGAAGGGCTTCCTGGAACCCCAGTACCACCAAAAAAAAAAAAAAAAAAATTAAAAAAAATAATAATTGCATCTAGTTAGGAGGAGATTGACCTTCAGGAAAGAAAAAATCTGGGTGTAAACTAAGAGTTCCATGGGAAAATTAAGATGATGGACTTTACCTATGTCAGAATTACATAAAAAAAAAAAGCAAGATAGAGGATGTTGTGTCTATAAAAAGGCTGTTCCGGGTTTTGTATTTCGGTGATTTCATTCGAAGCACCCCCTCGTGTTTCCCCTGGATAACACGAGGCTGTAACTGTCTTCTGTATTTCTATCTTCTTAATAAACGCATTTAAATCTTCAGCAAGAGTCCGGGCTATTGCATATTTATCTTTAGCTCAGGACAAGAACCTGCGGCTTTTGTTCGAGGGGAATTGCTTCAAGGGGGTACAAGGGTCTCCCCGGGAACAGTTCCCCCAAAGGATAAAAATAACATCTTTCACCGCAACATTACCTAGAAGTCATCAAGGAATGGCAGATGTTAACTTCTAAAAGCTTTATGGTTTTCTCTTTAATGTGCAGGTCTAAAATTAGTGTTGTATATGGTGTGAGGTAGGAGATGAATGTGTCACACCCCCCACAGTTTTGATATCCCCCTCCCCCCATTCTCACACACTGCCCACTGCTATAAATCAAGGATCCATTACATGAGAGCTGGTTTTCAGACCCTAGTGCTAGTTCATTGGCCTATTTGTCAGTTCTTGTACCAATTCCATAATGGTTCAGTTAATTTAGCTTTTATAATAAATCTTCATATCCAGTAGAAATTGTATTTCCACTTTGCTTTACTCTTAAGAGTATCTTGCCTAGTCCAAGCCTTTTGATTTTCATAAAAATTTCAATGTCAACTTGTCAAGTACCCAGATTTCAAAAAAAATTTTTTTCAGTGGAGATTTTGCTTGATATGGCATCTGAATTTTAGATTAATATGTCTCTTGCCTTTCAGTGGGTTTTCTCTTTTTCTTCTGCTTCCTTTTTTTTTCTAAGTTTCATTCTATGTACTTTGGACTTAATTTTCTTTTTTTCATTTATAAAAATAACATTTTTGAATATTAAGTAAAAGTTCTTTTTTTTTTTTTTTGCAGTACTGGGGATAAAACCCAAGGGCATTCTACCTCTGAGCTTCATCCCTAGTCCTATTTTTATTCTTTATTTTGAAATAGGGTCTCACTGAGTTGCAAAGGGCCTCACTAAGTAGTAACTGAGACTGTCCATGAACCATGATCCTTCCATCCCAGCCTCCCAAAATCCTGGGGTTACAAGCATGTGCTACCACGCCTGGCTCAGTTCTTTTTGATATCAGAATTTAATAACTATAAATTTCTTTTTATTCACCAGTTAGGTACATCCCAGTATTTTATATTTTCTTATTTGTTTTATTCCAATCGTATTTCCCTTGTGAGTCCAACTTTGACTGGTGGTTATATAAAAGGATGTTAATTTAATCACATATTCTGTAATTTCCCAAATATGTTTCTCTTAATTATTTCTAACATAAGTCCTAAGAACTAAGACACATATTTTGTGAAAATTCAGTTCTTTGTAAAATTTCACAAAGTATATATTTTGTAAAATTTCAAAAGAAATTGTATAATTTCTGTTCTCTAACACTTCTCAAGAGTGCTTTTATGGCTCAGAAGAGTCTATTTTAATGAATAAGTAACATCAATTAGGCAAAATCAGTTGAAAATGCTGTTACAACTTCTATATTTTTAGTTGTTTTCTAGTTGCATTAATTCCTGAATATTGACATCTTCAAGTATAATTGTGTAGCTTTTTTTTTCTGTGTGTGTGATACTGGGGGTGGAACTCAGGGGCTTTTCTACCTCCAGGTTATACACCCAGTCCTATTTTATATTTGGAAACAGGGTCTCACTAAGTTGCTGAGAGCCTCACTCAGTAGCTGAGGCTGGCTTCGAACCTGTGCGATCCTCCTGTCCCAGCCTCCCAAGCGCTGGGATTACAAGCATCCGCCACCACACCTGGCTAATTGTGTAGTTTTTATTTGGATCAGTTTTTCTTCATGTTATTTTGATATTCTACTGTGACCAAAACATACATTTAAAATAGATATGCATTCTTTGTGAACTCACACCTTTCTAATATGTAATGTCCATTCTGATCCTCAATTATATTTCTTGAATAAAGTACATTTTGTCTGACATTAATGACCAATTTTTTTCAATTCCTGGTTATATTGTACATTATTTCATCCTTTCACTTTTAACATTTTTATCTTTATATTAAGGTAATTTCTTATAGGCAGCATATAAATGGGTCTTGCATTATTAGCTAATTTGAAAATCTGCTTTTTAATTGGTATATTTTGTTAATTTTTAGGATAATTATTGATACAATAAGATTTTTTAAATTTTTTTAGTGTTATTTCCATTTTTATTTTTATTTATTTTTATTTTTTTATTGGTGCACTGTATTCATACATCATAGTGGGATACAAACTTTTGTAGACATACATGCACACATCGCCCAGTCTGCCCCCACTCGATCCCCACTCCATTCCCTCCCCATCCCTCCTTCCCATGCTTGGCTTAGTGGTTGACATCTAGTATTATAGCAATTTATCCAAAATTAAAAATGATAATCTCACATAACAGTTTCATTTGTCTGATACCAAGTTTTTGATGACTTAAAGATAACATTTCAATATTTCTTTTTGCTTTCTTTCTTACCAGAGAATATTTTTTTTCTATTTTTTAGGTGAAACTATCATATATTTATATATTTATTTTTCAGAAAAAAATCTATCCTAATATGGAATATGGATTCTAGATACCCAAAACGATCTTGAAAAAGAACAAAGCTAGAAGATATATATTTTCTGATTTCAAACCATATAAAGCTACAATAATTGAAACAGTGTAGTACTATTCTAAAGGCAGATATATAAACCATTGGAGTTAAATAAAAGCCTAGAGCTAAATTCTTCCCTATATTGTCAAGTTATTTTTGACAAGGTTTCCACGAACATTTGGTGGTGGAAATAATCTTTTAACTAAATATTGTTGAAAAATAATAATTACATGAAAAAGAATAAAATTGGACCCTTACCTAATCCCATATACAAGTATTAACTCAAAATAGATAAAAGACCTAAATATAAATCTTAAGACTATAAACTTTTAGAAGAAAATCTGGGTCATAAAACCTCACAACATTGAAATTGGCAGTGATTTCTTGGATATGATTTCAATGGCACAGGCAACAGAAGAGTATACAAACTCCCTAAAAAATAAAAAAAAATTGTATATCCAAAGACAATGTAAACAGAGTTAAAAGTTACTGATAGAATTGGATAAAATATTTCCAAATGCTATATCTGAAGGTATATTAATATTCCAACTAGACATCCTAAAAATCAACAACAATAAAGGCAAACAATACAATTTAGAGATAGGTAAAAGACTAAAATAAATAATGAATCTCCACAGATAACCAATCTTAGTTGTCTGTTGGATGGAAAATCTTGTTTCTCTGTTTCTGGTGTATGTTACCTATTTCTTCTTTGTAGTTAATCTCTTTGAGTATTTTCTCTAGCGCTGGTTTTGAAGACATAAATTCCTTCAGTTTCTGTTTGTCATGGAAGCTTCTTATTTTTCCATCTAATTTGATAGAAAGTTTTGCTGGGTAGAAAATTTTTGGCTGGAAGTTGTTTTCTTTCAGAATTTGGAATATGTTACTCCAAGCCCTTCTGGCTCTCATGACTTGGTTTGGGAAGTCCGGAGTGATTCTAATTGGTTTGCCTCTGAATGTCACTTGGCCCTTTGTTTTTGTTGCCTTTAAGATTCTCTGCTTGGCTTCCACATTTGGTCATTTTGACAATTATGTGGCGTGGGGATCCTCTTCTCCGATCCTGTCTGAAGGGAGTTCTATAAGTTTCCTGGATCTGTGTATCAACCTCTTGCTCTATGTTTGGAAAATTTTCTGCTATTACTTCCTTGAAGAGATTGTTGATCCCTTTGGTATCACTTTCTTTTCCCTCCTTTATTCCAATTATTCTTAGGTTAGCTCTCTTAAAATGGGCCCATATTTCTTCAATGTCAGATTCCTGCTGTTGGATATTTTTTCCTAGATTAGAAACTATGCGTTCATTTTTGGAATGATCATCTTCTAAGAGCGAGATTCTGTTCTCCATGTGGTCTAATCGGTTGTTTGTGCTTTGAATTGAGGCCTTTACTTCATTAATTGCATCCTTTATCTCTTTTTGGCTCTCTCTGAGTTCTTTTCGAAGCACCTCTATATTTTCTACAGTTATTTTCCTGATTTGATCTTCTAGAAATCTCTGATTTTCTGTTTTATCGGGTTCTGATGTTGTGGGGTTGTGGGCATTCATTGCTCCAGTGCTATTCCTCTTTCCCATGATTTCAGAAGTTTGTGCCTTTTCTGGGTTCTTCCCTTGGGTCACTATGACTTCACTTAAGGTGCTCTGGATCTCAAGTCAGTAGTATCTCAGACCCCACTACTCCTTTACTGGGTTGTATCACAGAGTCTCCGACCCAGGGAGTCGATAGAGGCTGCTTTAAACTATGGGGGGTGCCAGGTTGCACGTTCTCCTATGGTGTGATATCTCTGCCACCGCCCCTCCCCCACTGGGTCAAGTCCCAGGGAGTATAGTACTAGGATTTCTCCTCTGTGGCCCGCAATTTGACTCACTGTTCTTGAGTACGCAGATGTAGCTGTACTGGACTCGGTAAATTCACTGCTGCTGCTATGCCCTCGGCCGTGAGGCTGGCTTATTTCTTCTTGGTTTTGAATTCCACTCTGAGTCCTTGCAGCGTGTGCTGAGCTCAGCCACTGGGAGCTTTAGATGTTCCCTGTGCTGAAAAATCCCTCCTGGCTGTTCCACAGCGGCTCACCTCGGCTTGCTGTAGCCGTCCTGTGAATTCGCCGCTGCCACCGGCAGTATGGCACTGCTGCCGCGTCCTCAGGCATGAGGCCGGTGTATCTCCTCTGTGGCTCTGAGCTCTGTTCTCAGTCCGCTTTCTCTCTGGAGCCTGGTGATTTTCTTGTTTCTCTGGTGATGGTGTTTTCTGGCTATGAAAGGTGCTGATTTTGTGGTAATGGAGATTGGTTGTTAGCAGGGCTCTTAAGCCCCGCTTTTCTCTGTCGCCATCTTCCCAGAAGTCTCCAGTAAGATTTTTAAATTACTACCTTTCTACTGTTTTTCATTTTCCGGATGTTACTTTTTTCTTTTTCCATAATTACTTGGATCAATTATATATTTTTATTATTTAATTTCTTCTCTACAGTTATTAATTTAACTCCCTTCTTAAAAATTTTAGTGGCTTCCCTAAAATTGACACTTATAAATTTTAACTAATTATAGTCTGTTCTAAAATAATATTGTTACTTCACATATGTAATGAAAGCATCCTCCTCACATTATCTGTACTTGTTTTCTTACATTTAATTTTACATATATTATAAACCCTACAGTACATTTTTACTGTTTTTGCTTTATATTTTTAATTTTTTTTTTTTTTTTTTTTTTTAGTGGTACTGGGGTTCCTGGAAACCCTTCTACCTCCAGGCTACACTCCCAGACCCAGACCCATTTTATATTTTTTAATTGTAAACAGGGTCTCTTAAGCTAGCAAGGCTGGCTTAAAACCAGCGCCATCCTCCTGTCTCCACCTCCCAAGCGCAGGGATTACAAGCATCCGCCACCACAACCAGCCCTAAATTTTCAATTAATTTTTGGTAACTAAGTACAAACTGAATTCTATATTTACCTTAATATTTAACATTACTGGCACTCTTTCTTTAAAACGTAAGTGTCTACCTGGTATATTCCTGCACAAAGAACTTTTATTAATATTTCTTATAGGGCAGTACAACTGGCAATGACTCCTTTAATTTTTTGTTTGACATTTTAATAAGATTTTTATATGAGAAAATCTTTACTTAACCTACAGTTTTTGAAAAATATTTTTACTGGGTGTCGGGAATCCTGCCCGACAGCTGGCGGGGCTTGGAGAGATGATGAGTACCGACGACTCGAACACAAACCCACGAGCCGGGAGTCAAGTCAAGCGAGATCTCATTTATTTCTCTCCAAGCCATCCTTTATATAGCACCAAGCCACGAGGGGAATTTCCATGAGAAATAGCCTAGCCTATCCGAGATAAAGATCACTAGCACGTAGTTTACAGCCAATCCCAGGCCAGTACATGAGCCGTTCATGTGTGCGGAAAGCTCCTTTAAAGGTAGAAAGGGAAAAACCACTCAGTCTCCCCACCCATAGTGAATGGGGAAACCACACCTTCGTAGCTTCCTCCAAGCGCCATCTTTGCCTCCTTTTTGTTGAATCACTTTACTTAAAGTTTTGCCTTAGGCTGTAGGCCGCTCAGGCCGAATCTTCTTAGGCGCTGTATAGACACACCCCATCAACTGGGCATCAAATTCTGGGTCAATGTACTTTAAAGGTGTCACTCCTTTCCCTCTGACCTTCCCAGTTACTGACAAGAAGTCTGCTGTCCTATTCTTTTTCTGTTTGAAGTTGCAACTGGCCTCCCAACACACACTTTCCTAGCTATCTTCACAATAATTTCTTTACCTTTGATTACCATGACATTTCAAAATTTCTGTTAATCTGTTTCGGGTATTTATGCAGCTTGCAATTTTCTCCTTGCAGTTTTCTTGAATTTGTGGTTTTATAGCTTTCATTATGGTTGTAGGCCTATATGTTTGATAAATGTGGATGCAAAACTGCTCAACAAAATATTAGCAACATGCATCAAAACACATAAAGAAAATCATACATCACGACCAGGTCGGGTTCATCCCAGGGATACAAGGCTGGTTCAACATATGAAAATCAATCCATGTAATTCATCATATAAACAGAACCAAAGACAAAAATCACATGATCATTTCAATACATGCTGAAAAAGCATTTGATAAAATCCAACATCCATTTATGATAAAAAGCACTGCAGAGAATCAGAATAAAAGGAACATATCTCAACATCATAAAGGCAATCTACAATAAGCCCACAGCCAACATCATACTGAATAGGGAAAAACTTCAAGAATTCCCCCTAAAAACAGGAACAAGCAAGGATGTCCATTATGACCACTTCTCGTCAATACAGTACTCGAGACTCTGGCCAGAGCAATAAGGCAAAAGAAGGAAATCAAAGGAGTACAAATAGGGAAAGAAGAACTCAAACTTTCACTATTTGCAGATGACATGATACTATATTTAGAAAACCCAATAAACTCAACCAGAAGGCTTATAGAACTGATCAACAAACTCAGCAAAGTGTCTGGATACAAAATCAATCTTAAAAAATCAGAAGCTTTTCTGTACACTAACCATAAACCCACTGAAAAAGAAATTCAGAAAACACTTCCACTCAAGATCACCCACAAAACAATAAAATACTTAGGAATAAACTTAACCAAGGAGGTAAAAGATCTCTACAAATTATAAAACACTGAAAAAAGAAATAAAAGAAGAACCTAGAAGATGGAAAAATCTTCCATGTTCATGGATAGGCAGAATAAATATTATCAAAATGGCCATACTTCCAAAAGTGATCTACAGATTCAACGCAATGCCCATTAAACTACCAAGATCATTCCTCACAGACATAAAAAAATCAGTCCTTAAATTTATTTGGAATAACAAAAGGCCCAGAATAGCCTAAGTAGTGCTCAGCAACAAAAACCATGCAGGAGGAATCACAATACCTGACTTTAAGTTATACTACAAAGGCATTGTAATAAAAACAGTATGCTACTGGCACAAAAACAGATACATAGGCCAATGGAGCAGAATAAAAGACCCAGAAACAAGTCCACACACTTTCAGCCAATTGTTTTTTGACAAAGGTGCCAAAAACATCTACTGGAAAAAAGATAGCCTCTTCAACAAATGGTGTTGGCAAATCTGGTTAACCATATGCAGAAAATTGGAAATGAATCCCACTTTCTCACCCTGTACAAGAGTCAATTCAAGATGGATCAAAGACTTGGAAATTAGACCAGAGAGCTTAAGGCTCCTCGAAGAGGGCATAGGTCCAACACTGCAACACATAGGCACAGATAAACACTTTCTCAACAAGACCCCAAAGGTACAACAAACCAAAAGGAGAATCAATGTGTGGGATTGCATTAAATTGAAGAGCTTCTGTTCAGCAAAGGAAACTGCCAAGAACCTCAATCGAGAGCCAACAGAATGGGAGAAGATTTTTGCCACCTACCCCTACGATAGAGGACTAATATCTAGAATATACAGAGAACTCAAGACACTCAACACTAAAAAGACAAATCATCCAATCAAAAAATGGGCAAGTGAACTAAATAGACACTTCATGAAAGAAGAAATTCAAATGGCCAATAAATGCATGAAAAAATGCTCAACATCATTGGCAATCAGAGATACAAATCAAAACTACCCTAAGATTTCACCTAACTCAAACTAGAATGACAATCATTCAAAACACAAACAACAACAAATGCTGGCGAGGATGTAGAGAAGTGGGAACTCTAAAACATTGTTGGTGGGACTGCAAATTAGTGCAACCACTATGGAAAACAGTATGGAGAATCCTCAGAAGAATGGGAACAAATCTACCATTCGACCCAGCAATACCACTTTTGGGAATTTACCCAAAAGAATGAAAACCAAACTACCAAACTAATGCATGTGTATCTATGTTCATAGCTGCACAATTCACCATAGCAAAATTGTGGAACCAGCCAAGATGTCCATCAACAGATGAATGGATTACAAAACTGTGGGATATGTACAAAATGGAATTTTACTCAGCCATAAAAAAAAATACAATTGCGGTATTTTCAGGGAAATGGATGGATCTTGAGGACATTATGCTAAGTGAGATTAGTTAGTCACAAAATGTAAGGAATCGGATGTTTTCCCTAATATGTGAAAGCTAGGGTGAATGGGTCATAGGAGGAACTCCAGGTGAAAAAGGAGATCCTATAGAGGAGCAAATAAGACAAAGTAACTGTGGGGATGGGAGGGGGGGAGAGGGAAACGCTTTAAAGCGCATGATGTACTTATTCATATCGAAGTCAACCACTAAACCAAGCATGGGAGGGAGGGACAGGGAGGGAGTGAGGTGGGGACTGGGTCGAGGCTGGCTGGGTGATGTGTGCGTTTATATCTACACAAGTTTTTTACTCCATTACGATGTATAAATACAGTGCACCAATAAATAATTTTTTATTGGTCATCTTGGCATCTAGATCTCTCAGTGCCCTCACTTCTTGACAACGGGTTGCATTATTTTTTGCTGTTTGATTTTTTTGTAATTTTAGGGGACATCAGCCGTTAGGAAGATAGTAGAGACCGAGGCCATCCATCTTCATGCCCCTCTTCCATTAAATTATTTGAGTGAGAGATTGAGTCCCCTTAGTCAAATAATGAGCTGTGTCTGGGTGCACGTCAGTGCATGAGAGAGCCTTCAACTTCCACAAGTCATCACAATGAGACTGCTGCTGTTGCCCTATGCTTAGCTTGGGAGTTGGGGTTCCAGGTGAATTTCCTGTGCTCATGCTCCATCCTCAGCTTCCAGCCACTGCTTCTTTCCTACACCACAAAGGAGGCCTCTCTCCAACTCTTGCTTGCACTTGTGGCTATAGATTGACATTGCCTGACATGCAATTCGGTGCTTGGTGAGGATAGGCTCTTACTTTCCTGGCTCAGCCTCAGTCTTTGGCATGCCCTATGCTTCTGGAACTTTTCTGCATTTCTGCCCCAAATCCCTTGGTAACCAAATGCAGGACAGAGGTACCACATCTGGGGTTTATCTTGACAGGTTTTTTGTCTTTTTTTTTTTTTTCAGTACCAGGCCCTATTTTTTACTCTTTATTTTGAAACAGGGTCTCATTGAATTGCAAAGAGCCTCACTAAGTAGCTGAGGCTGTCCTCGAACCTTGATACTCCTGCCTCAGCCTCCCAAATGCTGGGATTATAAGTATGCACCACCACGCCCAGCTCTTGACAGAGTGTTACCTGCCCATATCTGGTGATGGCAGACCAGCGCTGGGTATCACTATGGGATTCAGAGCCCAGGCTGCTTTGCTGATGGCCCATAGAAAAAGGGTTTGGTCTAGTCTTTTCTCAGCCATAGTAGTTCTCTATGTATGCCTCAAGAGTAGCAATATTTGCTCCCCTTCTTCAATGGATTAAGGATTTTTATTCACAGGAGAGAAGAGACCAGGAATGAAATGGGGAAGATCTTGGAGTTTTCTACAGCAGCCACATACCACCTCTCACATGTTTGTGCCCCAAGAAGGTCTCCATTCTTCCCACATGATCACCCAGTGAAGGTAAATAGAAAAGCCCTCTCTAGTTGAGTGTCCTCCCTGAATTCCTATGTTGAAATCTTGACTGCTAACGTAATGGAATTAGGAGGGGAGGCCATGGAAGATGACTAGGTCATGAGGGCAGGTCCTTCATGAATGAGATTAGTTCGCTTATAAAAAGGGCTCTAGAGAGCTCACTCTGCCCTCTCACTGTGAGCACACAGCAAGAAGGCACTTATGGAAACAGGCCCCCACCAGACCTAAACTCTGCTGCTGCCTTGACCTTGGATCCCCCAGAACCATGAGAAACAAACTTAGGCTGATTAAAAGCCATCGGTTTTGAGTACTTTGTCACGGTAGCATGACTAGACTAGGACAAAGTGAGACTCCTCTTACTTCAGATCCATGTGCTAGCCCACCTTGTCCTTGGACAACTACTTACAACTTTTGCTGATTTTTAAAAATTTATTTATTTTTCATGGTACTGGGGTTCCTGGAAGCCCTTCTACCTCCAGGCTATATTTCCAGACCTATTTTATATTTTTATTTGAAAACAGGGTCTCTTAAGCCAGTGTGGCTGGCTTCGAACCTGTGTGATCCTCTGTCTCCCCAGCGCGGGGATTACAAGCGTGCGCCACCACGCCTGGCAAACTTTTGCCGATTTTATCTCACCTGTTTGTACAGCACTGGCTTCTCCCCCTAGTGAAAGTGGAGACAGTTTATATTTGATGGACTTGTCACTCTTCGAGATTTAGGTTTTCTTGTAGCCCAAACTCTAATAGGCTCACGAACAATTAAGATTTTGGAGCTGATCTGACTTTTTCTCCTTGTTAGGTGGATGGGAATGGCCTATTTTACAGCTCTCTACATTTTAGATGAAAGTGGAAATTGCAAACCTATTTTGATTTTGAATAAAGACCTGGCACTTGGTTTAGTTTCTTAGGCTCTGAAGAACTGGCAGGTGACTTTGTAAGTGCATTGAAGTAGACTTCCACATGCTCTGCTTCATTACACAAAAGAGGCAATTCTTGTTGTACCAATATTGGGAATGGCCAAGGAAGGTTTGAGAAAGAAGCCCTAATTATTAATAAATATATTTCAAAAATGGGGTCACAGAAGATGAAGCTCAGAGTTGTAAGGGGGAAGGGCAAGTCAGGATTTGGTTATGGCCAGGAGTCAGGTAACTGTTAAAATGCAAATCAACCTAGCTAAAAGTAATTAGCAAGTCCATAGAGGATTTGGAACTTAGGACTTCCACATTCCTTTTTTTTTTGCTTTGTTTTGTTTTTGCTGTACTGGAGTTCCTGGAAACCCTTCTACCTCCAGGCTACACTCCCAGACCTATTTTTATACTTTTTTATTTGGAAACAGGGTCTCTTAAGACAATGAGGCTGGCTTCCAACCTACACGATCCTCTTGTCTCCGCCTCTCAAACCTGGGGATTAGGCCTGCAAGGACTTCCATATTCTAAAGACAGGTTTGCACATTCCCCAAGAGGATGGGAGGAGGGGACTGACCTTCACAAGGAGAAGAGATAGCACATGGCCCTTGACCTATGAGTCATTCTGGTTTAAACAAAGAATTCTGGGCTTAGACCAAAAGTTAGGCGGGAAAATTAAGAGGAAGGGACTTTACCTATGTTGTGGGATTATGTAGGAGAGCAAGATGGAGGGCCTATGTCTATAAAGGCTATTCCGTGTTTTGTGGTTTGGTGACTTCATTCGGGGCATCCACTCATGCTATCCCTGGGTAGCATGAGGCTGTAACTGTCCTCTGTATTTCTATCTTTTTAAAAAACTCATTTAAATCTTCAGCAAGAGTCCTGACCAGTGTACATTTGTCCTGAGTTGGGACAAGAACCTGTGTTTACACGGAACAACCTCTGTGAGCCTAACCGGGGTCCCTGGAGACAGTTTCCCCAAATGGTAGCTGTCACCCCAAACTGTAACACTTGTCACGGTACTCAAATACGGGTTCTCATAATCCAGGAGCCTACTTTCTTAGCCAGATTATTAAAAACTAGATTTTGTAAAAATCAAAATAGTTATCAAAGAAGAATAGAAAGAAAGCAAAAAGAAATATTGAAATGTTATCTTTAAGTCATCAAAAGCTTGGTATCAGACAAATGAAACTGTTATGTGAGATTATCATCGTTAATATTGGATAAATTGCTATAAAACTAGATGTCAACCACTAAGCCAAGCATGGGAAGGAGGGATGGGGAGGGAACGGGGTGGGGATCGGGTAGGGGCTAACTGGGTGATGTGTGCATGTATGTCTACAAAAGTATTTTCTTTATACCATTATGATGTATGAATACATTGTACCAATAAAAAATAAATTTAAAAAATAAAATAAAATAAAATGCAGATGCTTTTCAACTTATGAAAGGGTTTTGTCCTGATAAACCTGTTATAAGTTTAAAATATTGTTAAGTAAAAAATGTACTAGTGTCTGAGGCCCTCTGCAACTTGGTGAGATTCTATTTCAAAATAAAGAATAAAAATAGGGCTGGGGGTGTAGCTCAAAGGTAGAATGCCCCTGGGTTCCATCCCTAGTACCTCAAAAAAAAAAAAAAATGGACCAGTACATTGAACCCACCAAACATCCTGGCTGAGCTGAGGCTATCTGAAAAACATGTTCTGAACATTTAAATCAGCTTGTAGTTGAGCAAGAACATCTAACATAACATTTATCGTATAATAAAGTGTTAAATAAGCCAGGTGTAGAGGTGCACGCTCATAATCCCAGCATTTGGGAGGGGTAGATAGGAGGATAGCTGTTAATGGACAGCCTCAACTACTAAGCAAGGCCCTTTGCAACTCAGTGAGACCATTTCAAAAAGTAAAAAACAAAACAAAATAAAACAAACAAACAAACAAAAACAGGAATGGTGGTGCACACTTATCATTCCAGCATTTGGGCAGCTGAGACTGGAGGGTCGCAGTTCACGGCCAGCCTTAGCTACTTAGTGAGTTCCTTTGCAAATCAGTGATGTTACGGATTGGGAGAATATGGTTGTGGGGAAACTATTCCTGGGGACCCTTGCTAGGGTCCCGGACACACTTTCCCTCAAACCACAACAAAACCCAACATGACCAAAAAACAGAAAAAAACTGCGGGTTCTTATCCTAAGCTAAGAATAAATATGCATAGCTTGGACAGTTGCTGAGGATTTAAAGAAGTTTATTAAAAAGATAGAAATAAAGGAGATAGTTATAGCCCTGTGCCCGAGAGTGGCACAAGGGGGCAATTCGAATGAATTCGCCAAAGAACCCCAGTTTACTGAGTGTTTTTATCCTGATCAAGTCTGCGGCAGGTCCTTTGATCTGTAGATATGCTGTCCTATCTCTTAGCCCAGTTTTCTGCTATCTCCAGTCAGATTTGCCCGAAAGGTGGGGGCAGGCCTGTCTTCCTGCCTCCCATCCCTTAGGTCATCTATCTCTCCTTAGAAATGTAAAGAGACCTCTTCCCTGGCTCTGGCTTTCTTTCCTTCTCTTTAGAAATGTAAATTACAAGTCCCTTCTTCCTGCCAGTCCTGGCTTTCTTTAATATAAAGGATATATTTTCAAAATTAGAAATCTTTCCCAATACTGGTACATTAATACATTTTAAAATCTCTTCCCAATACTAGTACAAGTGAGACCCTATTTCAAAATAAAGAATAAAAAATAGGGCTGGGGGGTGGAGCTCGGAGGTAGAATGCCCCTGGGTTCCATCCCCAGTACCATAAATAAATAAATAAATAAATAAATAAATAAATAAATAAATAAACAAACAAACAAACAGACTAAAAGGCCAGGCGTGGTGGTGCACGATTGTAATCCCAGCATTCGGAAGGCACAAACCAGAGGATCCTGGTTCACTGACAGCATCAGCTAGTTAGCAAGGCCCTTCACAACTCAGTGAGACCCTGTTACAAAAAATAAAAAGATTAAAATATAGGGCTGGGAGTGTAGCTCCAAGGTAGAATGCTCCTGGGTTCCATCCCCAGTACTGGGAGAAAAAAAAAAAAAAACTAAAAAAGTAGGGCTGGGGGTATAGCTCAGAGGTATAATGCCCATGGGTTCCATCCCTAGTAGCACAAAAGAAAAAAAAAAGAAAAAGAAAAAGAAAGTGTTGAATATATCATGCACTTTATTTAATGCCTATATTGAAAAATGCTGGCAACAGAATACACAGCAGATCATGGGTGGTTTACTATCCATACTGTGCGGCTGACCAGGAGCTGTAGCTCACAGCCACTGTCTGGCACCAGAGAGAGAATCATATCACAGATCAAGAGTCTTGGAAAAGATCACAAAACAAAATTCAAGGTACAATTTTTATGGGATGCATATCACTTTTGTACCATCATAAAGTCAAAACATCATAAGCTGTATATTTCCAATGAGATCTTTGAAAGTAATTTTTAACTCTACAAGAATCTTATACTAGCTAACAGGCAAAAGTACAACTCATTGTGCAGTAAGTATGGCTCAGCCTACAACCTAAGCAAAGAGCGGATGTTTAATACAATTTTACAAAGACCTCTGTTTAATCTCATCAATATAATAATCCCATAGTGTGAGACCTGAGGGTTTACAAGAGCATGATTTCAACTTAGATTGGTTAAGTTTGTCCCCCTTGAAAGAAGGACAAGATTAGCTTGTTTTTTGATTATCTAACAGACCAAACCTATAAGTTTTATGCTTCTATACTTCTTACATTAAAAATATAATATTCAAGCCAGGCATGGTGGCACATGCCTGTAATCCCAGTATTTGAGAGTCTGAAACAGGAAAATCCCACGTTTGAGATCAGCCTCTGCAATTTAGCAAGACTCTCACTACTAGGTTGCAGAGACTGTTTTGAAACAAAACGTTTAAAAAAAAGAAGGGAGGGCCCGGGGGTAATTCAGAGGTAAAATATCCATGGGTTCAATCCTCAGTACTCTCCCACACACATTTATATTAATATATTATTTTTCTCCATACTTTTCTGTAGCCTCTATGGCTTAAATAACAAATACTATCTTGTCACATTGGTCACATTGTAGTTTTATTTATTTACTCAACAAAAATGTAATGGAGTACCTACTACAATGCCATACTATGAGAATTCAAGGTTGAAAAGACATAGTCTTTATCTTCTAGGAACTGACAATCTTTGTGAGACAGGTATCAAGGTCATAAATGCGACCGTCTCTAATAGTCAGCAGTAAAAATGGAACAATAGACAAAAGGATTCACATGAGACAGGAATGACAGATTAACAGAAACATAAAAGAATTATTAACTGTAAACACTCTGCAAGGCAGGCACACCGTGCCTAGGGACGTCTGTTTACAGTACGCTCTCTGCTGTAGCTCAAAAGACGTTCCGCTTCACTATCATAAGACCACAGAAAGATTTAAGAGTTAGAAATGAGGATTAAAATGACAGATCTAGCCATCCAAATGACTTCAATCAAAGAATGTTAAATTTAGTGATTAACAAGAGTAAATGGATAATAGTTAAGAAGCAGGAAGCAGAAGCCAAGGTGCAAAGCACAATATAAATGCATCAAACTAGTAATATCACTCCACTGAGTCACAGATGAAAACTTTACTTAAAAATGAGGGCGGGAATTGGTAAGTGTGTAACAGAATAAATAATCATAGGGGATTATAGGAAGTCAGGAAATAAATTCTAGCTTTATTTAGAACACTAAACAAATTCCGATGTCCTTTGACTTGAAAGACATAAATCTCAAGAGTGATGAATTTGGAAACTTTTAAGAAAGCTGGAATTAAAAAAAATAATCCAACTCAAGCACATTCTGCTCAGAAGCAACACACACACATGCACACATACACACACACACACGTGCACGCACACACACATGCACACACACACACACACACACACACACACACACACACACACACCCCAACATAGAGGACTTATATTTCCATGAGACAAGCCAAATTAGGTCTGCTATACTTTCAATATTCAATGTGTTAATTTCTGGGGGCTACGAGAAAGCATATACTATACAAGCCAGGAAACTTTTTCTGCTTTAAATCACAAAATTAAACTGTACTAAAATGACTTTTTTTGTGTGTGGTGGTACTGGGGTTCCTGGAAGCCCCTCCGGGCTACACTCCCAGACCTACTTTATACTTTTTATTTGGAAACAGGGTCTCTGAAGCCAGCAAGGCTGGCTTCGAACCTGCACAATCCTCCTGTCTCCACCTCCCAAGCACGGGGATTACAAGTGTGCGCCACCACGCCTGGCTGTAAAATGACTTTTTTCTATTTGCCATAGTGAGATAAAAACTACCAGCACTACTTTAGAAGAGATTCCAGGTATATCACATCCTATATTATGTCATTATCTCTAAATCTTAAACATATAAAATGAATTATAAAAATGAATTTAAATACATGTACCCTTTGGTTTATAATTTCTCCTGCAAGGTAATGTTAAGTTCTCAGAAGCAAAGACATTTCATAAAATGCAGCCAATGGGAGCTAAAACAGATGTCTTCACTAGAATTCCTATCAGGTATAGAATCTGGGCCTTCTCCTGGCTATGACTTTCAAGCACATGACTTTCTCCTGACGGTGACTTTCAGACACCCACCCATCATCAATGGTCCTGAGGACACAGAAGAGTGAACAGCATGTCAGGAGTGTGCCCAATCAATCATACTACCTTATCTGAAAACCTACTGGGGTCAGGTTGAAGACAAAGGCTAGGATGGTAGGTCGACAGCCTGAGACCAATCTAATAGACTCACTCATTAGCAAAAGGCTCAGCATCCTGCCAGGTGCTCTTCTAGGTGCTTGGGGATACACAATTAATAAAACAAAGATGTCCACTTTTTTGTGGGGGGGGTACTAAAGATTGTACCCAGGGTTATTCTACCTGCAAGCTATACCCCCAGCTTTATTTTATTTTTGAAGCAGGGTCTCACTAAATTGCTAAAAGTCTCACTAAATTGCTGAGGCTACCCAAGAACCTGCAATCCTCCTGCCTTAGTCTCCCAAGTACTGAGATTAAAAGCATGGTGGTGCCACCATGCCTAGCTAAGAAGCCCACTTTTAACTATGCCTACATTCTATGATAAGAACGTGCCCACTAAAGCCATACTCAAACACAGGTGAAAGGGGGTCCAGTAACAACAATAGTAACATGTATTAAGTGCTGACTGTATATGATATGTCCCTCTTAGAGCATCCTATGTATCAAAGCTAAGGTAAATTCATCACTACCCCTGATGCACATTGTAGGATGTTTAAACATAAAACTCAGCCTTAGCCAGGAGTGGTGGCGCACACTTGTAATCCCAGCACTTGGGAGGCTGAGACAGGACGATCACACAGGTTCAAAGCCAGCCTCAGCTACTTACTGAGGCTCTCAGCAACTTAGTGAGATGCTGTTTCCAAATAAAGTATGAAATAGGCCTGGGAGTATAGCCCGGAGGTAGAAAAGCCCCTGGGTTCCATCCCCAGTACCATAACATTTGACTGCATAAAAAATAATAAATAAGTAGCCGAGCGTGGTGGCACACGCTTGTAATCCCCGCGCTTGGGAGGCAGAGACAGGAGGATCGCGCAGGTTCGAAGCCAGCCGTGCTGGCGTAAGAGACCCTGCTTCAAAAATATAAAATAGGTCTGGGAGTGTAGCCCGGAGGAAGAAGGGCTTCCAGGAACCCCAGTACCACCAAAAATAATAATAATAATAATAATAATAATAATAATAATAAATAAGTAAATAAAAAATAAATCTCAGCCTTAAAGCAACACCAGCTTGTACATACAAGTCACTTATAAAATCAGCAAACAAGTGACAAAGATCTAGGAAGAGAGAACTTTTGGTTTTAAAAATAAAATACCCAGTCAGGTGTGGTGGCACACACCTAGAATCCCAGTACTTGGGAGGCTGAGACAGGAGGACTGCAGATTTGAAGCCAGTGTCAGCAATTGGGTAAGGCTCTCAGAAATGTAGTGAGAACTTTCTTCCAAATAAAAAGATAAAAAGGTCTAGACTCGAAGTAAAATGCCCCTGGATTCCATCATCAGCATCTAAATAAATAAATGATACCCAAGTTTTGCCTTTGGCTCACTCAGTATGGATTTCCCTCCAATTCCACTGTAACAATGAAAAATAAGCATATATGGCAGCTATAAAGGCAAATCAAGGCATTTTTAAGCCATCTGAAACATTGTGGACATTCAGGGAGAAGAGCATTGTGTGCAAGGAAACTGCAACTCATGACTGAAGGCCGGTTGTTCTGCAGTGATGTGATGTTACTGGTATGTGAAACAAAATTACATAAGGGTATCCTCCTGAAATAAATATTTTGCATATCTGCCGAAATTCAACAAAGACTGTCAGTGTGATTGAGAAGGTTGCTGCCGGCCCTTGAGTCTTTGCCAAGAGCTCCACCTATGGCTTCACAAACTCTACTAGGAGTACTCAGAAGAACTGGGACTAACAATTCAGAAGCTCAGACTTGATAAATTCTGTTAAACTGATCTGAGCCTTCAAATTCAGGATCACTCAGCTAGGTGTGATGGCACACGCCTGTAATCCCAGGTCCTAGGGAGGCTGAAGCAGGAGGATCACAAGGTCCAGGCTAGCACAGGCATCTTAGAGAGACCCTGTCTCAAAAGTTTAAAAAGAGTTGAGATTGTGGCTCAGTGGCACAGCGTCTGCCTGGGGTGCATGAGGCTCCAGCTTTGATCCTCAGCATTACAAACAAAAATAAATAGTACTGTGGGTCAAAACAAAACAAAACACAGCCATAGAGTAAAAACAAACAAAACCTTCTACTGTCTCATCTCTAACTCTAGGAAGATGTTTAGATAACTTAAGTTCATATTTTTATAAGTTTCGTAATTTTTGCAAAAAGAGGTAACATCCTGGACTAGAGCGAGGAGTGAAACTGTATCCTGTATATAATAAGAGTTTGTTCTCATACAGAAGGCTCAGCGACTTAAGGTTCTACTTAGATTCAAATACATTTTTACACACTCTAAATATGATTAAGTATTTTGGATTATTGGGTTCTGTCTTAAATTTTGAAATAAACCGAAGACTTCCTTTCCCTGGAATAGGGCTGAACCAAAATGAAACTTTGAATGCAGAAGAACACCTCTGATCTCTCACTTTATTTTGGATATAGACATCAAAATCTATGACCGTGTAGTCTGTACTAACCACAGACTTAAGGACAGAAATACTAGCCATTCTATTCCTCAGCCTTACTTAAGTTTCAGTTCAGAGTTCAATAATTGTTTTTCTTCTTCTTTCAGCCAGACTTTAGATTCTTTAAAGATAATCCAAGGGACAGTCCAACAAGGATGGACACAGTGCTGTAGTTTGTTTTCATTGAAATAAAATCTTCTCATTCATTCTAGTTTAATTTGTAAGTCATTTTTCAACGAGTGTTAAGTAAAAATAATTTGATGGCATTAATTAGCATATTAATACTAAGAGCTCACATTAGCATCCCTACTGTCTCTGTCTGTAGAGGCATAATCAGAGGAAATGTAAGGGTTAGCCAGCAGCAAAAATAATCCAAACCACCACCCTGAAACACAGACTCCAAAAAGCAAATAAATATTGATGCTAAGATGTGGAAATGGCTGTATTTCATACGACCTGTTATATGATTTGGGTTTGGATACTATTTAATTTCATGGTTGAAAAGAGCATTCAAATCCACCAACACATTTTTCACTTTAAAATGAGAAATTCTGACCTGAGTTTCTTAGACGGCTGCCTTGAAGTAGTTGAATTATTGAAAATGGGCTTAACATAGTCTTCCATAAAGTATGCATGCTTTTATAAGTTTGAATACATTTATAAGTTAGCATTTTAAAAGTCTGTGTGCACATAATGCATCTATATCTAAATATTTATGAGTTTACTTCACCATTAAGTCCAGAGATAGAAAATGAAAAGCTGTAAGAAACATTCTAAACCTAGTGAACATATTCAAATGGTTAATTAAAAAAAAACAGGAATGAATTCAATATCCTACTTCTTGGCTACATACATTTCAAAGGTCTTCTGGTTTTAGGTCATCACTTCTAATTAAAGAAACTTCCAGCACTGATAACCTTATGAATCAGTGGTTACAGCCTGTTAAAAAAAAATAAGCCAATATACAGAAAGAAATGGAGATATAAAGGAGAGAGAGCTTCAGATTCTTGGCAGGACTTAATGTAGGCAAGTTCTTTGCTCTGGTACCTAATTATTTAGGCATCTTACACCTTCAACTGGATTAAGAGGGGGGAAAACTCCCTGGTTCATCCTCTTTATGGAAAGAATAACTGCATTTGATTTAGAAAGGTATCAGAAGAGTAAAGAAGACTTATCATGCATGTGTATTTATGTGTGTGTGTGTGTGTGTGTGTGTGTGTGTGTGTGTGTGTGTGTTACTGGGGATGGAACCCAGGGACATTCTACCTCTGAGCTATACCCCCCAGCCCTATTTTTTATTCTTTATTTTGAAACAGTATCTCATGGAGTTGTGGAAGGCGTCACTAAGTAGCTGAGGCTATCCTTGAACCTTGATTCTCCTGTCTCAGCCTCCCAAGTACTGGGATGACAAGCTACACCACCACGCCCAGCAATGCATATGTATTCTAAGTGAAAAGTGAGTCCCAATGCTAATACATAGTTGGTGGGATTGCAAATTAGTGCAACCACTTTGGAAAACACTATGGAGGATCCTCAGAAGAATGGGAATGAACTTACCATATGATCCAGCAATACCACTTCTGGGAATTTACCCAAAAGAATGAAAACCAAACTACCAAACTAATGCATGCGTATCTATGTTCATAGCTGCACAATTCACAATTGCCAAACTACGGAACCAGCCAAGATGTCCATCAACAGATGAATGGATTACAAAACTATGGGATATGTACACAATGGAATTTTATTCAGCCATAAAGAAAAACACAATTATGTCATTTACAGGGAAATGGATGGAACTGGAGAACATTATACTAATCAAGATTAGTCGTCACAAAAAAATAAAAAATCAGATGATCTCCCTAACATGGGGAAGCTAGGGGAAAAAAATGGGTCATAGGAGGAACTCCAGACAAAGAAGGAGATACTAAAGATGAGCAAATAAGGCGACCTAACTGAGGAGGGAAGAGGGAAATTCTCTAATGCACATGATGAACTTTAACAAACATATCAATGTCAATCACTAAGCCAAACATGAGAAAGAGGGAGGGGGAGAGGGAGGGAATGGGGCAGGAATTGGGTAAGGGCTAATTGGGCGATGTGTGCATGTATTTCTCCACCATCTTGAACCCCATTAAGATGTATGACTACAACGCACCAATAAAAAATTAAAAAAAAGAAAAGTGAGTCCAATAAATCTGTTCTCAGTGAGTAAACGTTCCCTCCCCTGATCATGCTAGCTGGGAGGCAGGAGCTATCAACCTCCCAATTTCCCCTCTGTATCATTATCTGTATCATTATTTTGACTGAAAAAATATACTTTCCTTAAGAGCTAATGGATATTCCTTAAGAAACCTGATATTTTGAGTTTTGCCTGCAATTTTCTGCTTTAAAAAAGTAAGAAGAGATCAACGCAGTAAAAATAATGCTAAAGTAGACTTTATATTCTTGGGAACTTGGAAGAGGGCGAAAAGGAACAATTCCCAGAGAAACATTAGAGGAGGTATAGTGTGCATTTCCAGTATCTATGATCCCTGTTTATACTGTGACATAAAGAAATGCATCGGGTCAGTAAGATGGTTAACTTTCACATATCTTGAAGCCAGTTGTTTTTTTCCTGCTTTTAATCTTAAAAAGTCATGGGAATATATCTAGTTTCTGCTTTATAAGTCAAGTTCAAGTCAATTCCACCCTTAAAACTTCAAGAGTTTATCATGCTCACAGCAAAATACTGGATATTTCTTTTCCTTTTCCTAATTCTGAAAAGATACAGCAAGTTTCCTTCTTTTAACTCGAATTACATTTATTTCAAACTGATTCATAAAAAAACTGTACACATTAAACGACATCATCTACATATGTGAAATAACCAGGGCCAATCTCAGCATCACGTACGGCGAAGGGGAAGGAGCCTCAGGAAAGCCCAGCAAGTGCTGCGTGCATGCAGGTCCCTGTCACTCTGAACTACATTACAATGTGAGACTCCAGTGCACCAAAGTATCTATAAAAAGAAATAAATAATGTGCATATTAATAGGGTACCATATGATGTTTTAATTCTTGTATATATTATATGTTAAATCAGGTTAACGATATCTCCTGTAACATCACATTTCTTTTTGTTTTTTTATTGATGCATTGTAGTCGTACATCTTGAAGTTCATGGTGACAAAGGTATACATTCACACAGCACTCACTGAGCCCTCCCCCAGTCCCGCCCCATTCCCTCCCCCAACCCTCCTTCCCGTACTCCTGCACAGTGATTGGACTTGATAAGCTTGTGTATGCACATCATGACCACTGAAGTGTTTCCCTTGCCCCCTCTCCCATCTCCCTCAGTTTGGTCCCCTTCTTTACTCAACTAAGGTTACTCCTTTTTCTGGGAGTAACCTCCTTTGACCAAGTTTCTCCCTAGCTCCCAAATATGAGGGAGAACATGGACTTTTCACTTTTTGTGACTGACAAATCTCTCTTAGAATACTCTTCTCCAGTCCTATCTATTTCCCTGCAAATGACATCATTTTGTTTTTCTATATGGCTGAGTAGAATTTCATTGCGGAAATATATCCCATAGTTTTGTAATCTATTTATCTGATGATGGACATCACAGCCAGTTCCACAATTTGGCAATTGTAAATTGTGCAGCTGTAAAGATAGATATGCTTCCATTACTCTGGTAGTTTGGTTTTCATTCGTTTGGGTAGATACCCAAGAGTGGTAGAGATGGACCATATGGTAGGTTCATTCCCATTCTTCTGAGGATTCTCTACACTGTTGTCCAGAGTGGTTGCAGTAATTTTCAAACCCCTACTTCTCCATATACTTACCAGCATTTGCTATTGTTTGTGTTTGTAATGATTGCCATTCTAACTGAAGTTAGGTGAAATCTCAAGATAGTTTTAATATGCATCTCTCTGATTGGTAGTGATGACTCAGAAACAAATCCACACACAGCCAATTGATTTTTGACAAAGGGGCTAAAAACACGCAATGGAAAAAGATAGCCTCTTCAACAAATGGTGTCGCAAAACTGGTTATCCATATACAGAAAAACAGAAATAAACCCCACTTTCCCACCCTGCACAAGAGTCAATTCAAGATGGATCTAAGACCAGGAAATTAGACCAGAGACCTTGCATAGGACCAATACTCCAACATATAAGCATAGGTAAAAACTTCCTCAACAAGACCCCAAAGGAACAAGAAGTGAACATGAGGACTAATATGTGGTACTGTATTTCATTTCTTTCTAATGAAAACTTTCAAAATCCTTTTTTCTTTTTGAAATGTATTGTGTATTATTGTTATCTATAAGAAATATCTTGTGAAAGAAAAATTGTAGTTTTATTTTTAAATTATATATGAATGATGTCTCATAAGCATAGAACCTTCATTGTTTTTATAAGTGCCTGTTTTCATATTATAATTATATGCATAGAATAGTATACCTTCTACTTACACAGCATTATGTGATAATGTTTCTTTTCATATTTGTAATTTGTATTAGAAGAATAATATTCTACTAGTTTACTTAAGCATTTTTCTTATCTTGGACATGTGTGTTATCATTAGAAGTTTATTTTTCATGTATTTTATGAGTACTTTCCATATCTAGCTGTGTGACCCTAGGATTACTGCATGTAGTAAAATAAGTGTCAACAACTTCTGGATCTATCACTCTAATACTTCATTCTACCTTTTTTTCCTGTATTCTCTCAGGTAATTATGTTCCTAGAAGACTACTCAATGATATATACTTCACTCTAGCTTTTTCCAAAATTCTGGAGACATTTAGGAAAGGAAGAAAGAAAAAAAGAAAGAAGAGAGAGAGACAGAGACAGACAGACAGACAGACAGGCTCTCATACCAAAGAATCACAACAGGAAGTCTAAGAAACAGAAAAGGCTACACGGTACTTCTGGGTGTGTGGGCTGGGCCCGGGCCCAGGAGTAAGGACGGCCCAGCCTGGATGACAGGGTCCCAAGTCCTCATGTGATGCCCCTAGGTCACTGCTGTTTACTGGTCCTGAGCTCAGAGTGGAAATCCTTGAATGCCTGACTCTAGAAGTGTTTTCATCAGGGTCTATTTTCTCTCCTTCCTTTGGCACATTAGACACCATATTCCAGATTTGGGTTGAAAACCCTTCACCACAGAATTAGTCTCTCATAGTTTCCACCTGCCAATACTGGTGCCTGAACCACCATCTGCTATGATTGCTGCTTCTGCAAATAGTTAAGGCATGCTGTCAACACAGACCAAAAGTGGAAGGGAGGATTTTAATTAAGCGGAAACTGGCTTTGTTGTTGTTGTTGTTGTTTCTTTTCTCTCACTTTTTTCAGTATTTACCAGAAAGATATTTCCTGCTGTCAGGAAATGTCTCCCTTTGCCCACTGAATGGGGCTCCCTTTGCCCACTGGACTGTCAAGAGTCCTTTCTTCCAGCTCAATTCTTTCAACTCAAACTTTGTTAACAGTGCATTGTTAACAGTGAATTCTTGGACCACAACAGTGTTAGAATAAAGGCCAGATTGCTCATGTATAGATGAGCAAATAAGGTGATCTAATTGAGGGGATAGTAGGGGGGAAGAGGGAAATTCTCTAATGTACATGATGTACTTTAACAAACATATCAAAGTCAATCACTAAGCCAAGCAGGATTAGGAGAGAGGAGGGAACTGGGTAGGAACTGGGTAAGGGCTAATTGAATGATATATCATGTATGCCTCTACCATCTTACCCCATTAAGATGTATGACTACAATGCACCAATAAAAATTTTTAAAAATACCAAATTGCTAGCTAATTTTCCAAAAGAGATATTCCAGTTTGCATGGCTCCTATAACTATGATTTTTTTTTTTCAGAGCAATCCTGGTGGCAGTCACTTTTCTGAATCTTTCTTTATTCTAGTTAGCATTGACAAATATTGTAAGGATCCAAGGTGGCCTCAGAATTTCTTCTGAAAACAATACACAGCAGCAATAATACAATCGTAAATTATTGGATGTCAATTATATTCCTGAATTTTCATAGGCATTATTTTATTTAAGTACCCCCACCAAAACAATGGGAATTATTCTCCCCATTGGACATGGAGAGAAAGGGAGACTCTAAAAGCAAAACTTGTCCATATCTGAAGCTTCGTGAGAAGCACAGGCATGAGTCCAACCTGGTCTTTCTGAACTTAGTTACCTCACAGCCACCTGTGCCAAAGTAGCTCAAAACTCTGGGGTTATATAAACGAGTGTGTCTTTCACTCACCACTCCTCGTCAGAGTTTCCATCACCTGTTCATTATCACATTGTTCAGGTGAAATTCCAATAGTACAAATAATAAATTAAACTCCAACTAATTAAACTCAGTTACACTATTTTTCCCTCCAAACTACTTATTAGAACCTTTCTTACTTCTTTCAAAAGCAACCAGCAAATGACCCTGGAAATGATTCCAGGACCATGATGTATTCCTTTATTTATTTTTTCTTTGTCCCAATTAAGAAATGACTAATCTGTTTCTTTAGTTCATTTGAGATTTTTTGTAAAATTCATGACTTACACGTTTTAAACCAAATATGAGCCTTTTAGGGGTCATGAAATTTTATTTGTGCAAAATATTTTCTAGGGTCAAAATAGAAAGGAAAGAATTATATATTTTAAAGTCTTTGTGAGCCAGGCTTGGTGGCACATGCTTGTAATCCCCACACTTGGGAGGCTGAGACAGGAGGATTGCACAGATTCAAAGGCAGCCTCAGCTACTTGGTGTGGCTCTCAGTAACTGAGTGAGACCCTGTTTCCAAATAAAGTATAAAATAGATCTTGGAGTGTATCCTGGAGGTAGAAGGCCCCTGGGTTCCATCCCCTGTACCATCAATAAGTAAAATAAAATAAGAAATAAAGTCTTTGTGATACATGATCTTAGTGTTTTATGCATATCAAATCATTACAAAATAGCATGTAATGATATCATCTTAAATGAAACAGTAGCTTATGTTCCACTTGGTAAGAATATCTCCATTGGGCACCTTCCCAGGCACACTGAGTTTTCCAACATTTACCCACTTAACCTCAAAGAGCAAGAGCCTAGAGTGGTTAGGTTAATTAGCAAAGAGTTGGAACTGGCAGAGCCTAAAATTCCTCATGATGATACAAGCTGAAAGAGACCCTTGCTGAAATTCAGACCCATATACTGTCTTCTAATATCCACATTCACCCACACAAATACACACACAGGAAGTTTTAGCTTTACTCAGTGAAAGCATAGAGAGCCTCCACGAAAATGTTTGGAAATGATTTTAATTACCTAGATTCATAATAATAAGTTATGCTGGATGGGTTTTTCTTCTATCCCACTATCACTGAAATATGACGTTGCTTTTGAAATTTATGGTATTCATTACATCCTGGTTAACCTTCAAGGTTTTACTTAAAGGGCATCAATTTCTTGAATGTCTTTGATTTTGCATTTTTAATCCTTTGCTGTCCTCTGTTCCCCATTCCAATAAAAGTAATCTCTCCTCTCTCTGAATTCAGAAAGCATGCCAACACAATACTGTTTATAATAATTTACCACATTCTTTCTAATATTCGAATTCGTTGTGTAGAGCTCTTACCTTCTGTATAAGACTGCAACTGTCATGAGACTCAAATCCACACCCGTTGGGAGTCAACTTTCTTAAAATAATATGGTTAAGCCGGGCGTGGTGGCGCACGCTTGTAATCCCTGCGCTGGGGAGGGTGAGACAGGAGGATTGCACAGGTTCGAAGCCAGCCTCAGTTACTTGATGAGGCTCTCAGCAACTGAGTGAGACCCTGTTTCCAAATAAAGTATAAAATAGGTCTGGGAGTATAGCCCAGAGGTAGAAAAGTCCCTGGGTTCTACCCCCAGTAACACACACACACACACACACACACACAGAACAAAAAAAAAGAAATAAAGGTAGACTACCAGTAAGAAAATCCAAGATGTTTTTCAAAAATCATAGTTTTAACCCAATATACCCTGTGTTTCCCAGATTCACACACACTTCCACTTGACTTTTTCCTCCCTGCAAACTCAAAGCTGCAATGCTTTAGTCAACTTGGTTTTTTTTCTTGCAGGGTAAACACTTTGAACAAAAAGTAATAATGAGGAGCAAATGAACACCAATTCTATTCCCTTTTGATATAAAATATGCTGTATTTATCCAGAAATCAGATTTTACATGAGAGAGTTTGAGACAGAATGAGAAACAGTGAGAGAAAGAATGATTCCCACGGCCCAAAGTTCTTTCTCTGAGGAATGGTGGCTCCTTTCCATTAGTTGATTAAAGGCAAGGATAAGGGATGCTTTACATCAGATATTTAATTAAAATAGCAAGGCATGACCTACAGCAAAATGACAATTGTAACTCCAAAGTATAGCCCTTACCAGTTGCCGGCAGCATGCAATTGTTGGGTTTCAATAACCTTAACAGAAGCCTGACTTTTGATGTCATTGTCTAAAACACTGTTGCTATTGTGCTAGGAAGACAATTCCTTTGAATCTTCCTCTGTCCTGTATAATTCATTAAGATTCAGTAATCTTTTATAACCTAAAATAATTACAGTGACATCATTTGATTTTCCATCAATTAAAGTGTCTTTCAGAAATCCAGTGTGGTGACAAAACACTTGTAATCCTGATACTTGGGAGGCTGAGACAGGAAGATCACGGGTTCATGGCCAGCTTTAGCTACTTAGTGAGGTCTTCTGCAACTTAGTTAGATCCCATTTCAAAATGGAGAATAAACTATAAGGCGGGGGGGGGGGTAGCTCAGAGGTAAAATGCTCTGGGTTCAATCCCGAATACCACAAAAAATTTTAAAAAATGTCTTTCAGAGATAAAAAAAAAAATAAAAGCCACTATTACTTTTTTTTTTAATCAAGAGGAAGTTCAGGACCAATGCATTATCCTCTTTAAAAATTAAAAAGTATCAACAGCTAGAATTTTCTTTAAAAAACTCAGAAGTAGCAAGGACTGAGTATATTCTTGCTATATGCTAACCAGAAAAGACTCTATTAGAACACTCATTTATAAAGATTATTTCCTCACTCTGTATCTTCATTGTTTTCTCTCATTCTTCATAGCTTTTCCAAGGGTCAGACTATGCAGAGAGAAATAAAATAAACCAAAGATAAAAAAAAAACATTTTTAAGACTTCTAGAATTTTAATAGATTTGTTTTTACTCCTTCAAGCTGAATAAGAATATGAACATATAAATATTTAATACTTAGCCAGGCCTGGTGGTGCAGGCTTATAATCCAAGTACTTAGGAGGCTGAGTTAGGAGGATTGCAGGTTCCCAGGCAGCCTCAGCTACTTAGAGAGGCTTGCAGCAATTTAGTGAGACCCTGTTTCAAAATTTAAAAAAAAAATTTTTAAATAGGGCTGAGGGTATAGCTCATAGGTAGAATGCTCCTGGGTTCCACCCCTAGTTCTACAAAAATAAATAAATAAATAAATAAATAAATAAATAAATAAATACAATTAATCATTTACAAATGTTTAACAATAAAATAATTCTAACTACTTTCTAAACAGGAAGAATTTACTTAGTAGTATATGTTTAAACTAAAACAACTTCTACTCTTTATTTCATACCATAGGAAGGGGGCAAAAACACTTGAAGGGCATGAGTTAGGAACCAGGGAAATGCAGGTACCCATCTTGAATACATGGAGCTGTACCATTATAACTTATATAAGAATGAAATGAATGAATGCATAAATAAAGCCAAGCTTCCAAATCTTTGGGCAGATCAATTTTAAATTAGTTCAAGAGGAACCTTGATGTCTACTTGACTGAATGATGTAAAGAAAGTCTTTCAACTGCACACTGTGATGCTCGTGCCCTCTCTCTCTCTCTCTCTCTCTCTCTCTCTCTCTCTCTCTCTCTCTCTCTCTCTCTTTCTCTCTCTCTCCCCTCTGTTGACAAATTATCTCTTTGACTAAAATTTTCTATTAAAAAAGTGTTGGACATAACACTTTGTGTTATACTTGTTATTGTGTTATGTCTTTTCAGCTCCATCTTATTTCTATTAAAAGAACCCTTCACCTCAGTAACTTAGAGAAACCCTATTTCAAAATTAAAAAAATAAAAATAAAAAGAGCTGGGGGTCTAGTTGGGAGCTAAAATGCCCCGAGGTTCAATCCTCCAGAACACACACACACACACACACACACACACACACACCTCAAAAAAAAAAAAAAAGAAAAATGAAGACTCCTCCTTTCCTTTGGAGCCCATTCTTGGTGAGATGGAGGTTGAGGGAGAAGGAATCCTACCTGTAGTTACATAGTGGTCATGTAACTTGTCATGTGGGCAATCAAAAACTCTATTCCCACTTCAACCACATTCATAGATTAGGCAACTAATTCCTCCAAAAATCTGATCATAGACTTGATCAGATTTGGTGTGTATTTATTTTAAAAAAGGACTTTTTCCTTCTGACCAAAATTCAAAACGATGTATTCTTAGGACTTCTTTTCCTACCATACTGAGAAGTTGCCTGCCCGAAAATTAAAACGATAGGAAATGGAGCTGATGGGTAAAGGAAAAAATCCTGTGGACATCAGTTGAAACCCAGAGTCTACCTCTACCTGAAGGTAGATCACCTGGAATGGATGGCTACACAGTCCAAGAAAAATTCTCTACTTTGAGATAGAGTGTGGGCACCCAGTGCATTCCTAACAGATAAAAATGTGATGTTATTTTCCAAGTAATGGCAAACTACCACACAGTATCCCTCTGGTTTTAGGCAACTATCAGATAATGAAGCAACCTAAATAAATGGTCAAAATCATTAAGGACATCTTCACATTTTTTCTCAATAATGCTAAAAGCCTAAGAAAAATCAATGTTCATTTATACTACAAAGTAACTATGGGTTTCTATATAAACAGTTAAGTTCATGCAAATTATTTCTATATCATGAATTTTTCTAATTTAGAAAGGACTGTGGAGTATCTTCTTTTCCCCCACCTTTATCTTGGAAAGAAGAAATCTGAATTCTGACCATAACAAGTAGATTGTCCAAGCATCATAGAGCTAGTTATTGACCACATTTAAATGAAAACAAAGTCTGCTTCTATTATTTCCAAGAAATTATAAAACCCGCCTATTATAGTAGTCACAGTGACTTAAGATGTTTTAAATCAGGGAATTAGCTTAGGAACATACATAAGCAACTCTGCTTATATATCCACTGAGGTGTTATTGATTCTTCTGAAATGAGGATTACTAGATAAGCCAAAATCTCATCACATGTGCATCATGAACTGATAAATTACCTGAAATGATCTCTCTGTAATACTTTCATTTTCTTTACCAAAAACTAGTGATAAGAAGGGGGAAATCATTACATAATAATGAGAATTAGCAGATTCTACTAAATATGAAAGCTCAATTATAATCTGAATAAAATAATGATGCTTAAAAAGTATAGTTTTATTTGGATAAGAATGGCTTATCCTTCTCCGAGTTGATAAGCTACATCTAGTAACTAAATTCCAAGAAGCAGACAATATACACTTGTAGAATTCTAACAAACATTTTTGGCCAACTTATTAGATACTCACTGGCTGGTTCAGCAATTCTTTTTTCTCTATATCCTCATTCTATTTTTTTTTTAAGTAGAGGACTCATTTCTGTTTCAATAGGCAACATTACCTTAAAACATTTAGTTTGCATTTGTGGATTTTTAAACCAACCCTCTAACCTTCTATCAAGAAATCCTATTAAATCTAAGGAGAATCCAGTTGTTTATTTGTTTATTTTGGTATTGTTGCATAATTATATAAAGTAAATTTGTAGTCCTAAAAAGTGAACCAACAAAAGAAGTTAGGTACATACATCTTGGCCACAAGCAAATTTTAAAAAATGAAATAAGAAGGACTTTTAAAACTGAACTGAATATCTATTTAAAAGTATCTCCTTCAGTAATTTTTTACTTTAAAATTTTTAACTCTTCATTAAAAACCTGCAAGTATTAATAATTAACATTTTGTTACCATGTATTTCTAGTTAGGTGACCTAAATCAACATGAGTTAATTAATTTTATTTATCTGCAAAAAGTGAATGCAATTTTATTATAAGATATTACAATAAATTCTTAGCACAACTCTAGTGGCCAGTCTTTGGAGAAGAAATAAAACAGTGAACATGTTGCTGATAGAATTATAACGACTTTTTTCAAAACACACCATTTTCCTATTAGTGAGAAATATAGGTGAGAATGATGTATCAGCACTTGCTAAAGGGACAGATGACACCCCTCCCAGTAGCATCTCTTCCTTAAGGTCTGCAGAGTACACTCCTTAATAGACACACACCAACCCATTTCCAGAAATTCGCCTGTTTCCAATCCCTGCTCTGCCCCTCCCTCCTCACTGCCACACTAATGAATCATCTCCTTACCCCACTCCTTATCTGGCCTTCTTTGCCCGTAACTCCCAGGAAGTTTACAAATACTGTTCATACCTTCAAAACTCACACAGACTCGGCATATTTTTAAACCATCAACTGTCTCCTTCCAGAGTGATACAATCACTTAACCCAATGCCTGCTCGACTCACCACGCTGCTGGAGTGAAGCCGCAGAGTGGCTATTTCAGTGTGCTTCATGCCCAGATCCTCCTCATTAGGTTTTACCTTTGTCTTCATGAACAAAACAACATGCAGTTCAAAATCATGCTGCTCTTAATGTACTACCTCTAGGAATATCGTCCCACTTGGAATCATGTTGCTGTAACCGGTAAGGTCCTGCAGACCTTGGAGTACTTAGGGTCAGCTAAAGTACTCCAGGACAGGTACTTACACAGAGTCCTAAACTGCATGAAACAAATATACTCCAATGGGGGGAGAATTTCATCAAAAGTTTTTAAAGAGACCACACACTTTTCTCTCCTTGGTAAAATGTCACTATCAATCAGAGAACTAAAATTTAAGCTCACTGGGTCCAACGACTCCACTATAATGTCAACATAGTCATGGTGCTGTTTTGTTGCTGTCCCTGTCCCTTTCTTTTTTTCTTTTTTTTTTTTTTAAGTTTTCCCACACAGGCTAGTTTTAAAGTGCAAATAAATACAAGACCTCGTCACTGTTTGGATTCGGTGTTTTCCCTTGGAACCAGTGCCTTACAGATTATGACATGCACCACACAGGAAATGGGATTAGAAAGGGTGCTGTGGCCATAGGGTTGTCCTCGGGCTGTAGAAGGCAGGAAAAACCCTTCATTATTCTTCCCCGCAGACTGAGGAAGCTCATGATAGCTACGTGTCATCTCTAATGTCATGTCTCCGTCTCAGGCTTTGTCTCCGTCTCCCTCTTCCCTTCACTGTCTCCCTCCCCCACCCCCTCCTCTCTCTCTCCATGGCTCCCAGGACCAAAGAAAGGCAGAAGAGCCTAAGACTGGATCCACCAATCCCTAATGAATTAATAACCATGCCCACCCCAACACAAGCCAGAAAGGACTTTTCAATTCCAAAGAGCTGCGTTAGGAATCATTAATAAGATGTACATTAAAAGTTAAAGAATTGGGTGTTTCATACTGTTATTCTTATGAAGTCTGTAAAAACATTTAGTTTTTTTGTTAAGAGACTGGCTTTTTACAGAAATCAATGTTAATGTCAGTTATTTTTTAAAAATACACTAAGGAAACTTACAATTGAAATAGAAAAAAAAAAGAAACCACTGTTTCTATCCAATAAAGTTAGGGCAGAAAGCTATCAATACAGCAGAATGCTTGAGAGTTAATTTTTTCTATTAAATAGATTGATTAAAAAACAACTGACGTTATTTGGAATCATAACTAAATCTCCTAAATTAAGAAATGGTCATTTGGTTTTTATCTGAATAGCTATATGGCAGCTTTCTTATGACCAAGCTCAATAACACATCTTTCTTAATATTCATTTTATTGTCATTTTTTAAGATATACAGACTGCAGCTATACTGGGAAAGACAGTAAAATAAAGTATGAAAGAAATATCCCTTAAAATAATTGTATAATTTATGCAATTCCTCATCAGAAGCCAATCAGAGATTCTCCGCTTAGCTATGTAGTCACTGCTTGTCCTGCATGGGCAGAATCTTCCATCTGGATGTACGAGGTCCATCTGCCCAGTAAATAAACCATGCCATACAGCCCAGGACTCAGTCAAATGAAGGTTCTTCAGCAATAAGGCTTGACAACAGTATTTAGCAAATAATACCATTCATCAGATGACATTTTATCTTCTTTTTTGACGCTACTATCTTGGATGCTTCAATCAGAAGACAGAAAGTATGTGGGAAGACTTTCTGATAGGGACAAGCTAAGAACAAAACAGGGCCAAGATATTCATACACACACAAAATGCCCAATGGGCCATTCCGGGAATTCTTTTTCCTGTTGTTTACTATGTCGGTGGGAAATAAGACAAAGAAATACATCCAAGTGGTCAGTCGTATCATTGAAATATTATTAATCATCTAAGTAAATACAGAACCACAATTATCATTCTACTTATAAAAATAGATCTACTGATTCCAATACTCAGATAAATATGTTACACAATTGAATGTAAGTCTTCTTAGCCAGGTGTGGTGGCACACTCTTGTAATCTCAGTACTTGGGAGGCTGATAAAGGAGGATCACAGGTTTGCAGCCAGCCTCAGCTACTTAGTGAGGACACTCCACAAATTAGTGAGACCCTATCTCAAAATAAAGAATAAAAATATGGCTGGGAGTATAGCTCAAAGGTAGAATGCCCTTGGGTTCCATCCCCAGTGCCACAAAACAACAACAAATATATATATATAATCTTCATGCATGCTCTACCACTGAGCTACACTTTTAGCTAGCCCCTATTTATAAATTTTTTAAAAAGTATTGAAGTCTACTTACACTACAATCTAATTATGTGAAAGGAGGACAAAGGGGTACATTTTCTTTCCAAGACATTGATAAAGCTGATTTTGAACCCCAAGCAAGTAGAAGAAAAGATAAAAATGTAAATCAGCCAAAATTTAAACCACCATTGAAAGCATACATCGGTCATAATTTTTAGAAGGAAATGGCTTTATTTAAAAAAGATGGATACACATCCCACACCCCAGCAATCCTTCTGAATATACATCCACAAAGATCCTCAAAGGAATGTGTGTAAGCCGGGTGTGGTGGCGCATGCTTGTAATCCCCACGCTTGGGAGGCTGAGACAGGAGGATCGCGCAGGTTCGAAGCCAGCCTCAGCTACTGAGTGAGGGTCTAAGCAACTTAGTGAGACCCTGTTTCCAAATAAAATATAAAATGGGTCTGGGACTATAGTCCGGAAGTAGAAAGCCTCTGGGTTCCACCCCCAGTACCACCAAAAAAAAAAAAAAAAAGAAAAAAAGAATGTGTGTAGGTCTGTTCTTAGAAACATTGCCTATGGTCAGAAATAGAAGAGGAAAAGGATCTCTAGGGACTGATGAAACACCGTTTGTGCATATAATGGAGTATGAAGTCAGGTCGGAGCTCCAGCCAGGTCTGCCTTTAGAATACCCCAAAACTCAAACGCTTTGTTTTTTAAAATTAAGAAACTAAGTGACATTTATAGCACAATGTTATTTATATAAATTTTAAATGTTATTTTAAATTCAAACAATACCATACATTTTAAGTGCATACTTGAATTTAAGTCTCTACAGAAAATAAAGAATAGATATAAATTTAAGCCTATTTGCATATTACATGTATATGTAATTTTACACATAGGTCACAAATGTTACAAGAACATAACATTAAAAGTGACAGAGTATAGCATACTTGAATTTAAGTCTCTACAGAAAATAAAGAATAGATATAAATTTAAGCCTATTTGCATATTACATGTATATGTAATTTTACACATAGGTCACAAATGTTACAAGAACATAACATTAAAAGTGACAGAGTAGGGCTGAAGTTGTAGCTCAATGGTAGAATGCATGCTTACAATATATGAGGCTCTGAGTTCAACCCCCAGTGCACACACAGAAGGACACACACACACACACACACACACACACACACGCAGAGGTCTATGGGGCAAAAGGGAAATGAGAGTGGAGCTTAGGGATTAAACAGAGGACATTAGATAAAATTAAAGAGTGGTTTGCATCAACTAATCTATGACATATTGAGCCATTAATGAGGAACATGATTGAGTCCGTTCTGTGTGTTGGACTAAAAGAAAAAAAAAAGAATCAAGACTTAAGTGATATTTGGTATATAGCTGGTAAAACTTGGGAAACTTAAAAATGTTTTACGGAAATTTTTCATTTCAAAAATTGATTTAGGGGTCTCATGATATGTAAACACACACACAAAAAGCCAATCACAAGGAAAGACCATCTTGAAGGGTTCACTGTGGTAAGAGGGCTTACATGGCACATTATAGCAAAATCAAGATTGTCATACACAGGATGGCCTGTATCGCCTGGACAGGCAGCAACATCAGACAACAGATTCATTAGTTTGCTACATGTGCACATGGACTCAACAGCTGAAATACACATATAAGTATAGATAAATCCATACACATATCTAGATGGACAGGTAAATATTCTTTCTTCTCATTTCTTTGAATTAATTCTGTCTCAATGATCTAGATGTTTCAGATGAAATAATAGGGTGTTATCTGACCAAAGACTATGTCACATCTCCGACTCATTGTCTATGGACCAGACTTAGTTATACTGTACACATTGTCTAGTAAAAGTTTGCAGAATCCTATGATAGGTAAACTATTCTGTTTAATATAAGGCCATTCTGAATGATTCGTATAGTTATCCAACCACATATTAGAGAATCTCTTTGACTTTTATCATTACAGTGCCTTCAAAAATACTTTTATTTAAGTTTCCAATGAAAATAAATACATATTGATTAATTATAGCTACAGATCTTATATACTCTCTTACTTAGATAACAGAAGCAATATTTAAAAATGTATCGACTTTTGTCTTCTTTGTAAGAAGCTTGGATGAAATACTAAATAAAGATAGCAAGTACTAATTTGTTTTTTCAGCAAATATATCAACACTGTCTCCTTTGAAATTCATGTCTCATCTTAGTATTAGCTATGACACTGACTTCATGAGATTGTCTTGGGAAATTATCAAAGACATGCAAGTGTCAATAATTTTAAATGAAGTTAATTCTTATAACATAAAAATAACTTATTTGAGGGATAATCCAAGTTCATAACTATATGATCACCTCAACATAATAAAAAATTGCTGACCTGAGAAATTTATCCCAAAGTTACACATAGGCGTTATAAAAATCAACCACTATAAAACAGAGTTAACCAATAAATTCATATTCCTCAAAATCTTACTCTGAGTTTGTTATGGAAGATACACAATAAGAAACATTATACAACAAAACACATGAACTAAAAAGTCTCAGAGATACATACAGTGTGAAATGTGTATTTTAGGAAATGAATGGAAAATTAGGTAGCCATTTACTAACCCTCCAACACATGCACATACACAAGTAGAAATATTCCAAGTTATTCACCTCAAACAGTTCATTTGGCTAGAATTATAAATCAAATTACCATATTCATATTTTATGCCTTCGCACTATGTAGACGAAATCACAGGCAATTTAGGAAATTTGCTTCCTATTGTCTAACATTTCCCTGTTAGGAGATTGTCTACAAATGGTGAGAAAGAAAAATCTAAAGACATATTTCAACTTATCTATTTTTAAGACTATAAAATTATGCATAGACCAACCAAGTCCCCAGATAGTTAAATGGTCATGCCAGAGAACTTATCTGAAATTTCCTACAATAAATGGACACCTTAAAAGTTTCAAAAAATACTGAGAAGTATTGAAAAAAAATTTTTGTGTTGGTTTTTTTTTCCCCTCTCCCCTTTGCAAAAGAATGAAGGAATGAAGCATTTTTCTTGGACACTGAGTATAATTATAACTAATCATCTCCTTCTCCTTGGAGCAACATTCGTTGACGTTCCTTCATTTTAGGGTGGCTGGCTGACACAATTCAAATATAATTACTCTTCTTGCATGATAAACTCCAGCACCGTGAGCAAATACAGTATGTCTCATTGTCAAGTATGGCTAGACAGCAGCGGTGTAATATAGACCTTTCAAGCCCTGGTGTAGCCCCCTGCCTTTGAAATCTGTGTGAGATGACAAAACTGACTTTCATTTCCCTTGGACTTTCTCAAGGTATCCTTATTAAGAAAAAAAAAAAGCCTAAAACCCATAAATTTAATCTACCGCCTGCCAATCACAATGGTTTCTGCTGTCAGACATTCATGATACATAACCACAAAATTTAAATGCTATTGTTTCATACAAGAAGAAAATGTTGCTCATGACTATCCCAAACAGTCATGTGACAGTTCGAGGCGCTTTCTTTGTTCGCCTCCTCCACCACTGAACAATAGCAAGTGCTGGAAATGTATAACCAACCGACCGAGTGTGGAACCGTAAAATAATAAACTCTAAAGGAGATCGTTTTCCCTGGCTATCTTGTAAGTGGCAACTGTATGATAAGTGAAAAGTTTTTCATCCGTGTCATTTATTTCAGATTAATAGTATTTCATCTCAGATGAACAGTGAGACTTCATTTTTCAAATTACTTCTAATTTTAAAAAAATGAAACTCATAATGGATGATCACTGAAATACAACTTTTACCAACTTTTGAAAATGAAAGAAAAAGTAATGCGAATATTATTACATACTTGGGAATGTCAAGTCTGAGGAAGAAACAAAGACTTGAAACTTAAGTGGAAAATTTTCAACATGGACTACCAGGCCGCAAAGGCAATGTTTTCATTAACATGGTAGACTCCATGAGTTTCTATCACGTGTTCTGATTAGTGGCAAACAAAAATATATTTCTATGCATAGCCAAAAATATAAACATGCCACCATTTTGTTCCTGGTTGAATTGTAATGTATTCAAAAATGTAACTTTTACTTATTGTTTTCTAGGACAGCGTTCTCATATTGACCCTTTCAATTCTTGATGTGTGTGAGTATCTGAAAACTCTTTTTGAGTGTGGAGGGCTGTAAATGGAAGTGTATTGCATAACCATCTTCATACTTATCTTAGGCTGCTATAGGGACAATTACAGGCGGTTGGATCTTTATTCCTTGACATTATAAAAATGATAGGAACCACGAACGGTTTCCATTAGCAGGGAATGGACGTAGCATGCATTTCTGGCAATGGGACTCTTGTTGCCTGAGTGTTGAAACAAGTTGGCTTCACACATCAGCTGGGCTCATTTCCTCATGACGAGAAACCATTGAAATCAAAATAAAGTGGTCTCAGATTGAAAACAAACCCCTAGTTTGCTCTTCACATATTAGCAACCCTGGCAGCAATTTTTACCTTCGAGATAGGCAAAATTCTACTCCACCAGTCGTTTAGGGAAAAGGGGGAAAGGCTCCACTCAGAAGTGACTAAGTACAGGCAGCCACTCACAACAATTGAAGGAGACTATATATATATAGTCACTATATATATAATGTTCCAAAATTCCATTTTATTTGGAACTTCGGACCATTTGTAATTGCAGCAGCTTGCTGGCTTGTTGCAAGAGAATGCCAGCTGTAAGCTGTGAATGCATGGTCAACACAAAGAAACAACCCAAATAAAAGCACACTTTATGGAGTTGGGCTTAACAAGCTCCCAATAAACTGGAAAACTCCATTGAACTCTCTTGCAGATAAGGTCCTCTCTTATACACAGAAAGAGCACTTGTCTCCCCATAACAACAATCTTCTCTAAGGTGAGCATGTCTGATAGTCGGCAAAGTGGTTGTTTCATTTGCCATGGGACACAACGTGGCTATATCAGCAATGAGCAATGTGGTCCCACAAAATATCCCAGTGGCTTTCTTCTTTGATTGCACTGATCCAAAGCCTTGTCAATAGCTACCCCATCTCCTACTTTCCCTTTCCTTGCCCTAGGAGACAGGACCTCTACCACTCTGAACGCCATCCACCCCACTATCCTCATTCAGAATATTCACCTGAACCATAATATTTTTCCGTTGGATACAAATGTCTGTAGTTCCGAAGTCAAAACCAAATAAATATATCAACTCATCATATAAGAATTACAAAACATACTCGCTGTGGCATTCTTAAAAGTTTAGTAAAAGACATAAGAAAAAGATTTCGCATGGAGCTGTGATCTAACTCCGTTGCCCCGTCCCCATCATCACAGTGCACCCGGTCATCCCTCTGCTGTCCACATAGCTTAGTCCTAGCCCCTAATAAGGCCTGACTTCACTCCACTGACCCACTCTCCATAAGAAGTCTAAAATTCAGCAGTTTGAACTAAAGCAAGCCAGTTATATAAGTGCAATCCAAGTCCAAAAATAAAACGAAAACAAACAAAACAAGGACAGGTGGCTGTGAGATTTGCATTTGGCTTGCCATGCTGCTCCTACTCAAAGGCTGAGAAGTCTTCGCCTTGAGTATTTAAATATGCATCAGCTCAGAAGAAGTTACACAATGTTTCCATCAGCAGAAGATGTGGCACTTAGAGCCAGCATCAGGAAAATAAAAACTACAGACAAAATAGGGCGTATTTGCATATTTCACTTGAAATTAGGCGATGTTGCAGCATATTGGGAACTCATATGCATTGGATGTCAGCGGAGTTACTTCTCTTTCCCCCCAAGGTGACATTGGTGCTTGTCTTACCAAATATGATGCAACTGACAAGTGTTTTCATGTAAGGAAGATATATGCCTCCCATCACCTTGTCAAGCTGAGTGAAGGCAAACTCCAGCACATCCTTTCACAAGTGATTAGGTGGTCGGAGTCATTAAAAGTCATAAAGTTAGACTGCAGCGGTGTGTCATGCATACTTATGAACTCATCCAAAGCCGCCCTCCTTGAAGCAGGTGAGAGCTCTCAACTTCGCCTCTGACCGACTCATAAATTCCTGGCTGAGCTTTCTTTCTCTTAGCATACCTTTGAAATTGTACTGCACAGTAAATGCTGCCTTGGCCAGTCTCATTGTCTCCTGCTTTCCCAGCCAAACCTCTAACCACTGGAGGCCCAACACATCTGATTTTGGTTCGCTAACACAAAGTAAACAACCAGATTGGCACCACTTCTTCTTCCGTGGCACTTTTTAAATTAACTGAAAACTAGAGTGCTTGGAAAACTCTTGTCAATCAGCCTACTTCAGACTTGTTCTAAAAGGCAACAAGAAAAGGAGTTGGTATTATTTAACGATCCCACAAAATGAGGCATCTAAGTCACAAAGAAAGGAAGTGACCTTACCAGGAGCCTGGACTAATCAGGAGATCAGCACAAAGACTAAATGCTTCTGTTGTAAAGCTCGCTTGACCAGCTTCCCCCTCAAACCTCATTTTCAAGAAAATCCACCTGATTTTCCATAAATTCAAATTTTAAAACATGTGAGGAAATATAAATTTAAAACTTTCAAAATGTGTAATTTGAAATTCCACTTCCACAGATCTCTCCTAAGGAATTAGTTAAGTATGTGTGCAAAAATGTACACACACAAGATGTCCAATGCATCATTATTTATAATTAAACTGCCAATAACCTATATTTCCAAAAAGGGAGATTCTGTGATTAAATATCTTAAGTACAAAATATATTTCAGAGGAATTTTTAATGCTAAGGGAAAGCGTAATGATGCGATGGTTGTGAAACAGTACTTAAGGATCTCGATTGTGCTAAATAAATAAATATACTGAAGAAATAAAATACAAAAATAACACAGAATACGAGCTGGGCGTGGTGGCGCACGCTTGTAATCCCAGCATTTGGGAGGCTGAGACCGGAGGATCACGGTTCACAGACAGCCTCAGCTACTAAGTGAGGCCCTCTGCAACTCTGTGAGACCCTGTTTCAAAATAGAGAATAAAAAATTGGGCAGGGGGTATAGCTCGGAGGTCGGATGCCTCTGGGTTCCATCCCCAGACCTGCAAAAAAAAAAATACACACACACACAGAATATGGAAAATATTTACCTGATGTTTGTGGGTTGCAGGTAATTCTAATTTTCTTTCTTTTTAATGTGCATTGATTTTCCAAATTTTCTAGAATGAGCATCATTTGCTTTCATAATCAGAAAAGGAAAAACAAAACAAAACTGGAGTTCCTAGGTGGGTATAAAAGCAGCTATGTTCCAAAAGTCTCTTGCAAATATTTAAAGAAGACTTCCCAATCAATATTGGGCAATCTAAATAATGCTTCCTAAAATGTATCACAGCTGCTGTCTCTCTGAGTGTGCAAATGTGTCTCATTCCTGATCTGGTGTAGAGGCAGATGAAGTTTTGAGACACTGTACGGGAAACCATCTTGATGGACCAGAATGCCTTTAGAAGTTTATCCACACTGCAGAGGAGACGCAGTCGTGACTGAACAGACTGATAACCAAGAAGACCACAGCTGTAAGACTTCAGCGTCAAACCCTCCAACTTGGATAAAATAAACCTGGGCATCACGCACTGCAGTAATTAAGAAAACCATCTATTGGGCTCATCAAGTAGACACAGATCAACTCAATTCAGCCTTCACAAAGACCATTAAAAGAGAAATTTTTAGCCATCAGACATTTAAAGAGATAAAAAGCCAAGACTGGCACGTGCGTGCCCTTTATCTGATAGTTATAGGGTTACAAGACAAAACCAAAACATGTGTAAGGCTCAGGGTAGTGTGTCAATATGACAAAACCAGAAATGTGTCAGTATCTACTAAATAGGATGTGCATGTATAAGGAATATGATTCTTTTCCCTAAACATATGGTTTTAGTTTTTTAGCCCACCATTATCACCATCATCGTTGCCATTTTATGGGACGTGGCATTTCCTGCACAATACTCTATAATTAAAATGTGTAAAATATTCAAGCAGATCAAGTATGTGGCTGAGAAACTTTTAGAAGAAATTAAGATGGAGGGAAAGGAAGCTAGGGGTTGGTTAAGGAAGATGCCCGAGTCATTTGTGTCAAGCATCTCTTCTCTCCAGAGTTCCAGAAGGAAGTCTCTAGAAATCATGCCTACCCGGGGAAAGCAAGACAATGTCCTGTTCATCTGGCATCTGCTCCTGGATTTTCCTCTCAATGAGGCAAAAAAATCAGAAATCATCGCAAGACTTGGGGCTGGTTTTTATGTAACCAAAGCACTTCAATAATCTCTGAAAACAGGTTATTCCAAAAAACAATTTATTAACTAAAAGACTTTTCCCTACCTGTTACCAATAAAAGCTCTACACAAAAACAGCCCACCAGAAGGTGCTATAAGTTAGGGCCTGCTTTCTCTTCTCTCGTTATCCACTCTGAATCAAAGGACTAATAGATAATAAAATCAATGGAAGCTGAGCTTCACAATAGAAAACAAGGAAAAAGTAAAATTCTTAGTTAAAAATATGAGCAATCTCTCTCAAATCCAAATCAGTAATATAGTTGTTCATTCTGTTTAAGAATAATGAGAACAAACAGTTCTCCTTTTTTAATCTTTATACTATGTTTCTCATTTAAAAATCAATAATGAAGGCAGAAAAAGATGTAAAACAGAGAAAAGTATAATGAAGAAAATAAATTTTCCAACATGTTACCAAGAAATAACTATTACTGGAAGCCAGTTACTCCTTTCAGATCTTTAATATAAAAATAACTTTAAATGCATATGTGCATTTCATCACATATGTTTTCCATGATTTATTTAATCATTCTCAATTGTTGGACTCAGGTTTTTCACTATTATTCACTCTACAATAAAAAAATCTTGAAATAAAATATTTTTGCATATTTGTGATTGTTTTCTTCTTTAGAGTAAATTCACATCATTGAAAACGTTGCATTCCAAGAGTCAGAGGATATTTAGAATATATTCTTAATCACCCTCCATAAACATCTTGCAATTTAGACTCCCAAGAGCAACATCTGCAAAACTGTCTTCCAAAATAGTCCTGCTAATCTCCTCTTTGTTATAAGATGATAGGGTAGTTATGGGGAAAGGTACAATAAAAGCAGAAACAGCCTCCTATCTGTCTAGGAATTACTTATGTCTTCTCATACACTCAAAGAGCATGCAGGTGTTTATACTAAGAATGATATTCGCCGGGCGTGGTGGCGCACGCTTGTAATCCCCGCGCTTGGGAGGCAGAGACAGGAGGATCGCGCAGGTTCGAAGCCAGCCGCGCGCGCTGGCTTAGGAGACCCTGTTTCCAAATATAAAATGTAAAAATAGGTCTGGGAGTGTAGCCCGGAGGTAGAAGGGATTCCAGGAACCCCAGTACCACCAAAAAAAAAAAAAAAATGATATTCACCTCGTAAGACTATCTCAGTGAAGCACAGTGCTGTATGCTCTGGGTTTACTGTATGCATCGCTATATTGTAATCCCAGTATCTGGGAGGCGGAGACAAAGGATCAGTATTTCCAGCCAGCCTCAGCAATTTAGCAAGGCCTTCAGCAACTTAGGGATACCTCATTTCAAAATAAAGATATAAAATTTGGCTGGGGTGTAGCTCAGAAGTAGACTGCCCCTGGGTTCAACCCCCAGTACAAAAAGAAAAAGAAAAAAAAAGGAAAGAAAGGAGAGACAGATACACCTCTCAACCCTGCCAAGCCAGGAAGAATAGGTGAGTTTTTTCATCAGGGAGTTTCCTATTCTGAAATATCACCCAAGTTAAGCTCACATTCATCCCCCTTGAGAAAGTGTCAGGGAGCTGAGCTGTGTGGTTACTGAGAGAAAATAGACTGCCCTGGTGCTCCCTACACAATCTCCCCAGAAGGTTAAGCATTAAGTGTTTACATTCTATCTCAATGCTTACATTCTATCTTCTACCAGCCAAGGGGTCAGTGTGTTCCCTGGGCAACAGTCTCCAAGCTATTCCGTAAGTCTTAAAGATGAATCAGTGAATCACAGACTTGTAACTACAATGAACAGGATTCTTCAAGACCTCTGAAAGTCAAATACCTTAAAGGGGACATGTAGAGCACGATTTTATTATCCAGGGCACAGAAATATAGTATTCTTACTGATTCAAAGGCATTTGAATGTTAAATAAGACATTTGGGTTTGTTTGGGGGACCCTCACCATCAACAAAAAATATTCCACATGGAGATGCCCTGTTTATTGATCCACATATTATTCAAAGTACACAAGAATACTTTAAAACTTCTGGGGTTTGATTAAAACCTTTTAGTTGGATATTTCTAAAAGACTACAAATAATGACTACATATGTATTACATTTATAAAGACCAACAGAGTCTAAAACAGAAAACACCAGAGGAGCCTAATCCCAGGATTCAGGAATGAGTAATGAAAAGCAAGCACCCCTTCGCACCAGCGTCTGTCTGTCTGAATCTTTCTTTCTTCCTCTTCTGAGTGAGGCTGCCGGGTATTTTAATTCAAGGCTAATGTTCTCTGTCCAGATGGAAAACCATCCATGCTTTGTAGACACGAAACCACCAACAAACCATACTCATGAGGAACCCAACCCCAAATCCAAACCTTACCAGAGCCAACTGAGCTTAAAATTAAGCAAATGATTGAAGCAGTCTGTGGATGTAAGATAACTCTTCATTTGAGTCTTTCTAAAGAGAGGTTTTGTGTGTGTGTGTGTGTGTGTGTGTGTGTGTGTGTGTTTGTTTTTTGTTGTTGTTGTTGTTTTTTGCAGGTCTGGAGATGGAACCCAGGGGCATTTGACCTCCGAGCTACACCCTCTGTCCTATTTTTTTTTTATTATTCTTTATTTTGAAACAGGGTCTCACTGAGTTTGTAGAGGGCCTCACTAAATAGCTGAAACAGGGTCTCGCTGAGTTGCAGAGGGACTCACTAAGTAGCTGAGGCTGTAACAGAGGTTTCCCAGCAAAATATTCAGATACGTTCCAACTATATTTTATAAAGGACTATCACTCAAATGTATTTTACAGAGAACAATAACTTTTTCTTTTAGAACAGTCATAGCATTTCTTTTTGGCTATGAATGCAATCATCCACAAAATCAGTTGTTTATAAAACAAGATGCCCTTTGACTCACTTTAAAAGTTACTACAATATCAGAATATTCACAAAAGCAAATCTCCTCCTAACCCTTCTTTGATTAAATTATAATAGAGTAACCTTAGCAAAATAGAGTTTGTTTGAGCTGGACATGGTGGCACACGCTTGTAATCCCAGAATTTGGGAGGCTGAGACCGGAGGATTGCTGTTCATGGACAGCCTCGGCTACCTTAGGGAGGCCCCTCACAACTCAATGAGACCCTGTTTAAAAATAAAAAGACTAAAAAAGTAGGGCTGGGGCTATAGTTCGGATGTACAATGCCCCTGTTCCATCTAATACAGAAAAAGAATAAAATTTGTTAAAAAAGATTGTGATTCTTGCTTCAAATCAGATATGTAAACCTCAAAAAGTAAATAAATCATACCACAATGAGAAGCTTTCCTTGGCTTCATCATCCAAATGGTTATGATTCCCCAAGAACATCATTCCACTTTAAGAATGGATTACACCTGTTAACCTAGTACTTGGGAGGTTGAGACAGGAAGTTCGCATATTTGAGGCCAACCTCAGCAACTTAGACAGACCCTTAACAACTTAGTGAGACCCCTGTTGCAAAATAAAAATAAAATAAAATAGGGCTGGATGTAGGGCTCAGAGGTAGAATGCCCCTGGATTCAATCCACAGCACCAAAAACAACAACAAAAAAGAATGTATTGTATCAACTCCACTATCTGTTCTTAATCATTATCATTTTGGCAAATTTGCTCCGTCTTCTGGACAGAATTCATCTCGCAGGACCCTGATGCTCCCATCCTCAAAGCAACCTTCTACCATATTAAGACAAAAGACATTTATTTGCCTGCATCTTCCATTCTAAGGATTTCAAACTTTCTAGTGAAAGATGTTCTTTAAGAAAACCAAATGGTTTTTATTTTTAAAAAATAACTGACACTCATTTTCACACTCATAAAAAATGGTATAAACTTACTATTCCATGACATAAAATACTGGCAGTATTTATCAAGACTCATCTTGTCAATCAAGTTCTAGTTAACTGAATTTATATGTAATAATCCTCACCTACAGCAAGTCAGCCAGCTGCCACAAAATAAATAAAATGGAATCTCCTCTCAAAAGCAAAGTCAATTTTCACTGACTTCTTCAACTGTGCCTGAAAATAAAGTGTGCTATTTAAAGAGAGCTTGTGAAATTTCAGGAATGTCATACATTGGTAAACAGTTCAGAGTTACATGTGTAAAACAGCAATTAATTTGTCAGCTAAATGAGAAACAGGTTCTCCTACCATGATTTTTCTTTACAAAGTAACTCTGTGGATCCTTCCCAAAATTAGAAAAGTGCTGGCAGTTTTATCCCTGAGGTGTGTTTCTGAATAGAGTCCCACCCTCCAATTCCGGGTGTCTGCTTACCTTTCCACATCTGGCAACGAACTGGACTGTGTAGCCGCTGGGGCCAGAGAAAGGATGTGGAGTGGAAATCGAATCCCAGCGCCACTGAGGAACATCATCAAAATGGTGCCGTCGTTCCTGCTCCCTCGCGGGTCTTCCCCTTACACGCTTCATTGATTCGCACAGGGCATGAGGACACGTGGGGAAAACAGGGCAAGAAATTTCTCTTCTCTTCAAGGATCTGTAATAACCTGGGTCCAGAGCAGCTCTCAAACTATTAGTCAGCATTCACCGTACTAGTGATTTTAGAAATTCCTTCTCAGACAGACAGAAGGAGGGGCTGTGTTTACAAAGCCGGGCCAAACTAGCCACCGCCATCTTCTTCCTGTGATTCGTTGCTCTCTTCTCTGCTGGTCTCCTTGTAGCACTGTCAGGAGAACTGAGGACACCTCTGGTCATGGATGCTCAGGGTGCAAAGATGTGACGAGGCGGGGCCTTGGTCTACGTTCTGTATTGAACTCTTCCGTGCCATACTATACCCCCTGCTAACCAACCCAGGGCCAGAAACCACACACTAGAACCAGCACCTGTGCGCAGAGCCCACTGAGCTCGTTCAAACCAGCCAATCCCGAGATGGCCTCCCCTGCCTGGCCTACTCCTTAAAACAACCAGTTGCCCGCAGTTCCCCTCCACCGCTGCCTCCCGACTGATCCCGGAGCTTCCCAGGTGTCCGCACCCCTGAGGTGGTGTGCACACTCCGCAGCTATGTGAGTGCCCCAAACTGTCCTTTCAGGGCCGTTCACCGCCCAATCTGTTGGCTTTGCCATACCTACATAATAAGAAAATAGATTTTAACCCATCTGTACGACCTTTGAAAAGTGTTGCAACACCTTTCTTTATCAATAAAGGGTAATCACACACCCTTTCTCACAGCTCTTTTATGCAGGCCAACTAATAAGTAATAGGCAGCATGTAGGAGGTACTCAAAACACTGGTGCTCCAAGTTAACAAAGAGAGGAAGTAGGACTCGGCCATACCTCCAGGGGGCGCTGGAGGGGGCCTATCAAGGACTGGAGACTGGGAGTCGGAGACCACATGTTTCTAAGCAGCTACCCAGCCCCCACAGGTAGCTGGAGGACAAGAGCCCTTGTGGCCAGGTCACCCATATTCTCAAGGAAAACTTTAAAATCTGTATTTTCATGTGAAGAAATTTCCTCCATTTAAAGGTCACCAGCTACTTCATTGTAGGGCCACGTGGAAATGATTCTGTGCTGGTTTTTGTCTGAAGACTTCGTCCCTAAGATATGTTAGAAGTCTTCTTTTTTTTTTTTTTTAATAGATAGAGTCCAGCTGTACCTCTCCTGGGGAAGACTGCCATGGGAGAAAGTTCATTTTATTGGAAAGTAACGGGATGTCCAAAGACATCACGATTTACAGCCTGTGTGAAGTGAGTTATATCAAGTGAGTCTAAAAGGACACGGAGTTTGCTTTTACACCTTCTCAAGGATCGCTCATCCTTGCATTTTTCTCTGTCCCCATTGCCACCAACCTCACCCAGGCTGCCAGTATTCAACGCTGGAAATGTGCCCCAGCCCCCAAGACAGAATACTAAATACATGCATGGAGAGCCATGCACATGCAAGTCTGTTTTCCGTTTTTCTTCTTACTAATACTTTCAGCCATTTACATCCCAAACGTAACACAATTTAAGTATATGTGCCCCATCACATTTTAACCCATTATGCTGACATCACTTTATTTGGGGTCTCTGTACTGAAGGCTTTAATTATTTGAATGAAAAAAAAAAGAAAACTTTAAATGCCCAGCTATTTTTTTCTCAAAATATACATGTAAATGCATACAGCAATAGGCAAATACAGTCAAGTAGCTAAATTAAATAAAAAGAGCAAAATTCATTTCCAGCCATTAAAATCAACTTGGAACTTTTTAGAGTCTGGCTTAGGACCTCACCGTGACTGGTGGGGGAAGCCAAATCTTGGCAGGGGCCTGAGGATCGCTGCCAAAGTATTGCACTAAGGATTTGACGTATATTTCAATTAGCAAGAAAGGACTTCCTAGATTTTTATTCAGTTTTCAGCCCATAAAATCCAAGTCTGCTAATGGGAAATGTTTTTAAACAGGTACTGGGTCATACTCTTAATCGTATCATGACTCCTCTGAATGGAAGAATGTAATAAAGTGTAATCTCTAAATCTTCGACGACATTAGCAAGGAGGGTTTGAACTGGGTTGAGTCCTGCTGGGACTAAATGTTGCCATGTTGGACATGCAGGTAGGAAGGATTTTTAGAATTTTTATTCCTTTTTACTGTTCAGTTTTCTCAAAAGCAAAAGAGAGCCAAAGGTAGTTAATTTTAACACGATGATCTTATACATCTGTTTATGTTTTAGCCTCTACTTGTCCTCGAGAAAGTAACTTTCAAAAATGTATTAATGACAGATAAAGTTTCTAATCTGCAACCTTTATCTCATAAAACTAAAAAGTTCTGATTAATGTACACGCACGTTCCCTCTGATCTTATGATTTCTTCACATATGGAAGCCAGAATCATGAAATAGTATGTTTTGATAGATAGTGCTTACTAGTTGTTATTTACCAAAATTCTACAGTGTTGATCTACATTTTCTCTTTGAGTCAAGATGTTTTTACAGAGATGTTTTCTAAAATGGGCAAATAAAAGTGCATTTTTGTTGTAGTTTTTATTTTGTTAATAATTTCTAGTCTTAATACTGTGGGTTGGAAAATGCTTCTTATTTTTCCAATCCTTTTGGAATTATAAGAGGTTTTCTTTGGGGATGATGCTTTGGCTAATTTTTTTAAAAATGTTTGATGTGTTCTTGAAAGGGTACATTCTTAATTATTCTGGAGTTGGGATAAAGCGACACTGTCCTTGAGTCAGAAGGGGTTTTTTCTCTTCTGTTTAAACTGGAATATTACAAGATAACAACATTATGGCAACATGATAGTCATATTCATTGATAAATCATAAAGTCTAACTTTTATTGAATGGACTTTAACAGAGACAAGACACAGAACCATTTCACCACCTGGAGGATTCCATGTGTCGGGCTGACTACCCACATCTTTGCCATTCATAGTCCCATGCCTACCCCTAAGCCCTGGCAACCACTCATTTCTATAGCTTTGCCTTTTCAAGAGTTCTTCAGTTATTGCTGATTTTCTGTAGTTTTTTCTTCCTTTTGTTTTTCTCTTTTAGCATATTTTTTATGGGATTCTATGTGATGTTTCAATACATGTAGACATCGTGGAATGATTAAATCAAGCTAATTAGCTTATCCATCATCTCAGATCCTTACCATTTCTTTGTGGTGAGAGTATTTAAAATCTATTTTGGGGGCAATTTTGAAGTCTACTTTAAATTTTTAATTTTAATTTTTAAGTCCACATCATTATTGACCATAGTCGCCTGCCATGTGGAAGACCACGAGAACCTCTCCCTTTTTGTAATATGTGATAAGAGACATATTGTGCCTTCAAGGTTACTGATTGTCATAAGGCTTGCTCAACCTTCACATCTTGAGTCACTTAGTAGCATGAGGCAATCTGGCCTAGGGATCTGCAGCCCTGGCTCAAGAATTTTCAGGAGGCCTCCTCCGTATAAGGTGCAATCTTTACACACTTTAAAACAAATCTCGTCCTTATAAAAAAAAAAACAGCTTAGGCTAAGAAAAATCTGATAACTGACCAAAACTAAATACAGATAAAAGAAGGGGGAAGAATCACCCAAACCCTGAGAGTGGTGGAGACAGAGGCCCTCAGTCCTCCAGTCACCTGACCCCTAACTGTGTCTGGCCCCTGCCAATAGTCTGCGTCAGCTATTTGCACTGTAAAAGCAGCACCCAAATAAACTGCTTGCACCTGTGAGGGCATCTGAGCCTCACCTTTCATGCGAATCGTACCAAATAGGAAATGTGGCCTCTAAAGAAGCCGGTTAACTAAGACCACTCGAGATGCCTCCATACAATGCCCTGTCTAGAAGAAACTGTGAACTTCTTGACCAACGTCTCCCCTGTTCCACACACCATCTCCCTTTATCCTCTGATAACCTTTTCTGCTCTATATAAATTCAACAATTTTTGTTTACTCTCTATGAGTTCAATTCCTACCTGTAAGAGAGATCACGAAGCATTTATCTTTTTGTACCTTCCTGGTTTATTTCACCATGTGTAAGGTCGTCTAGATTCACCCATGTTGTCCCCCAAATTATGGACTTTTTGTCTGTTTTTTTCTCTTAATTATTAAAAAAGTGTTCAATGTCTCTAACTATAATTTTAGATTTATACATTTCTCCTTTCAACTGGATCCATTTTTGCTTCACATATTCTGTAGCTCTCTTGCGAGTTGCATATCCGTTTAGTACTGCTGTGTCTTCTTAGTAGGCTGGCCTTTTGCCCTTTTGTACTATCTCTATTTCTGATAGTTTTCTTTGTTCTCAGATTATATTTACCTGATAGTAAGATGGTCACTTGTGTTTTTCTTTTATTAACGTTAGCGTGATATTTTGCCTATCTTTTTATTTTCAATCTACCTATATGGTTATATATAAAATATAAAATAAAGCCAGGCATGGTAGCTCACGCCTGTAATCCCAGTTCTTGGGAAGCTGAGATAGGAAGATCACAGGTGCCAGGACTGAATGGCAGAGTCAGGGACAAAGTTCAGAATTGATGGTGGCGGACGGTATTCGTTTCCAAGGACCAGGTGGGACCAAGCGCCTCAGTAACAGGATTGTGAAAAAGAGGCCGATGCCAAAAAAAAAATTGTAATAATAACTCACAACAGCTGGCTAAAAGTGATTTAGAGGACCTAAGACTTCTCTCTCCAGCCACCGAAATCTTACCAACTTCCATTCGCCTGGAGGGAATACCAAGGAACAGAAGGGCAGAGTAAGAGCTGTGAGAGGCTGACAATTTCCCTAGATAAATCTGCTTTAAAATAAAAGAGGCTTTTTTTTTAACTAGGAAAGAATAAGTTATAGAAGCCAAGTGTGGTGATAGATGCCTGTAATCCCAGTACTTGCGACACCGAGACAGGGGGATCACAGATTCAAGTCAGCCTCAGCAACTTAGAGACCCTGTTTCAAAAAAAAATAGGGCTGGGGATGTAGCTCAGAGGTAGAATGCCTTTGGCTTCAACATCCAGGACCAAAAGAAAACCAGGATCATATGAAAAAAAATTAGGCCTGTAAAATTTGTCCAAAATAGTTTTTTTTATAACCAATATAATTATATAAGATAAGCATAATTTATTTTTACCTATTTGCTATAATTGACATTTCAGCTTTATCAATTTTTCTATCATAATTAATGATGCAATAATTATTTTGTTGCATTTCTATTTCTTTATAATATTTATTGCAGAATTTCTATCATTAAGTTTTTCTATACAAAATCCATTTTTATCAGGATTCTGTTTGCCTGTACAGTTTAAACTCTTTTTATCTCCCATCTACCCCAAACCATATGCTTCATCTGGATACCACAGTCTATTACTTTTAGAACCTTGTATTTGGTCCTCTCTCTTTCTGGAATGATTGCTCTCTCTTGTTCCTTCAGCATCTTCTTTGCCTAGATGAATTCCTTCCAGGTACCTGGTCCAACCAAAACACAATAATACTAGAAATCAATAATAGTAAGAAAATAGGAAAGCTTACAGACACATGGAAACTAAACAACATACTCTTAAACAACCATATTTCAAAGAGTGAATTTAAAAGTATCTTGAGACCAAGAATTATAAAAGTGCAACATTAACTAAACCTCTGCAGTACAGTAAAGTCAGTAAGAAGTTTACACGGATAAATGCCTACATTTCAAAAGAAGAAAAATCCCAAATAAACAACCTAATTTTGCACATCAATAAACCAGAAAAAGAAGAACAACTAATTTAGAAGAATCAAGGCAATAATAAAGATTAGAGAAGCAGTTAATCAAATGAAGAACAAAAAGAATCAACAAAACAAGTCATTTTTTTTGAAAGATAAAATCAACAAGTCCTTCACACAAATAACTAACAAAAAGAGAACAAGGACTTAAATAAGTAAAATCAGAAAAGAGAGAGGAGACATTGCAAAGGATGGCTCAGAAATCAATGGACAATAAGGAAGCATTGTGAACAATTACATGCCAACCGACTGAATAACCTAGAAGAGCCCTAGCAACACACACTACAGTAGAAATAAGTAAGGAGACTGAATGAGTAATTGGACGTATCCTAGCAAAGAAAAGCCTGAGACCTGACGGCTTTACTGATTAATCCCATGAAGCATTCCAAGAAGTAATACCAATCCTTCTCCAACTTAAAAAAAAAATTAGAAGAGAACACTTCCAAATTTATTTGATGAGGTCAGCACTACTTTGATATAAAAAACAGACAAAGATACTACACAAGAAGAAAACTCCCAACAATACATTTAAAGTGAGTTGATCCCAGAGATGCATGAATGACTCCACACAGAGAAATTAATCAACATGATACAACAGGTTAACAAAATGAAAGAAAAAAAACCAATAATCTCATTAAATGTTAAGTGTGTGCAGGGGCACACCAAAACCCCCAAAATAAAAATGTCAGCCAGGCGTGGTGGCGCACGTTTGTAATTCCCGCGCTTGGGAGGCGGAGACAGGAGGATCACACAGGTTCGAAGCCAGCCCTGCTGGCTTAAGAGACCCTGTTTCCAAATAAAACATAAAATAGGTCTGGGAGTGTAGCCCGGAGGTAGAAGGGTTTCATCCCCAGTACCACCAAAAAAAAAAAGTCTGAAATAACTCAATATCCATTTATGATTAAAATTTACATCAAAATAGCTATAGAAAGCAGCCGAGTTTGATAGTAGTGCAGGGTGATGGTCCCAGCTACTCAGGAGGCGGATGCAGGTCTGAGAATCACTTGAGCACAGGAGTTTGAGACAAGCCTAGGCAACATAGACATATAAGAAAAAAGGAAGGAAAGAAAGGAGGGAGAAAGGAAGAAAGAAGAGAAAAATATCCACAGAAGGATCTTACACTAACACAATGAAAGCCTTATATGAAAAACCCAGAGCTAACATTATAGCCAACAGAGAAAAACTAAAAACTTTCTCTCCAAGATCTGATACAAGGCAAGGATCCCCTCTCTCATCAGCTCCTTACAACAGATCAATTAGGCAAGAAAAATAAATAAAAGACACCAAATCAGAAAAGTAAAATTGACTCTCTTTATAGGCAACATGATCACATAAGTAGAAAACAAAGACTAAAAATAAAAAGAAAAAAATAACTACTAGAACCAGTGAGACACCTCAGTGAAGTTGCAGACTACAAAATCACATACAAATGTGAATCGCATTCTACTCACAAATAATGAACTATCTGAAAAGTAAATGGAAAACAATCTCATTCACATAGTGGAAAAATAATTAATAAAGTGAAATAATTAAGAATAAACTTAATCAAAGGAGTGAAGAGCTTATAAACTGAAAATTTTAAAAATTGATGAAGCATATTAATATTTATGAAAAAACACAGATATGTGAATAAACATCTTGTGTTTATGGATTGGAATAATTAACATCATTAAAATGTCCATAATATCCAAAATGATCCACAGGTTTGGTGTAATTCCTATCCAAATGCTAAGAGCATTCTTTACAAAAATAGGGGGAAAAAATCTGAAATACTTTGGACCCACAAAAGATCTCAAATAACCAAAATAAACTTGATCAAGAAGAATAGAACTGAAGGTATTACACTTTCTAATTTCAAATTATATAACAAAGTTACAATACATCTCTGGCATAAAAATGGGCACATAAACCAATGAAACGGAGTAGAGAGCCCAGAAATAAATCCACACGTGCATGGTCAACTGATCAGTGCTTTGAATGCACAGAAGGAAAAGGATCGTCTCTTCAACTAATGATGCCAGAAAAGCTGGGTATCATTATGTAGAAGAATGATATTGGACCATTATCTCACACCCTATACAACTCACAGTGGACTGAAGAATTAAATATAAGAGCTGAAACTATGAAGTTGCTAGAAGAAAATAGAGGTAAAAAATATCCTCTTGCCATTGATCTGATCAACAAATTTTTGGGGTGGATACCAGAAGTGCAGGCAATAAAGCAAAGTAGGCAAATAGGATCACATCAAACTGAAAAGTTTCGGCACTACAAAGGAAAAAAATCAATGGAATTAAAGGTAAGCTATAGACTGGAAGAAAATATTGGCGAATTGTATTTGCAAATAAGGGGTTAAGATACAAGAGACATATGGAACTCATACAACGCAATAGAAAGGAATTAATATCTCATTATAAGTTGTAATCAGCATCTTGAGCCCTTTGGTCACACTCTCCCCCCTTTTAGGTCACATTTTAGCAACTTCATAAGCATCAGGCTGGAGTTATTTTAAATGATATGGAGCATAATATTTCTGTCATGAACAAAACAAAATAAAGGATAATTGGCGGTATAGATTGCACTCTTATTACATGCTTTTACATGTTGATATTTTAAAATTTGGGGGTGCCTAATCATTCTACTTTAAAGAAACACTAAGCAAATTTTACAACCAGTTCTGTTTTTATACTTGCCCCTTGATAGTGAGAGTCCCTCTCCACCTAAAATATGCAACCTCCTGAAGATGAATTCAAACTGTTTTCATCCGAAAGCCATAATTATAATTTATTTATAAGGGGTTTTCATTGGATTTTTGACTGTAACTTTTCAGCAGTTTGAAGCAGTGGTGTAATTTTTCTCCTTAAGTATATCTAGAGTCTTTCAACTCAAAGTTTGTTCCTGCACCAGCAGCAACTGAATCATGAGAAAGTTTGTTAGAAATATGGGCTCTCGGGCTTACTTTAAAAAAAATAATAATAATAAACATTTTGACAACATCCTTGTGTGATTCACGTGTTTATAAAATTTTTGCAAGAATCAGCATCGTCTAGATTATTTGCTAGAACATAATTCCAGGGTCTCACCCTGACATTTTGATTTGCTTGATTTGGAATGAGAAAAATATATTTCTAATGAGTTTTCATTGGTGTTCATGTTGATGGTGTGGAGACTCCAGTTTGAAAACCACAGCTCTCCACTTGAAGGTTTTTTGTATTCCATATAGTTTGGTAACAAATTAATTCATATTTAAAGCAAGATGGTGAGGGGCAAAAACCTAACGTTAGGTTAATCTCATTGAATATCCACTAACTTGAGAGATAAAATTATATTTGACCACTATAGTACATCCCCGTTGAGGCAAGTATTCCTGGGATTCTTCAACCACAGTCATTGTGCTTCCTGCCTTATCTCCTAATAATGCACGGTTGGAACTATCTTAGAGGCAATGCACCCTTCCTGGTGCAGTCAAATTCTAGCACCCAGGGGGAAATCTAATAAGGTAAGCCCTCCATTTCTTATCTTTCTCCAAGGCTCAGTTGGCCAGTTTTTCTACCAGTCTTAAAAGCTGCTAATATTCTTCCAACAATTTGTTCTTTTAACAACTTTGCAGAATTAGTAGAAATGGTTTTATTCAATAAACTTTCTAAACACCTTTTTCTTCCATGAATCCTTTCTTGTTATCTACCCATGTCTTAACAAAGGAAGGACAAGAGAGTGAAAAAGAGCAGAAATGTTAAAACCAGGCACCTCATTTTCTACTTCAGTGGCCATCCTCCCTGCGTGCTATTGTTTATTGTCTGTTGAATGGAGATTGCACACCCTCTGGGAAGTGCCCAGATGAGGATTCTGTTGGTATTGGTACAATGCCTAGTACTGACAGTAAATGTGGAGCCCAGGACTCACACATCTGCCCTTTTGTGGGTAGAAAACAGTCGTAAAATTTCTAAAAAAAAGTACTCTAGGGTTAGAAGAGCAGCATCAAAACCCACTGGGAAGAAGAAAGACTATGTCCCAAGAGCAGAAAGGACAATGCTTTGCTCCAGAAGCTCTAATGAGATGCTCTCCATCTTTTAGAATAAGCCAGGGCTCTACCTTTGACATGAGTTGGTGCTTGGAAAAAGCTTTTCACCCAGAGCAGAAACTCTACATGAAACTGCAGTCACTGAACTAATCTCCGGGAAATAACTAGACTGTACACAGGATCCCTAAATGTAAGATAAGCCTGATTCATGATCACCACCATCACAGATCTTCGTGTTTAATCTCTTTGGTGAACAAGATGTTAAGAAACAACATGCCCCGTGCTTCCAATTATCACCACATTGAAGCACACCATTGACCTCAAATGCAATGTTTTAACTGGTCGTTTGTTTTCCTAAAGCTCAAAAATGTTCTGAACTAGTCAAGGCTCCAAAGACAAATACTATTCACACAGCAGTGACTCAGCATGGGGACCTTAAAGGCAGCCAAGAGAGGGAGAGAAAGATATAGGACTGTGATCTTAAATCCCAAGGCAGGGGTTCCTCCTTCCCTCTTTCACACCATTCATAGAAGAGTTTGTAGCAGAGACCATGCAGATCCTTACATTTCTGAACTCCTCAGGACAGAGGTCATGACAGGAAGGTTTACAGGACCTCACAGCATGTCCATTGCTTCCCATTTCAGGAAGGGACTGTAAATGCCCTGTCCTCTTGATCTTCTTCAAAATAGGGGTGCTTCTCCCTTCCAAGTACTGAAAATATGCCACCTTCATCTGGAGGTCACAATCAAGATAACCTACAAGTAACTGTTACCTCCAGATAGTACCCAGTGAATTCATGAAGAGAAGGTAAACAGGAACCTTTCCAGCTGGTGTCTTGAAAGAATGTGTTGCACTCTGCTTACCAGAAGTAAAGATTTCAGAATCAACACAAAATAGATGAGAACCATCAGAAAAAGTTCCCTATATCAGCTGAGACCTCTCTGGCCCCCAGAGAACTAGCTATGATTCATTCAAACCTCTACCTTCTTGTACTGTGCAAGCCCAGTCTTTTCTCTGAGGCAGCCATCAATGCCAGCGAGGGAACAGGAGGTGTAGGCACCGACATGTCAGTGGTCACCCCAGGCTGCTGCTTCACCTGCACAGGACTTGACTTCACCTTTTCACAAGTACTGCCTGTTTTGAGCAGCTTCAACCCTTAGCACAACTCTGCATCTGTCCTAATTTTCTCAAATGAGGTAGGAGAGGGAAAATAAAAGAAACAGGTTGAAAGGAGACATAAAGGAAGAACAATGAAAATGTAACTTTACTATGGAAGTCTGTGGCAACATTCCCCAATGCCCTTACTCCTCAGCCAGGCCTGCTAGTCCCAAACCTCTGAAGCACTTACGAGTGTGTACTAATTCCCCTGACCACTGTTGACTCTCTTTAAAGGGGTTGTCTACTGATCAGACAACAGAGACCATGCAAAAGATCCAGAAAAGTAGCCCATACCACGCTGGAAACTCAATATAAAATGCCTTGAACTGTTGACTCTCCAACCTAGGAACAGTTAAGCAGGAGAGAGATCTGCTTGGTCAGAGGACTGAGATCACACGAAAGAGTAAAATCTCCTTGAGCACTGTTAGCCATTCCTGAGTCATCCAAACAAGAGGTACCTAGAAGAGATGGGGGCAGCCCCATCAGGACCCTCAATTGTCTTGCGACTACCTGACCGATCCCTTTATCACGCATCCAGTCCTACTCACCCCTCCGGAAAGTCTCATATAAAATAAGAGAAGCAAACTCCCAAATGTGTCTATTACTCTGAAGGTGGCTCCTATTCTCCCTTGAATGTGTATTTCTTGCTTTCCTAAATAAGTCTCTGTCTTTGTTGCTGACTGGTTCATGTTGAAATTATTTTCTGTCATGTAAGCCGAGGACTCCGCTGGTCCCGAGTTAGGTCCTCCTCTCCCCTACTGGGAACTGTTCTGGGCTCTGCACAGTATCAACCCTCCTTCAATGACAATGTAGATGTGCGCTCGCTCTCTCTCTCTCTCTCTCTCTCTCTCTCTCTCTCTCTCTCTCTCCCTCCCTCCCTCCCTCCCTCCCTCCCACACACTGCTTTCCCTGCATATCTCTCCCCCTCACTTCCTCTTTCTCAAGAGCAGAAACACACCCCTTTCATTGCCTCACACAGAGCAGTTTGGTGATCATCGTATCCTCACTGCAACCCTTGGGATCTCCACCCTGGGATGGCAGTGGTTCTCAGTGGGATCTGGAAGTGGCGTCTGCATCACCTGGGAACTTGCTGAAAGTGCAGACTCTCAGACCTCACTGCAGACATACCATGTTGAATGAAACTGCAGCGTGGGCCCAGAAATCTGTTGTAATGAAACTTCATGTGATTCTGTGGCACTTGAGAACCACTGCCCCAGGTCCCAGATATAACACTTGAGAACCACTATAGGACTAGCTGCCGACAGAAGAAATAAAGAAAGTTTCCACAGTACGGCATTGCTTTCGGTGGCAGCGCCAACGAGTGGCTTGTGGGTGGAGGACCTTAGTCACCACCATCCTGTGATCTCTTGTTACTTTGCCAGTGCACTGTCAATACAAATTCTCCTTCTCCCAATTCCCACTAGACTGCCACACCCCTCCAGTGAGCATTGCAGGTGTACCCTGGAAGTGGATAATGGACCCTGTTCCCTCCTATTTTATTTCCTAGCCATGATGTGGTGAGCAGCCAGCCCTTCTCTACCACGTGCTTCCTGCCTTGATATACTTGTGCCACCACCTAGCAAAGCAATAAAGCCAAGTGGCCAAAAACTGAAACACCCCTGAACCTGTGAACCAAAATAAGCCTTTTCCTTTATTAAGTTGATTCTGTCAGATAATTTTGTCACAGTGGCAGAAGGCTAACTAATACACTCAAAAATAATTGTTAAAGATAAATACAAAATAAAAATAGAGTAGTTGAGCACAGATGCTGTAGAAACCAAATACTACAGTTTTGATAAGGAGTGGTTAATTTCAATTTTGTTGTTAGAATCTCTTTTCTGTTTTCTTTGTGTAACTGAATGGAGGTACTGAGTAAATAATGTATCCAAAGGACATGACAGATGGCTTCGGAGTTTAATAATAAATCACCACTGATGCTGGTCATTGGCTAATTCTTTTGCAACTTGTTATGGCACATAGTTTTGGGGATATTTTCATGTGTGCTAAAGGCCAGTCATTGGAAACAAACATTACAAAAGGTAGCACACAGCCAGCAGCCTTAGGGAAAGATGGGTGGGAAGGCAGAGTGTGTGGGAGCAGAAGATGAGAAACTTAGAAGGGCCTATGCTCTAGATTCTTCTGCACTACAATAAAAAAAAAAAAACATCTGTCACAGTTTAGGCAATTTAGTGTTCTGTCTCTTGGCCTCATCCTAACTTTTCTATTCAGACTTCTGTTGTAATATTAAAAGCAAAGTTAATCTATAGAATGTTTTTCCATAATATTAAAAATATTCTGATTTTCTAGTATATTTAACATGCCTTCCTACGTAGTTGATATTTATATTAGTTATGCAGTGCCACATAACAAATTACTGCAAAACTCAGTGGCTTAAGGCAATAATTATTACCTGATATGGTTTCTGAAGTCAGGGATTGAGGAGTAGCTTAGCTGGGTAGCTGTGGCACAAACTTACTTATAAGATTATAGTCAAGTGTCAATCAAAGCTGAATCAAAGGGTTGGTCTTAGTTGGGCTTAGTGGCACACACCTGTAGTTTCAGCTATTTGGAAGGCTGAGGCAGGAGAATGGCTTTAGCTCAGGTGTTCAAGGCCAGCTTGGGCAAAATAGAAAGACTGCCTCAAAAAAAAAAAAAAAAGAAAAAAGAAAAAAGAAAAGTGAATGAAAATACTTGATGGAAACCTAAGTATTTGCTTCCCCCTTGGCGGACTCACATGGCCATTTTGTAGGAAGCCTCATGTTATCATGTGACTGTCTCTATCTGGCTGCTCAAACAATGGTGGTCAACATCCACTGGCACGAAAGAGGTTTCGTTACTTGCTTCTGTTTCTTTGCTCAGTAATTAATCTTGGTGTGTCTGTCTGCTGGTAAATCCTTCTGTTGATGGATAGAGCTAAGATTCATAAAGTGTAACTACTGCGAATCTCAAAAACCCAAGTAGCAGTAGTTACACACACCTCATTCTCTCTCATGATTCTCTAGTGTTAACTCAGAGTGCAGTGGGGGAGAAAGAGTGAGGGGTGACCTTTACAAGCTGGTCTCTGAATGGCCATATCATTCCTCTCATGTTATTCTGTCACTAAGTCCAGCCTATACTCACTCAGTAAGCCTGGAATTAGGCTTCACCTCCCAAAGAGAGGAGTATCAAATAATTTTGTCTATACCACCTGATGAACAAAGCACGTGTATTTAAAAAGTAAGGGAAGCAAGAAAAATGAACTTCAGTGGAAATAAGTTTCCACACTTCATGCAAACTGAATATGTTGATATTAGTAGACTATGATATATCAAATGTGTGTGTGGTTTTATTTGAGAGGCTGTTTGTTTCATTTTTGTTGTTGTTTTTTGGTGCTAGGGATAGAACCCAACCCTTCCTGCACGCGAGACAAGTGGTCTGTCTCTGAGCTACACCCCTAGGCCCACGTGTGTATTTTAATATTTAGAGAAAACACTACAAAAACTACCAAGAGATACATTAAGAAAACAATATAAATAACTCAAGATAAAAATTTTAAAAATGATAAATCACCCAAAGAAAGGCAAGAAAAGAGGAATGGGAATGAAAAACAACAAAACAATAAAATTACAGAAAAAAGAGTAAGCATATTAGCAATTAGCCTAAGTGTGAATTCTAAATACATAAATTATAAGATAAAGATTGGCAGGTTGACAAACACACAAAAGCATGTACACACACACACACACACACACACACACACACACCACCTTATAGTGTTTATAAGAAACTCACTTCAAATTCTATTTCTGAAACTAAACATTTAGTAACCATATGACTAAGCAAAATTACTCTGTTAGGTATATATCCCGAAGAAACAAAACTTATGTTCACAACAAAAGCTGTTCACTAATATTCGTAGCATTTACATTCAAACAAGTAAAAGAACAGAAAAAAAAAACCCAGATATTTTTCAGTGAATAAATGGTAAAACAAACTGTGGCATATTCATACCATGGAACATAGCACAATAATAAAAATAAACTATTGGTACATATAAGACCTTGGATAAATCTCAAAGGAATGTTAAATATTTTTAAAAGCCAACTGCAAAAATTTATATACTGTATTATTGAGTTTATAAAATATTCTTGAAATACCACATTTTTCAAAAGTAAAGAACAGATTAATGGTTGCCGGGGGCCAGGGATGAAGTGGGGGTGAAAGGAAGAGGAATATTTCTAGAAGAAGCACGGGGCACCTTGAGGGATCCTTAGTGGGTCTCATTTCTCTGCATCTTGATGCTATGGTGGTGGTACTAAATACACAAACTTGCACATGTTATAAACATTTCACAGAGCTACATGCACACACACAGAGTACTGAGGACATTTGAATAAAATTGCATTTTACCAATATTAACATCAATGTGTTTAATCTACTTGTGATAAAGTACTACCATATGATGTTACCATGGGGGTGTGTTAGTCAGCTTTCTGTCACTATAACAAATACTCGGGATACTCAGCTCATAAGCGAAAGGTTTGTTTGGGCTCCCTGTTTCAGGGATTCTAGTCGATGGTCTGCTGGTCCTATGGCTTTCCAGCTGTTATTGACTCATCACATCATGTTGGGAACATGGGGCAGAGTAAAATCACTCAACTTATGACCAGGAAGTGAAACAAAATGAGAAAGGAGATGGTAGGGGTTGGGGCAAGGGCTGTTTTAAGATCCTCTTCAAGGGCACACCCTCAGTGACCTGAAGACCTCCAGCTGGGCCTCGCCTCTTAAAGGTCCCACCTGCCCCAGTGGTGCCAAGTCATGGAGCATGGCGTTAACACATGATCCTTCAGGGAATGTTCCATATCTAAGCTATCACAAAAGGAAACTGAGTAAAGCATATTAGGTAAAGGGATGTTTGTGTAGTATTTCTGTAATTTCATGGGACTCTGCAATTATCTCAAAATGTAAAATTTAATTAAACTGAGCATGGTGATGCATGCCTTTAATCCCAATTCTTGGGATGCTGAGACAGGAAGATCCGAGTTTCAAGGACAATCTCAGCAAGTAGTGAGACTCTCATCAACCTAGCAAGATCCTGTTTCCAAATAAGAAATAAAATCAGGCTAGGGGAGTAGATTAAAGGTAGAATGGCTCTGGGTTCAATCCCCAGCATCACACACACACACAAAAAAAAAATTAACATTTTTATTTAGATGTTTTCTAATCAAATGTGAGGTCTACAAAGAAATTCTTACTGAACACTTAACTAATATCACCACGCCTGTAGCATGTTTGTAGCTCACAATCATATGAGCTAGAAGGTTTTTTTAAATATATAATTTTGGAGTAATAAACTCCCTTCCAATTAAAAGTATGATCATACATGCTCAAAGGAACCACATGATCACTAATGATCAAGAACTTTCCAATTCATGAAAAGTATTGTCTTAGCCTGGATGTCTGCTATAGCATGCAAGAAAAGCAGAAGGCTGCATGCTAGCAGAAAAGCAAATATATACCCATCTAATACCCTTTTCTTATGCGAGACAATGTAGAAAACTTCATGGATTCTACCAAGTTTTGAAACTCTCATAGCCTGTTCCCTGCCAAGCACTCAAACTCAAAATACAAAACACTATATAGTTATTTTTTATTTTTTTTTTTTTTGGTGGTACTGGGGGTAGAACCCAGAGGCTTTCTACTTCCAGGCTATACTCCCAGACCTATTTTATATTGTATTTGGAAACAGGGTCTCACTAAGTTGCTGAGAGCCTCACTAAGTAGCTGAGGCTGGTTTTGAACCTGTGTGATCCTCCTGTCTCAGCCTCCTAAGCGCAGGGATTACAAGCGTTCGCCACCACGCCCGGCTCACTATGTGGTTCTGAAGAAGGAAATACAACCAATACAACCATCAGAGGAAAACAATTATTGGACCAATACTAAGTAGAGGAAAAATAACTTGTAACAATAGGGTTTTTTTTTAATTTTTGGTTTGTTTGTTTTGTCTTGTTTTGTTTTTGCAGTACTGGGGATGAAACTCAGGGGCATTCTACCTCTGAGCTACATGCCCCCAGCCCTATTTTTTTTATTCTTCATTTTGAAGCAGAGTATCACTGAGTTGCAAAGGGCCCCACTAAGTAACTGAGGCTGTCCTTGAACTGCGATCCTCCTGTCTCGGCCTCCCAAATGCTGGGATTACAAGCGTTCACCACCATGCCCAGCTAATAGTTTGGTTTATAAAGAATGCCATTGGTTAAATTAAAAGCTAGTCTTTTTTTTTTTTTTGGTGGTGGTGGTACTAGGGTTCCTGGAAGCCCTTCTACTTCTGGGCTACACTCCCAGACCTATTTTTTTTATAGTTTTTTGTTTAGAAACAGGGTCTCCTAAGCCAGCATGATATAGCTCAATGAACATAAAAATTTTTTAATAAAAAAGATAAAAAATAATCTCTGATTTATCCTTTATTGGTTGCTTTATGCCATAATCTGAGTTTCCCAGAAAGCAGAATCTAAGACAGACATATGTTATATAGTAGTGCAAGCCCAGGGAAGAAGGGAGTCAAAGAAGGTGGGAAAGCAAATGCAAGCAGTTCGTATAGCTTCTTGGGTTGTTCTGTCTTCTGGAACCATCTTTCACAGAGCTCTAAGAACTATATTCCAGAACAGTCCATCAGAGGGGAGAACAATGACCCACTGGCTTACATATCTCAGTGAGCAAAGACTTTCCCCCGAGTTGATCTCCTTGGATCCTTAGGTTGCACATGTCTGGGGACCAAGTGGTTTTTCCAGTGTGACATCCGGCAACGAACACACAGCACAGGGTAAGAATGAAAGGTACACAGCATACGGCAAACCAACACTGTGTTCTTCCTTATGAAGTCAGTGGCTGCAGAAGCTCAGTATAAGTGTCCAAACGCTCTAGAGAAAGTTAGTATAATACATTGTGACTAAGTGAGGTTTATCTCAGAAATTTAAGGTTGGTTTGATAGTCAAAATCAGTCAATGTCATTCGCCATGTTAATAGACTTAACAGAAAAAAAATAATCACCAATATATGCAGGAAATCTAACCTCTAATTCCTGAATTCTAAAACTACCCCCAAGAGTAGATCCTAGGGTATGGTTGAAGAATTATTTGCATTTCTTGTAAAAACTCAGAAAACACTGATGATGCTAGCATTTCCCCAGAGCAGTGGCTCCCATAAGCTATCCACTGCTGGGTGGCTAACAAGGTCACAGTGATGTCTTTGCCGCTGGTCCTAGGACCACACTCAATAGCACTGCCCTAGGAGCTTCCTACATAATAATAATTTTTGTCAACAATAGCTTTGGTTCCTACAAATCATATTAAAAGATCCTGGGGTATTAGATGGTGACGTGGGCTACAATCAAAGGTTGAGATTTGGAATATAGCTATTCCCAAAGGGTCACCTGCTAACTGTAATACTTTTTAAGTATTCCTGTGTGGAGAAGAATGGAACACAAGTGTTAAGGCTTGGATTTTAAATGTCAAAAAAAAAAAACCTTATGTGTAGACGATGCAGCCAGGTCCAGAGGCAGGATATGCAGGGAGGGATGGATCCAGGGATTCTATGTGCCCCTGGTCACTCCTTCTCTTTCTCCCCCCATCCTTCACCTTGAGCTGAAGGGGAACCATTCACTGACCTCTGGAACCTCCCCAAACTCTAAAATCGTGAGCCTTACATAAACCTTTCTTTCTCTAAGTTGTGCTTACCAGGTGTTTTGGTCACAGCTAGGAAAAAGCTGACTAAAACAAGTTTCCTTCTCATTCTTCCCCCTCTGCTTTTTCTAGCTTATGTCACCCTATGATCCAAATTTAAATGATTTATGTTTCTGCCTACTCATTCCAGAAGGAGTTCAAATCACACATAAATAAGGTTTTGCTATTGTCAGCATTGCATTCTTTTTCTTGTGCCAGGGTTTATTTTGATATTCCCAAAGTTCTCAATTCTGCATGGTTTCCAACTGTTGCCTGCCTTCCTAAAATAATGCTAATTTGACCCAGGGGTCTGTTCCTGCCAGTCATTGGATGAGATGATTTGTATGATGTATTCATACAACTGTCACAGTTAGACAAAAAGGAGGGCGAAGCTTACGCCAGACTAGCATTGCCCCTCCCACTCTGGACCACTCCAACAGACATTGCACATGCTTCTCAGTTGTCAGTGCCCTCTCTGAGCAGAGACTATCACAAGCCAATGTTGACCTTTTCTCTATTTTTAAAGCTTTATTTTTAATTGCATCAAAAATACATCTTTTGCTGAGCATGATGGCACATCCTTATAATCCCAGTATAAGGGAGGGCACTGAGGCTGAGACAGGAGGATCACAGGTTCAAGGCCAGTCTCAGATGCTTAGTGAGGCCCTCTGCAACGTAGTGAGACCCTGTTTCAAAATTATGAATAAACAAAAATCGGGCTGGGGGTATAGCTCAGAGGTAGAATGGCCCTGGACTCAACCCCTAATTCTGAAATATATATTAATATTTTTGTATATATATTAATATATATTAATATATATTAATAAATTAAGTTAAACCAAAATGTCTTTTTTTTTTGTCATACTGGGGTTCCTGGAAGCCCTTCTACCTCCGGGCTACACTCCCAGACCTATTTTTTATATTTTTATTTGGAAACAGGGTACACTAAGCCAGCGCGCGAGGCTGGCTTCGAACCTGCGCGATCCTCCTGTCTCTGCCTCCCAAGTGCGGGGATTACAAGCGTGCGCCACCATGCCCGGCAAACCAAAATGTTTTTAATTTAGATGACCATTGATTTATGATCCAAACCGAGACACTTCTCTCTGGCACAAATATTAAAACAAATGGGATAAGAGGCATGACGCATAAACAAGAGGAGTCATTGCTCTTATAAAGAAAAATAGCTGTTCTTGACCTAATCCAACAGCCAACTGTACTCCCCACCGTCAGTCACTCTGAACTCTCTTAACTATTTCTTCCAGACGTCATCTACATTTTTCCATATAAAACATTATATGACAAGTTCCTGATTAATCAGTTTCAGACATTCATTAGTGAGTTTCTCTTATGCAAGAATAGAACTGAGTGCTAATATGCCACTGTCCTTCCTGGTCTTTCTTCCCGATACCCTTACATCTCAACTCTTAGTTCACAATTGCTCGTAATGTCATGCAAATATTAGCCACTGCAGAGCCAAGAAATACATGGTTCCATCAAAGGACTACATATTCCTTCTGATATTCTGTACACGACTTTTCCTGGCTTTTATAGTTGCTGCATTTCTTGATTTACATAATCTCAATTACTTTTCTTTCTTTCTTTCTTTCTTTCTTTCTTTCTTCCTTTCTTTCTGGTCCTGGGGATGGAACCCAGAGGCATTCTACCTCCGAGCTTTACCCCCAGTCCTATTTTTTATTCTTTATTTTGAAACAGGGTCTCGCTGAAGTGCAAAGGGCCTCACCAAGTAGCTGCGGCTGGCCTTGAACCACGATCTTCCTGTCTCAGCCTCCCGAATGCTGGAATTACAAGTGTGTGCCGCCACGCCCGGCACCTCGTCTTTCTTCTGTCCAAGTGCTCCATCAGGTCCGACAGGTACGCGGTCTCTCTACCTGCGATGTCTCCACCCTTCCTGCTCAGTTGGAACCAATGGTTGCTGCCCAGGCGTCCCTCTGACTACGATGGTTTGGATCTTCATTCACGGTCTCTATGGTCCATCATTGTGTGGAAGTGCAGCGACTGACTTTGCAATAAGAATGAGTGCATGACTCCTCACACGTGCCTCTTCAATTTAGCCAAAGTTCTGCAATAGAATCAGATGTGAGAATCATTTGCTCTCAAAATTCTGAAATATGCCATGGCCTTCTAGTACCCAGTGTAGCTGTAAATCAGATACCACTCTGTTGCTTATGATTTTGTTTGCATTTGATTTTCTTGCTCCTCTGGAAAAAAATAGAAACTGGGAACTCTGAGAATCTTTCTCTGTATTCCTGGTCTGCAAGTACTTTGGGTGGATCTTTTCATTGTAAATATTAACTTGTATTAATTGTATAAAAAAATAATGAGCTTCACTGTGACATTTTCATAATACGTATATCAGGTTTTAATCATACCCATCCTCCCTATCACCCTCTCTACCCTCCTCTCTTTCATTCCCTATCCCTTTCCCTCCCCTAACAGGGGTGAGGTGTTTTGAAATCATGCAATTGGCTACTTACTGCTCCCATATTTATCTATTTAGGAAATATTATTCTATTACTTTGTGATCATTTTTTTTCTTTAACTTGTTTCTTATTTCTGAAACTCCTGCTATTCAATTTTTGAATATCAGACAAAACTCTATTCTTTTATTATTTTCCTAAAATAATCAATAGATTTTTCTCTTTGTTTCAATCTCTGGGGTTTGACTACTTTGCTCAATTCTTTATTTCGGGATTTTACTTGATTCTTTATTTCATCAATCACAGCTCAAACTCATAAGACTTCCCTTTCTCCACTTTCTTCTTTTTATATATCATCTCCTTTTTGTTTTATCAGTATAATATTTTTCCTCTATCTCTTAATGTACAAACTAGAATGTTCCATTTCCTGATTTGCCTGTGTTTCCTCTGGGTTCATTTCATCTGTTTATTTTTTACTTTCTCTTTCCCGGCGTTGGGGGGTAAGCTTTCTTCAAGTGGCCAGTGACCCCTGACTGCATTCTCCCTGATTACACATTAGGATCATTGGTCACAAGATCCAACGTAGCGTCCCTGGGGTAGAACTTCTCTTTCAGCTCTCCTAGCAGTCCACTTGTCAATGTGTGGGGATTCTGATTATCGAATGCTACAGAACCCGCCACTATGAGATGTCAAACAGTGTACAGACCAGAAAGATATACCTACTGATTAATAACCTGTTTTTTTAACTTACTGCCTTTCTCTGTGGACAAGTGGATATTTATGGACAGGTTCTTAAATTTCCCTTGTCAAATCCATTAAGCACTGGCTCAGTGTCTTGAGTTTTTCTTGATAGTTGGTTAGTTTTATTATATATTAAAGAAAAAACTGTTGAGGAGCGTTTTAAGACAAACCATTAGTAAAGCTTAGATCTGAAGACTAAAACCAAAAAGAAAGAGACAAGACAGAAATCAGAGAACCTAATTTGAAATCTTATTCTACATGAAAAAAGTTTTTCAGCTACAGCAAAATCTATTTATATTGTTCAGAGATATTTACAACTTGACCCTACTTTATCCATGGATTAGCTAGTCTGATTTTTTTATGTTCCTACTTTCTGGGCCAATTATTTCATAACTGCTAAATGGATTTTTCCACACAAGAAAGATAAGAAACAGGTTTTTTAAAAATAAATATTTCTATTCTTTGAAAAAATTACATTGGGTGTATATTAAATTCGAGGATATGCATTTACTGTACCATTTAGACATTTGATTTACCATACATGCACAGTGCTTTATTGACGCGATTACATTTGGATAGGGCAGACAAAAAAAAATACACAAAAAGAAGAAGCAATATTTTTCCAAAGTAAAAAACAGATTTTCATCATGTTTTATAGAAACACACAGAATTAAGCTTAATCATTAAAAACAAAACTTTTTAAATTGCATATATTATTTTACATCATGATAATGTTCAAACATCAAAAAGTTTCACAGAGCTAAAATCAAGATACATGAAGTACTAATGCTTCACAATTCTCTGTCTGTCAAAGTCCTTTGCGATTGCTTGTGTATCTGTTCTTTAGGCAATTCATAAATGTGAACTGCCAAGTAGGCTAGGAGCAGGAGAGAAGACTCCAAAGTAATTAAACCCAGGGTAAAGACTGAAATTACATTTCTCCGTCTTTTATTTCTCCCAGAAAGAAAAAAAAAAGTCAAAGGTTCACATTTTGTCAGAAGGAATGCATACTTTCAAGTTACAGATTTTAAGTTGTCACAAATAACTGAGTTGAAAAGAAAGACACTCTCCTCCAGTATGTTCTATGTTCCCTGCGTACGCTGAGAACATGTCAGAGGTATTCACGACGGATTCCGGCTCTGAGAGGTGTGCAAACTTGCCTTCCCACCATCCGCAGTGCAAAGCAGTCAGCAGCGAGCGTGACTTCTTTCAAAACCACTCATCATCTTTCAAAACAATGACACGACTGTTCATAGCCTTCTTGCCCTTGTATACAAAAGGAAGCAGTTATGAAGAGCCCTCCTCTCTCAGAGCATTCAACAGTGATGAGCCGCACTGAGAGGGTTTGCGGAGGACAGCTTTTCACGACTGTTAGGGCATAAGCACATTCCCAGTGATACTCACCGCAGGTTAGGAAATAAGTTTTCACCACTAGTGTGAAGAGTCATGTTGCACACCAGTAAATCTCTGTGTACCCATTCATCATGGCAGTACAGTCAGGAGGAGTTCCACGTTCTGAGGAGCAGCTGCAGAGGTTTAAATGAGCCTTGGATGAGAAACACATGCCTCCTTTACTGAACAAATGCCTTCAAGACATCAAAGCGCATCAAGTTCATGAATGTGAGATAGAAATGCTTAAGAGAGGAATTTTTTTAGAGGGTAAGACCTGATGCACTTGCTTAGAAGTTCTGATTTTTCTTTTTGTATGAATCCCCATACAAAAATCCCCATACACATCCCACAAGACTGAAATATTTAGCTAATAGTATGGGTAACCAGCTTTCATTGTCACATTTAGTTCCTAAATGACAAGAACTGTCTAATTAGTTCCCAGATGGTGCCCACACCATGCTCTGGACAACCCTAAAAGAAATTCTGCATCATAGTGTCTTTGCCAACAATTGCCCTGACTCTTGGACATTTTTATAAAAGAGAGACTTGGGCAGTAGACGGCAGATGCAGGCTACTGAAACAAAGAAAGCCAAGCATATTAGTGGGAAGAAAAAGATGGTGGGTAGAAATCAAGCAGGAAGAGAAAACATTTCAGGTATATGCCACCCAAGATGGTGGCTAGAAAGAAGGGCTGGTACTAAGCATATTACCAGATATATATATATATATATATATATATATATATATATACACATATAAATATAAATATATATATATAATATAATATAAATATATAATATATATAATATATATAATATATATAAATATATATATATATACATATATAATTTTTAAATTTTTTTGGTCCTGGGGATTGAATCTAGGGGCATTTTACCTCTAAGCTATACCACCTATTTTATTTATTTATTTATTTATTTATTTATTTATTTATTTATTTATTTATTTATTTATTTTGAAATAGTCTCACTAAGTTGCTGAGACTGGCTTCAAACCTGCAATCCTCCTATCTTAGCCTTCCAAGTACTGGAATTACAGATGTGCACTGCCATGCCCATCACAGATGAACCCTTTTCTCATCTGCAAATTGAAATGATGCTTATCTCGTGGGATCGCTGTATGTGTTCAATATGGGAAATATATGAAGCACTTGGTATCACATAATAAGAGACAAAACAATAATGGGACCATTTCTTGGACACAAGTGCACAGATTCTAGAGTTCAGAAGAAAGGGCTTGGATCATTTCCCCAAACTTTTTATCCCCTCATCCCTCCAAATAGCATCATCTTCCCAACCAAGGAGAGGGAGTCAGTGCATCCCCACCGGACTCACAGCAGCACACATCTCGCAAGTACAGTGAGTCCCATTTCGTCCTCTGGATTTCATTTCCATCCCCACATGTATGTGATTATGGGATCATTTCATCTATTATAAAAGGCAGCCGCATTTCATTGCACATGGATGATGATGAATTATCGTTGAAAATTGTTTAGACTTTTTCTTGGAGGGGAGAAAACACCAGAGGACAATAATTGAATAGTCATTTTCTTTTGAGACTAGAATTGAAGGAAGACCCAGGCTGCTTTCAATGCTGGTATTGTTCTTTTGTCAAGGCAAATCTTTGTCAGGGCGTTTGGGTTTAGTACAGGGTTTCCTCTCCTACACCCATAACTACTGAGATGAGTTATTGTTTTCTATTTTGCTGACACTGGCTGTGATAGTTTTACTCACACGTAATACTACTTAATTCTTTTTAATATGCTTTTATTGGTGCGTTGTTAAGTCTTCATTATAGTGAGGTTCAGTGTGACACAATCATATGTGCACACAACATTTGGTGTGATTCCTCCCAGGTCCCACCCCATCAGTCTCTTAAATAAATATTCTATCAGATTTAGAATGAAACCAATAATACATTAAATATAATTGAATATTATGTTATCAAAATTATGTTAATACACAATAGCCATTGATTATACAATCTCCTACATGCCCGACATTACACTTGTGTTTTGTCTTCATTCTTTTGTTTTCTTGTAAAAGACTTGGGGACATCTTTTCACAGCCATCAAAGTTTGCAGAAGGCAAACTGAAAGTCCCCACTTCACCAAAGTTGACTTGGACTAATTCTTCCTCATGACAGATCATGTTCACAGGCCATAAATCACATTAGCTGAGGCTTCAGTTCCCAGCAGCTGAGTCCACACCCAGAAGGTAACTATTGATAAATATGGGCCTCGGGATCCCAGTGGCCCCAAGTCTATTCCTCCCTGTCCATGAGGCACAAAGGCAGCTTTATTAGAAAATGATGACAACAGTGTCCTATTTATGGACCTCCCTACAGGAAAGTGCAAAGGTTAAAGGGCATGGCCTTTCACCTTTGACATTTCTGTTGGCTTCACGTCCCCATCTTACAAATATGCTCCTCGCTGCTGTCCAGAAAGGATTCTCTCTGCTCAACTTCCTTCCTCTCTTCTGCCTTCACTGTATCCCTTTGCCTGTTTGTGCATAAACATTTATAAAGGTAAGCCCACGATTTATTGGCCACCAATGATGAATGAGGCGTTCAACATATATTTAACCTTCATGAAAACCTGTAATGATGAAAACACTGTTCAGAACATTTCATGACTACAGTTGAGACTTGTGTTTGTCAGAGGCCAAGCCTTGTCTATGTCTTACTTCCCACACCTTCAGAGGTGTCCACACCAGCTTAATCCCTTCAATCATCAGGCTGGAATACAGACCAACCTCCTCTGGTAAATAAGTGTTGGTACTTCTGGCTACGAAGCTGGATTATCAGATGTAATTCCCTCTCCTGTGCTGTTCTCCTGTGGCTGGAAGTGTCAGGGTCACCTTTTGGAATGTTCCCTTGGGGAACAAAGCCATGCCATATAATTCAGAATGTTTTCAGTCTCTTTGCTGGAAGGAAGAAGACCTTTAATATAGGATGGCACCGTGAAAAAGTCTGGGAGAGAGAGGAAGAGGAGGAAAGAGGAGCCTGAGGAGAGAGGAATGGGCAGTTATGAGGATCCTCTATTTCCAACCTAATAAATAAGCATTTCTAATTAGCAGCCAACAAGCTGCCTTGGTTAACGCTCACCATTGGTAGATTCCATCTAATCCTAAAGATTGAGGCCTCTGGTTGCTGGACCTCTGCACAAACTCCTCTCTGCTGGAATTGTTCTTTCCAAATACCCACATAGCTGTATCTCTTCTCTCAGGACCTTACTCAAATTTCATTCTCTGAGAGGTCTTCTTTATTTCTATGTTTAAAATTGCAACAACACTCTTCCCTTCAATATTTTTTTTACCACCTGATTTTTTTCCATTGCATCTATTGCTGTCTTACATATTAGATAACTCGCTTTTCTATTTTGTCCAGTGTTACCTCTCATGAGAATGGACTCTCCAAGAAAACAGAGAATTTGTTTCTAGACTCTATCTTGATGCCCCAATAGAACCCAACATGGGTAGATGATCTAAACATTTGCTGAACGAATGGATGCATTTGAGGACAATTCTTCCTCCACCTAAGGCCCCTCACTGTGCAGCTACTTGGTAACACAATTTATGACGGGTACATCTGGGGTTTTCTTGTAGTGACTAAGCCCCATCTTAATTCAACGGGGCACATCTAGGTCCAGGGTCACCCAGAATACTTTTCTTCAAGAGCCCTGTGGTGAAAGCTGTTTCTCATGGGACACCTCTGCCCTAGGCACTGAGGGCAACATTCAAGAGAACAGTAAACTTCACAATTCCCATGCTGAGAACAGCAGAGATGAGACCAACTTCGTAAGCCACCAAAAAGTAAACTGTTCTCAGAATCAAGGATAAAGGGCTGAAATGACTATTCCCAATTTGCCTTATCATTTCCAGATTACAAAATCTTAGTCCCATGGGCCATAAATTATAGGGTTGGCTGCGTCCAAAGGCCCAATGATATCATCACATTGCCATGTTAATTACGGAGAACCTTAACTCTGTAAAAAGCTGATTTATATTAGCTCTGTATTTGATGAACACTATTATCATTCAGTGAACATTATTATAGTGAACACTATCATATTTAGTGAACACTATTATCATTTTGCCCTAAAAATCTATAAAGGTTTTAACAATGTTTTTTAATTATTATTTTGCTTCGCTTGAGGATTTGTGTATGGCTTTTAAAAAAAGATTTTTTGTGTATTTGGCTTGAAACTCAATAAAAGAAAGATTTTTTTTTTAAAGCATACCCCATTGGCCTTTCCCAAGAACAATTTATACTAGAGTCTGGCTGCGGGGGTTAAGCATTGACTATCTTACAGCTCAGATTTCACAAGAGAGAAATGCATGGTGTGTCTTCAAGGAACACCAAGCCTGAGAAGTTGAAGGAGACTTGAGAAAAGTTAAACATGTGCAAAAAAAAAAGTTATATTTTATTGCAATACAAACAGGAAGCCTAATACTAAATGTAATACATTCACATGAATTTCCATCAGAAAAGATTTATGTAATAGCACCATGGTAAAGTTATTGGAATCTCAGGAGATGGTTGAAAGCCTAAAAGATAATTGTTTTTAAAGCTTAATAAAATTAAGCAATGGGCTGAACCCCAGAGGCAAACCCAGCTTTGCATGCAGACTCAGCATCTGGAGCTCTTCCCAGGCATCTCCAGAAATCCACGGCAGCTTCTCGCCTCTGGTTCTTCTTGACTCTGAATGAAGCCAACTTCACAGTGTTCACAAGAAGCCAACCCCAAACTGCACTGTACGCATTTAAACTTGACCACGCATCTGAAAGAAAACCAAAGCTTCCTTATATGGTTACTTGGAAGAGACAGAACACTGCACATCTTGGAGGAGGCTTTTTATTCTTGTCTAGAATCATGTGGATTTAAAAGTGGAATCACTAAATAGATTATTGGTGGACACCAATGTTCCTCACTGATATGGTCCTAACCACACAGTAGAATTACTGTCAGAAGGGGTAATCACTAGGGATGTGCTTGTTAAAAATAAAATATTCAAGCCAGGCATGGTGGCATATGCCTGTAATCCTAGTACTTGGGAGGATGACACTGGTGGATTGCAGATTCACGGACAGCCTCAGCAATTAGTGAGACTCTCCACAACCTACTGAGCCTCTGTTTCAAAATAAAAGTAAAATATGCCTGGGGGTGTAGCTTGGAGGTAGAATTCCCCTGGATTCAATCCCTAGTACCAACCAACCAATCAATCAATAAAACCTTTAGGACTGAATACAGAATCCCTTGAGAAAACAACTGACAACCACGACTTAGATAAATGTTCACAGTTCTGGAGGTTTTAGCCCATGTAAGGCCAGGTCACATTTGCAGAGCTCAGGGCATGATGGTTGGAAGCAAAGACAGAAAGAGGACACCGAGACATACATAGTCCCCAAGGCCACATCCAGTGACCTAACTCCTCCACCCACACCTTACCTATCTACCTTCTCCCCAATAAATCCATTCCTCTGGTAAGACTAAAACCCTCATGATTCAATTATCTCGCATCTATACATTTTTGCACCTTTAGTACATGAACTTTCCCAGGAGACAATCTATATCCAAACCATAACAAGGTAGGCCCTTAGGATCATGAGAGTTTCCACACTTTTTGGATACTTGCTAAAGTGTAAAACCAACACTAGCTAGCATGAATTTCAGCTTTAAATACATATGGGAACTTCACTGACCCCACCTGTAAAAATGCTGTTTATTTGAAATACAGCATCGGGATTTTTGAGAATCATCTTTAGATTAGCCCAACACTCAAGTAAAGAGTAGCATTACTGTGGTGGAATCCTCCAAATGTCAGTCTTCTCCTTCTAATCCTGTAGAAATAAATATGAATCATAAGTAGCTTTGATCAAGTAGGTATGCATCAGTGACTTATTTTTAAAAGATGTCTAAGAGGTTGAAATCATTTTCTGATTATCTGAGGTGATGTGAAGGCCTGAGACTAAAAGAGCCCAAATAACCGTCTGGGATGTGATTACATTCTTTCAGACAAGAAGAAAGATCAAAATGGAAAGTTTATATTTTACGATATGTTATTGGTCACATTAATTTTTAAAGGTTTAATCATTATGGGAGGATGGACTTCTAAGGCTTCGGAAAAGAAAAGTACTGGTAGCCAGGGAACCAGTGACTTTCTTCAATCATCTAAGGTAAAGGAGAAACTCCCTTGGTTCTTTTGTTTGTTTTTGTTTTTATTTGGTACTGGGCATTGGACCTAGGGGCATTCTACCTCTGAGATATACCCTGAGCCCTAGTTTATTTTTTTTTATTTGGAAGCAGGGTCTCAATAACTTGCTGAGGCCGGCTTCAGATCTGTGATCCTCCCGTCTCAGCCTCCCAATAGTTGGGCATGAGACACCACACCTGGTCCCTTGGGTTTTTTTTTTTATCACATGAACATCCTTCAGGTAAGAAGCAGATGTGCAGGAGAAACAAAAGCATTTGCCGATTTCTGGAGTCAGTTCCTGGCATTTTTCTTTTCAGCAGCCAAGTTTACCTTCAGCCCCAAAGGCAAGCCAAGAATCCTCATTTCTGATCCTTTTTCTACCTTGAACTCACCATAAAAATCCCTGGCTCCCTGGGCTAGTCCTTTTCTCTCAAATAATGGAGATGATGACACAGTGTCCCAGCCCCTTTAATCCCAGTGATGATGCTAGGGTTAATGAGAATGTTTGGGAAGCAGGAGGGGTGGGGGGTCTTTGAGCTTGGATCAAAGATGTAGGGTAAGTACTACATTTCACCATAAACAATAATAATGGGGCTTGTGCTCTTGATGCCTGGAGAGCAAACCATTCCCCTTTTGGCCGGCACTAATCCTTGGATCCAAGGGTGTTAATTAGTGTAAAAATGTACACACTAAATGGCACCTACGGGCCTAAAGGAGCTAATCCATCTCCAAAAGGCGACTAATTCAGCTCCACCCTTCCCACACTCCGCTCCTGTCTATTGTTGCTAGTGTAGAATAACAACACTCTTCTTACAGGCTTATTGGGCCCCATTTGGCTTCCTCCAATTTAATTAATAGAATACAAGGGATCTGAAAGTGCTGTGGGAATAGTGACCCTCTATTTGGATAATTACCCTTGACTCATTGATGGGAGAAGCCCTGAACTAATCAGGATTACCTGAGGACTTTTATAACCTGTGCTATTTCTTATATCATTGTCTGCATAATTTTTTTCACATTGTTCAGAATAAGTCTTTTGTGTTTAGGTGCCACACCTCAAAAAAAAAAAGCCTCCTCCCCCTTCCTCCTCTTTCTCCTCCTCTTCCTCCTCCCCCTCCCCCTTCTTCTCTTCCTCCTCCTTTTTGTGATCCTGAGATGGAACCCAGGGGCATTCTACCTCCTAGCTACACTCCCAGCCATTTCTTATTTTTTGTTTGGAAACAGAGTCTCACTATGTGGACAGTCTCACTATGTTGCTGAGGCTGTCCTCAAACCTGCGGTCCTTCTGTCTTAGCCCCCCAAGTACTAAATTACAGGCGTGTACCACCATACACAGCTCCCTCTCCTTCTTCAGGCCCACTCCAACACATTTTGCATTTTGGTTGACCTAATATGCTTCCTACTTGCTTCGCTGAACCAAAACTTCTCACAGTTCAGTGCGGAAGCCACCAATCCTGGGCAAGGCACCTAGGTCCTGGCCTGTACCTACCGATCTGCTTTAAGCAGTACAAAGCCAAGAGCAAATAAGCACTGGGTGTATGATGATGAATTGTGATTCGGATATAGACTTTTCCCTGGTGGAGCTCATCTATGGCAGTGCAAAAATGTTCAGAGGTACGCCGGGCATGGTGGCGCAGGCTTATAATCCCTGCACTTGGGAGGCGGAGACAGGAGGATCGCGCTGGTTCGAAGCCAGCCACGCTGGCTTAAGAGACCCTGTTTCCAAATAAAAATATAAAATAGGTCTGGGAGTGTAGCCCGGAGGTAAAAGGGCTTCCAGGAACCCCAGTACCACCAAAAAAAAAAAAAATGTTCAGAGGTAAAATAATTGAATCAAGGCTCTAATTCCACCAGTAGAAGAATTCATTAATAGATTAAACATTTGAAAGGATCTATTGCATGGTAATGTTAGGCAGGTAGGACACAGCGAGAGGAAATGGGTCACTGGGGGCATGGCCTATATCTGTTACTGGACTCTCTCCTCTCTCCTCTCTCCTCTCTCCTCTCTCTTCTCTCCTCTCTCCTCTCTCCTCTCTCCACTCTCTCGCTCTCTCTCTCTTCTCCCTGGCCACCATGAGGTAAGCATCAGTTTTCCTCTACCATGCTCTGAAGCTCTGCGGCTGGGGTTCCTACCTTGGAACTGATCATGGACTGACCTTTAAAAACATGAGCCCCCAATAAACCTTTCTTCCTCTAAGTTGTGCCTGTTAGTTCACAGCAATGAAAAAGCCAATTGAAACACCAGCATGTTTCATGTTGAACAACCTAATCATGCATGTAAGTACTGTGCTTATAACATACCTTCCCAGGCAGCAGAATCACCTTAGCAATTATGGAATTCAAATTTTCATCAAACACAGATACAGTGTCCAAAGCCCAGAAAGGTGAAGCAGCTTTAACAGAGATCACACCTACCCCTTCAAGGCCCTCTCCACGAATAAAAATAAGGTGTGGGAAAGGAACATACTTGATTTAAAGACAATGCCAGTCAATTAAGAAGGCTTCCAGAATCTAATAGAAAATCACCTAAGGGTAACACCAGCTTTTTCCAAATCAAGTTGAAATATTATTCCACACTACAATATCAGCCCTCATCTAACATTGAGCTGAATTTTATTTTTCTTTAACAGAAACTAATCTCCTACAAGGGTAATTAACCATTTGGATAAATAGATGGAGAGGAAAGAGAATGTCTAGATGGGGTCGAAAACGTTTATCCATGCATATTTACACGCTTGGCTCACTCCACAACCACCTGCTCTCCTGACACCAGTGGATAAAGCAAAACTCTCGGAGATCAACTTGATAACAAGGAAATCCCCAACTCTTCCCCAAAGCATTAATCTTGACTTCCTGAGAGGCAGAGCTTGTCACAAAGGCTTGCAGGGATCTTAATGACCTGGCAAGAAAGACACTGTAACCGGATGATAAGTAGACAGAGAAATGCCTTCAGGTCATTGATAGCAGGAAATGCTATGAAAACTCTGTCTCCTACACCTTAGATATATAACAAGGTGAAGCGGGATCATCCAACACTTGATCTCTAAGCCTCCCATCTATGCCTCCCTACTCACACAAATGAGAAAGAAAAGAAATTTGAACACTTCTTTAAACACACACACACACACACACACACACACACACACACTCTTCGGGAAAGTTTCCAAGAATAACTTTACCCTTGCAAAAAGCAAGCAATTAGAGGTTCTTTTGACTGGAGCATAAAGCTTCAGAGAAGACTTAAGGGAATTGATGAAGGGTCCGTATAATGTACATGACCAAGCAATGACACACACATTTTAAGCTATAATGATATTTTTTTAATTTCTTTTGACTGTCTTTAATTTCTAGAGGCTGTCCTTTTGTGTTTATAGTCTGTCTATAGATTTTTTTTTTTGAAGGAATGATCTTCCTGGAACTCAGAGATAAGTGCTGTTTTATAGTCCCTACTTTCTCTGTAGATTTCCATAGGAAGAAATCTAGTGAATGCCGGACGGAGAAGAACGTGATCTGTTTGCCAAAAGAATGTGATTAGCTTGCCAGTCAGATGTGTATGGAGATACTATGTCCCAGCTGTCATAAATAGGATATTGGTTTCTAAAGTCCTGGGTATGCCCAAGCTCTACAAGAAGGCTATGAAAGATCTGACAAGTACCAGAGCAGCTAGCAAGGAATGGTGGCTAAAGACAACCAAGGAATAGATAAGAATCATTACTTATCCAACTGTAACACAGTGGGCTCAGGGGTTTTGACACCATACTGCTTCCAAACACAAGCACAATCTGGGAAAATAAAAAAGCTCCGGGCGTGGTAGCGCACACTTGTAATCCCCGCGCTTGGGAGACGGAGACAGGAGGATCGAGCAGGTTCAAAGCCAGCCTCACTGGCTTAAGAGACCCTGTTTCCAAATAAAATATAAAAAATAGGTCTGGGAGTGTAGCCCAGAGGTAGAAGAGTTTCCAGGAACCCCAGTACCACCAAAAAATAAATATAAATATAAATATAAATATAAATATAAATATAAATATAAATATGTAAAGCAAATGGCTGTATTGAGCTAGTGCATGGGTATTTAGAGGTGCTCGTTTAAATTCAGAACCACGTACCTATTAAAATGGAAGTTAACAAAAAGTGGGAAAGATAATTGAAAGTTCTCATCTAAGAGATGTCTACGCATGATGGTATACCCATGCACCCTGTCTACTCCAAAGGATTACTGTAACAATAACATACCACATTTGCTTATTCATTTACTCAAGTGTCTACTGAGAGAAAAAAAGATCTCTGGCCAGTAGGCCCAGGGATTACTTTCCTTATATAGACTCTTGAAACTAAACACCCACACCTCACACGAATTGCTAGTTGTCAGATTGGAGCAGTGTGGCCTGGGTCAAATCCTGGCTCTTTCTGGCATCTGTACATCCTTGAGCAAGTGCATCTTCTTACTCCTCCATAAAACAGAATGATAATGGCACCTATCTCAATCTTCTCTAAAGGTTCCCTTCATCCATACCTGGACCCCAGCTGATCCCCTAAGACAGAGCTTTCTCTACAGACTTCTGCAGAAATTGTTGCATCACCAATACACCAATCTTCCAGTAACCACGCTCACTCTTCCCCTCTGTGACAGTGACACTTATGACTTTGGTATTGCATAAAGCCAACCCGTCCATTATGCACAGAAGGCGATGCTTGTGCAGCCTCTCGGGAACCTCAGGGATTATTGATTACCTCTTTTCTCTCTTTAGCATTCAATTTCCTCCATCAAATAGAGCCTCGCCATTAACTTTTAAGCATACTCGGGTCTTTCCCCTTGAAAAGTAAATGGAACTTCCCTTCACGCACATCTTCTTTAGACCTTGTTGACAGATATCTTCTCTCCTTTGCAAAGACCTTATATTGGCAATTTTCTTCTTAAAAATGCTCTTTTGCTCTGACTCTAGTGATGCTCATTCTTCTAGATCTCCTTCTCCAGCTCCTCTACACAAAGCATCTAGGCAAATATCACTTACTGTTTTTCACATTTTTAGAGCTTAAAGAGACTGTGAATATACATTCTGTTCTATATACTTGTTTAAATATTAGCTGTATATGTAAATATACATGAATATCATTTGGGTTATTTTATTATTATCCTTTTTCATTTCTATTATGTGATCATATTCTACAGGCCTTATCAAATCTATGATCTTGACAAATTAAATTTTAGCATGACCCCTTTCTTGCCTTCTAATATAAGTTTGCATTTATTTGTTTTACCCATAAATACACTGATTAGTCAAAGATTTAGCAACTGAAAAGAGAATTTTTTAGGTACTAGAGATTGAACCTGGGGCATTCTATCTCTGAGCTATAACCCCAGCTCTATTTTTATAATTCTTTATTTTGTAACAGGGTCTCACTAAGTTGCAGAGGGCCTCACTAAATAGCTAAGGCTGGCCGCTAATCCATGATCCTCCTATTTCAGCCTCCCAAGTACTGGGATTTCAAGTATTCTCCTTCACACCCATTTTTTTTCCATACTAGGAATGGAAGCTAAGGACATTCTACCTCCAAGCTACACCCCCAGCCATATTTTTAAGTCTTTACTTTGAAACAGGGTCTCACTGAGTTGCAAAGGGCCTCACTAAGTAGCTGAGGCTGTCTGCAAACTGTGATCTCCTGTCTCAGCCTCCCAAATGCTGGGATTACAAGTGTGTGCCAGCATACCTGGCTAGAAAAAGAAATTTTAAAAAAAAATGTGGTACTGAGGATGGAACTCAGGGACATTCTGCCTCCAAGCTATATTCCAGCCCTTTTTATTTTTTATTTTGAAACAGAGTCTTGCTAAGCTGCTGAGGCTAGTCTCAAACCTGTAATTCTTCTATTTTAGCCTCCCAAGTACTGGGATTACAAGTATGCACCCCCATGTCCTGGCAATTTTTAAAACTTCATATAAGGCCACATTAATACTATATTGACATAGTATATTTTATGGTATGTTGAAAGAACACAATAAGACCTGAGATTCTGTTTTTATTTTTTATTTTATTTTATTTATTTATGTTTTTTTTTTTTTTTGTGGTACTGGGGTTCCTGGAAGCCCTTCTACCTCCGGGCTACACTCCCAGACCTATTTTTTACATTTTCATTTTGGAAACAGGGTCTCCTAAGCCAGCGCGCGCGGCTGGCTTCGAACCTGCGCCATCCTCCTGTCTCTGCCTCCCAAGCGCGGGGATTACAAGCGTGCACCACCACGCCCGGCCATTTTTTATTTTATTTTTATTGTTTTGTGGTACTGGGGATGGAAGGAAGGGAGGGAGGGAGGGAGGGAGAGAGGAAGGAAGGAAGGAAGGAAGGAAGGAAGGAAGGAAGGAAGGAAAGAAGGAAATAAGGAAAGAAGGAAAAAAGGAAAGAAGGAAAGAAAATAGGGATGAGGGTGTAGCTTAGACTTAGAATACCCTTGGGTTCAATCCCCAGCACCACAAAATTATAAAAAAGGGGAAGCTGGGGTGTAGCTCAGTGGTAGAAAATCTACCCAGCATATATGAGGCCTTGGGCTTAATTCTCAGCAATACAAAAATATGTATGACTATTGACCACGACTGTTTCTTCACAGTCTGCTCTTCTACACCTCTACCACTGGCCAGTCACCAACTCAAAAGTCCTTGTGCTAAATGTCCAGTGCCATTTGGTAAAGATAGATTCTCCCTTCTCCAAATTATCTTGGGCTCTATTTGAGAAGATAAATTATATATACATATATAACATATGTGCATATATTACACACACACACACACACACACACACACACTGCGGATTGAACCCAGGGCCTTTCTACCTCCAGGCCTCCAGGTATTTTTTTATCTTAGCTTCCTGAGCACTGGGATTACAGGCATGTGTCACCACATCAGGCAAATTATATACTTTATGCTTCTTTTTCTAAAATGACATAGGTTGAGCTGACTAATTTAAGTGTGTTTGTCTGTGATGGTGTTTCTCCCTCAACTAGGGTGCTGGGCAATCATCCACAGATGTTCCTGTTGCAGACTTGTCCTTTGGAAAATCCCAGAATTTTTCTCTTTCCCTCACAGGCTATGGACACAGATCCTAACCTGAAGTCTGGGAGTTCTTCTCAGAGGCATTGGTGAAGAAGTACAGGGCTTCAGAGAAACAGATGTGATGTGCACTGACTACACCTAAAATAACACATTGTTATAAAAGTCCTGAAACCCAGCCATCCACATTTCTCATAACATAAAATAGAATTATCCCATGCGTAAATCACTTGGCTTCCATCTGGTTTTCATAAAAGGCAATGATTGAGAAAGAGAGGAAGAAAAGAGAAGTGTGGACGGAAATTGAGTGGACATTCTACCCACTTTCCTCTCCGGAGAAATACAGAACTGCAGAGATCTCTTCCCCACAACAAAGACAACTTCTCTCAATCCCTATTGCACTGAGAAGTAATAAACTGCAGAATTCCCACACCAGAATTTGCAACTTTTGCTATATTTTTATTAACTTAAGGATGAATAGCATATGTTAATTTTTTTAATATTTAGCTTTAGAGTTTCACAAAGCCAAGAAATTATCACTGATAGTCTGTGAAAACAATAAGCAATATATCTATCTTGGTAAGAAAAATCTTGAAAGTGTCCTTTATAAAGCTAGTGATGAGATTCAGAATAGAATATTATTGTAGGGTAATATCTTATTTATCACTTAATATGAGTAGCTATACATCGAGATATTAACAGAGAGTTTCTACCACATGGATATGTGTAGACTGACTTGCTGACTTGTTAGAATTTAGGTTTTTTTTGTTAGCTGAACAAGAAGAAATTCAGTATGAGACCTCTCCGATGTAAATAATACAGTTCACTATGAAGATATAATCAAAATGTTAGATAATGAAGAATTACAAGGTCTTTAAGGTTTAAGTGTCTTTTAAGAAAACTTCCAAATAAATACAATAATTTTTAGGAATAGTCAAATGAATGTTTGCTGTCATGAGGATCAGGCCATAAAGCCTCCGCCATCACCAAGAGAAATATTATAAACCTCAATGAAACTCAGTTCCAGATCCGATGGACATTAAGCCAACATGCTGCCAAGCAAAACATTTCTCACTCACTGACCCCCGCCCGAGTACATGGGAGGAAGTCATTTGCCAGATGTTGCTGTTTATTTTCTGAGTCTCTCTTTGACTTGTGCTTATTTTCTCTTGACCTCCTCCAGCTTCTCCCATATATACCATGTGTAGAGAAAGTAAGACTCTGTAAACCTTGCCCGAGAAGTACCTAGCTGTTGCAATCAGTACATGGGCCTCAACATGTGTTCTTGTTTATGTATCCAGCCTAACTGTTGATGGAGGTTGAATGATTAGTCCCCCATTCAATGCAATCCAAGCATCCATCAGTAAAACAGCCCATTTTACATCTTGGCATCGGTGATGATGTCTAGGATGGAAACTTTCTCTTTTGTGATAACAACAGACCTATTAATGATAAGTCAAGACAAACAAAGGGAAGTCAAAATGAAAAGATTGTGTGTCGTGTGTGTGTGTGTGTGGGGGGTGTGGGTGTGGGTGTTTGTGGGTGTTTGGTACTATAGATTGAATCCAGGGGCATTTTAAAAAATTTTTGAAACAGGGAGTATTGTTTTACTCCTCCAGATGGAGAATCACACTGGCAGGTTCAGCCATAAGGTCTTGATTCTCTGTTGTGTATACTTAAGTACTCTTATGCTTAAAATCACACTGGTGTTTGTGTAGGTCACTGTGTCCTCAGGCGTCTCCTTCCCAGCACACCTCCCACCTGCTTACCCCAAAACAGTTACACTTATGGTGGGGCTGCCTCTGCAGCTGTGTGCAGGCTCACATTCTGCTGTGATGTTACACTGACTTTTTTCATCTGCTATCTTCTGGGGTTATTTTAAAAGTAGGAGCTGAGAAAATTAGGGTGGTAGAAAGTGGGGCCAGGAAAATAGGAAATATAGAGCTAAAGTTCAATCAGCAAAGAATGACCCACAAATGGGCTTACTGGAGCTGAGTTCTTTAAGAGTTTCATTAAGGAACTGAAAGGGCAGCAATTTAAATCATCCCTCAGTATACTGAAGAAAATTTATAACTTAGGAAAAACAGACATGCAACCCTTTCTATTATACTTCAAATATATCCTAATACCCAGAGAATGGTTCCTGGGTACACAGGATATGTTCAAAGATCAATGGATGGATGGATGGAGGGATGGATGGATGGATGGATGGATGGAAATTTCTTCCTGTGAGAGAGGGAGCTTGAACAGATACCCTCATATCTTTGTTAAGATATACAACTATTAGGCTAGTTTATAGGGCTTTCCCCCTCCCAGAATTTGGCAAAATCTCTCAGTTGTAATTATGCAAAATTGCCTTCCTATGACTGCAAATCCGAAGATTCACTTGGATCCTATTCACCTAGTTGCCGAAGGGTTGACAGCATCAAATGCTGTAATTGTGAATTTTAACCTGGTATTTTATACTCAATATGTTTTAAAATAGATTATTTTCAGTTCAATAACAAATTTGACTTGGTTGTGGTTTAGCACAGTGTCCTCAAACTATCTGTGGTGTAAGACCAGATGATTTTTATGTTTTCAATACAAAATACATTGACATTTAAATAAAATATACCTGAATCACCAGAAAAAAAATAAAAAGATGTGGCAAATATAAATTTCATTGGTTTTTATCATTAGACTCAACGGACATAAAATTATACTTTAGGCTTTTTTCAAGCACAATAAAAGTTTCTTAACATTCTCAATTTTTGTACCTAACTGTTAACAAACTGCCCACAATTCGTGTGTTTAGTAGTGCTAATCTGTAGGTCACAGCAAGAATCCTATTGGTGTCGGTCCAATTTTCTTCTTTCATTCTGAATTGACCGTATTTACAGCACTAAGAGTATATGTTTCATATCACCTTCTCTCCGTAACTCTCAGCACTCAGATCATTGCATGCAGGAAAAATTACTGTGTCAATGAAATTCATTTCTAATATTTTAACCATAAAAGCCATTTTAATTAACCATAATAGCCTTCAAATTCTGAAATACTAAAGATTAAAATATTTGTCAAAAGTTGGGAAATAAAGGTCACTGAGAAAAATGTCTTTTTCAAAAGAAAAAGTGATTAATTCTCACTTACAAAATACCTTTTTGGTGATTGGAGTATTTTGGGAAGAGAAAAATTGAGAGCAGGAAGACTATGCCTTAGTTGTTCTTCCTGTCCTTTCTCTCTCCCTTAATCACATATACTTGGGCACACGTACAAGGCACATATCATAACAGTTTACCGAAGTGAAGGATATGGCTCTTTACTCAGATATACTTGACTCGTGCCCTGACCACCTTACTTAATGACCATGAATTCGGGCAGGTCACTCAGCTTTCTGTGTCCAGGTACTATAGTAGTTCTCCATGAGTATTCCTGAGTGACCAAAATATGGCATTGAAGAGCAATATAATAGAAAGCAAATAAACACCATTTTTTTTCATTTGTGGCAGTTTCATGGGAGTAGGATAAAGCATATGTGTGCATGCACACACATGCACACACACATGCACACACACACCCAGCCTGCAACTACAGTTTACATAAACATCAGTTTAATGCATATTTTCAAGAAGAGACACCATGGAATCTTCTTTGAAAACCCCCAGTGAAGGAATACAGAGCTTTCAGTTAGCATTAATTCCTTCCTGATGGTCATAAAATAACCAAAACAGGCACGTAAAAATCTGATTAAAATAGGGTACTATTTTTTATTATTTAGGCTGTGCTTCTACATGCACATTTTAAAATGATTAACTGGGTTGAGATGATGGCTCACACTTGTAATCCCAGTACTTAGGAGGCTGAGACAGGAGGATCACAGGTTTGTGGCCAGCCTTATCTACTTAATGAGGCCCTCTCCAACTTAGAGCAACCCTGTTTCAAAATAAAGAATAAAAATAGGGTTGGAAATGTATCTTGAAAGTAAAATGCCCCTGGGTTCAATCCCCAGTATCAAGATTAACTAAACCAGAGCAAATACCATTATTTAAATTCAATTACTATTTTTGTTTTTAGAGTTTAAACAAAGAAAAATGAACTGATTTTACCAAAAATAAGATGACAAAAGAAATCTCTAAATTTATTATTCCCTTGTTCCTTTTTCCCTCACTGAGAAAAATACAGATTATAGTCTTTCATGGAAGCAATAAAATACAATTCAAGGACAGCTTTATTACACATAATATAGAAGTTTGGGTGAGTTTCTTTCACATATGTGGAATTGGAACCCTAGAGCAGAAAGCCATGATTCACAGTGAAAAGGATGTGGGATTTGAGACTAGAGGCCATGGGAAAACCACACTGTCCTGCCGATTCTTAGCTACAGTTTCAGATAGTTTCTTCTTATCTTTAAAATACAAATAATTCATACCCCCAAGGGTGTGTTGTAAAAAAATATACCATATGATATACCTGAAGTGCATTTTTCTCAGGTTTGCAAATGTTCAAATGTTTTTAAAGATGATAGAATAGAAAGTAGTACCCTTCTTTTTATTGTTTATAAAAATAACAGAAATATACGGCTTTCCAACCACTGATAGTCTTGACCTCAACTGCCCAAGTCTAGAGGCTGAATATCCTAACAAGAACCTGCCATACACAGGGCACTGTGAATCATTTTACATTTCCCTCAATAGATAGATACTCTTCCCATTCCTACTTACCAAAGAGATGGAAACCTCAAACTTTTTTCCAGCTATCCAATCAAACTGTTCTGTGACAAGAGATTCTTTTTCTAAAGTAGCAATAAACATATTAGCTCCCAAAACAATACTATAAAACAACAACAACAACAACAACAACAACAACATGAAGGCATGAATATATGCCCAGCCCCTTCCTTAAATCTAAGGAGGAAGAGATACCCCCAAAAGATGGAGAGCTATTTCCTACAAGATCTCGGTTTTAGCTACATGTAAATATTTGCATTTGGGGAAATACCCTTTCCCAAGTTCTCTTCCCATTCCCTAGTGCAAACGGTGCATGGTCATTGTCTATAATCAGGATGTTCAAATGATTCATGTTGGCAAAAGGGCCTGCCCAGGGCTGAAGACTCCTAAATTGCTTCGGCGATTTAGTTGCCAATGTGCGTTAGTTTTGGCAGAAGAGACATATGGAAAACTCTTCTCATGGCTCTTACTTCCACTTTGTACGTCAGATGAAACAGCGATGCAAAACTAAAACTGTTCCAGACCAAAGAAGACTCTGCATTTAGTTGAGTTTTTGGGAGACAGAGGCGTGGTGGAAAGGCCACTCTCCTGCAAGCCTGCAGATGTGCCTTCCAAGTCCAGCACCGTCTCCCACTGGGGCAAATCAGTGACTCTGAACTGAGGAATTTATGCTAGATTAAGATTTGATACCTGTAGAAGAGTGGAAAGGGAATTGGAGAGGGATATGGGAAGGAGACAAAGAAGACCTAACAGAAACAGTTCAAGTAATACTGCATTCTTATATGACATTATCAATACCAACCTCACTAATGTGTGCAGGAAGGAGGAGGGAGCCGGGTGGGATCTGGAGGGAAACACCAAGTGCCGTCTGTGTGTGTGTATCTTTCTATCACTCTGGACCTCATTATGATTTATAATTATAATGCACCATTGAAAGTATATTTTAAGATTTTAAAAGATTTTGTAATCACTAGTAAAAACAGAGCATCTCAGATTACCATCTCCAACAGCTTTCTCTATTTACATTAAGAAAGGGTTTTATTGAAAAACCACATCATTTGTTGTCTGAGCCAGGATTGGAAAGTGGAATTACTTAAAGTAAGGAGCCATCTCAACTATTTATTTAGCTACACGTTATAAATGTGTTAGTCTGTAGACTTCCTAGGAACTCGAGTGAACTCTAACATTGCTTTTATTTACATACTTTTTCTCTCTATTTCTCTCACCCATTTATAAAATGAGGAACTATTCTTTCAAGTTATGGGAAAGCAAAAGGGGGAGCTGAAAATGATTAGTTTGCTTCAATTAGAGAAAAAGTATTAAAATTAGTTTATTTACATTGATAGATACCGTATCTGTTAAAGAAAATTTAAAAACAATTGAAGTAGAAAAAAAGGAATGGCTGTTGTTTCTTCATTCATTGTCAATGATGATTTAATAGATTCTTTCAAATGTTTTCCAGATAGTATTTATTTATTTATTTATTTATTTATTTATTTATTTATTTATTGGTACTGGGGATGGAATCCAAGGGCATTCTACTTCTGAGCTATACCTCCAGCCCTATTTTTTTCTTTATTTGGAAACAGGGTCTCATTAAGTCGCAGAGGGCCTTACTAAGTTGCGGAGACTGGCCACGAACCTGCAATCCTCCTATGTCAACCTCCCAGGTACTGGGATTACAAGCAAGCATAATTTTATTTAAAAGAAAGCAGAGGGTTTTTTTCTCTTTTTCCCTTAGACACAGTCATACTTTACATACAGTTTTGTGTCCTGTTTTTTCGACTTCTTAACATAAGCACTTTTTCCAAATTACTACAAACTCTCTATTTTTAATGATCGCATACTACTTAACAAATGAGAACACCAAACTTTGTCGTCATTTCCCCATAGATGAGCATTTTAAGAAAGAAGCTATTAATAATATTATATTTAAGCTTCCATAAAAGTGATGGGTTATAGTACTTGGAGAACAAACAGAAAGCAAAGAGAAGTAGCACCCAGGAACCTCCTGCCCACCAGACAGCTCTCCCAAAAGGATGCAAATAAGAGTCTCAGGTACGAATGTGCCTAAATGAAACCTGTTATTGTGTATACTTAATGTGCACTAGTTTTTAAGGTAATTTAGCACACTGTTATTGGTGCATTGTGATTATGCATTATAATGGGATTCAGAGTGATAGAGACAAACATTCAAATGCACTTGGAGCGTTTCCCTCTGGACCCCGCCCCTTCCTCCCCTCCCTTTACATAATATTGAGATCAGTATTGGTAACTCATATGTGTACACAGCATTACGGAAACTGTTTCCTTCCTCAAGTCTCCATGTTCCCCTCGCCGTTCCCCCTCTCCCAAGCCCTTCCACGGTTCCACTGCGCTCTCTCCACATTTGCCTGAAGTCCTTTTGTTTTTCAGTTTTTCTCTACCTTCCACTCATGAGAGAACACACAGGACCCTTTGCTTTCTGAGCCTTCCTCATCTCACTTAGCATAACATTCTCTCATTCCACTGATTTTCCTGCAAATGACAGAGCTTTGCTCTTCTTTATGGCTGGGTAAGCTTCCATTATGTGTATATACCCACAGTTTCATAATATACACTGATTTTAAAAAGAGTCTTTGGGAAAGGTCTCACACCATGCCTCAGTGGAGGTCTGGAAGTCAAAGAACTTTGGCCTTTTGCCAAGCAACTGAAAACAAATACTTGTTCCCGGGAGAAGCCCCGCTTACGCCATAGCCTGGCAGGAAGGCTTATCAGGGAGCATCAGATTTTTTTCTACAACAGAAAATGTCTTCCAAAGTAGAGGGCAGCCAATCCCACCATCCCTGTAGCTGTGAGGTAAAGTGAGGAAGCATCCCCGCAGCCTGGGAATCGTAAGGAGAGGGAAATGCAGTTGAAATCTCTGTGCTTGTTCACCAGGGTCTACCGTATACTCATTCCTGTTGTTTGTGGGAGTTGCACAGTTTTCTAAGCCATTTCCCTTTTTTTAAGTAACACTAGAGTTGGAGTAATTACTGAGGATGCATCCTATATTTACAGGGCTATCTTAACTGAATTCTATCCTTAAACTTTTTACAACTACCCTGAGGATATATAGAAAGCATGAAATTATTTTACTGGAAAAAAACTCCCAATAGTAGTCATTTAAAATGTATCAATGATAAAAGCCGGGCGTGGTGGCGCATGCTTGTAATCCCCGTGCTTGGGAGGTCTGAGACAGGAGGATCTCAAAGGTTCAAAGCCAGCCTCAGCTGGCTTAAGAGACCCGGTTTCCAAATAAAAAATATAAAATGGGTCTAGGAGTGCAGCCTGGAGGTAGAAGGCCCCTGGGTTCCATCCCCAGTACCACCAAAAAAAAAAAAAAAAAAAATTATCAATGATAATAGAAAGAGATCTCTCCATTGATAACTTAGAGAAATACTATGACTGTAAAAATATGGCTTGGAACATTAACAAAAAGGGGAGTGATTTTGCAGAGTTTTAAAACTGAAAATAACTTTGATCAAAACTTTTTTTTTAAGTGGGCAGGAAAGCAAACTATCTAAACCCAAGATATAAAGTGTCTGAATCTAGAGGTTCAAAGAAAATATAAGTTGAGATCAGAGAAGTTTAAAAAATATTTCAAATAAAATTATTATGATGATGAAGTTTGTAAAACACTGCACTGCTTATTCTGAGAATTCCTTAATTTCCTCCCATTCAAAGTACTTATGAACAAGGCAGAGCATTTCTTTCCTCTAAAAAATCTGGGGAGGAGTTCTAAGAGAGAGTGGGGAGGGATGGCCTAGAGTCTAGACAGTCTCTTAAGAGCTCTTCCTGTGTACTAATCTTGGACTTTATTCATTACTCATCTCCTAAGAGGTAATCTAAACAGATTAAAAAATAAAGTGCTTCTTTTCTTCCCTCTTCTTTTTGGCTTTGGGAACTATTTTTAAATTAATATTTCCTGTCCCCTCCCAAGCACACTGGAACTTTTGCAAACAGTTGTTAAATAGCTACAATTTCTTCCCATAGTCATTCACTAATACTTGCCAGATAAATAACACCCACTGCAAGGTATCCTACTGTCCAGTATTATAATAAAGAAAAAAACTGGTTGAAAGCAGCTGCTACGCAGGCCTCTAATTCAAGAAAATACTGCAAAAAAGAAGATCGTTGCCTTAGAAAAGGATTGTGAACATTCTAAATGCTGGAACTATTCAAAGCCTCATTGTTCTACACTGTATACAACTCACTCATAACCTATTTTTCACTTTTCCTTGGGGTCAAACTCTATTTAAAACAATAGCTAGGCTGAGTGTGGTAGCGGATGCCTGTGATTCCAGTACTTGTGAAGCTGAGACACAAGGAGTACAGATTTGAGGCCAGCCTCAGCAACTTAGGAAGGAGCCCTCAGTCATTCAGCAAGACTTGTCTCAATTTTTTTTAAAGGGCTGGAATGTAGCTTGGAAGTAGACTACCATTCAACCCCTTGTACCAAACAACAACAATAAGTAGACCCACTATATTTGTTGTTGTTGTTGTTGTATGTTCATTTTGTTGTGCAACAGCTATTTGTTGGAGTCAGCTGCATCAATGTTTCATTATTTACTCTGGTAAATTTCTGTTGATTTCTGTAGGGAAAACCTGAAAGTATTTTCAGAAAGAATGAGATGCTGCCTAACAAACACGCTTTACATATCAAAGAAAAATGACCCCACCATCTTTGAAAAAGAAATCTTTGCAAACATGGGTAAGCAAGGATTTGTACAATCCAGTACTTTAAGGGGAGGTTGTTTATTAAGAAATACATTAAGTTGAATAACACTCAAAGGAGAGAAAACAGACCCACAAGATTCTCTTTGGAGTTAAATCTCCAACGATTGTCTTTACCAAATAGCAGTACAGCTCCATTAACATAACTGACATCTCCACTATGAGATGACCCACTTGATTTTATACACTGTTGGTATACATTCAAAACAAAAGCTGTTTTAAGGCTTGAAGATCCCTATTTCCATTATCAAGGATGCCAGTGTTCAAGACTATAATATGAATTCCAATATTTGGAAAATAACAAATAGGAGAATTATATAGTTTCCCAATTAACCAAAAGTATCTAAGATTGAACCACAGCACTTGTATTCTATGTAATACCCTTACTTAGCCAGGCGTGGTGGTGCACACTTGTAATCCCAGCATTCAGGAGGCTGAGACAGGAGGATCCGGGTTTGGGGACGGCCTCAACTACTTAGAGAGGCCCTTTGCAACTCAGTGAGACCCTGTTTCAAAATAAAGAATAAAAAATAGGGCCGGGGTTGTAGTTCAGAGGTAGAATGCCCCTGTGTTCCATCCACAGTACTGCAAAAAAAAAAAATAATTAAAATAATACCTTTACTTAACATAACCTAATTTAACTATGTTGTAACTTTTGTGATTATTCTGTAATTGATTATGTTGTAAATGTTATTATGTTGCTTCTTTCTATGCAGGTTTTCAGAAATAAAAAGTGTACACTATAGGCACCACAGATAATTGCTGTCCTATTCATTGATTTCGAACATCTTTAAGGAAGTGAAACAGGCAATACTGGTTCCCCTCTGGAAGCTCCTCATTCTAATAGATTATCTCAGGGAAATCACCGTGCATAATCCATTGACAATTTCCTGTAGCCAGACCAGACACTCACTCCCAGTGATGTCAATCACTTCCTCTCTGTGAGATTTTGCTAAGCCCTTTGCCATGGCCAAATGTGTTCTTGAGGATGTGCTACCATGGATTTTGTTCTTGCTGCATCACATTGATCCACAGATGTACATGAAATATAATAAGCACTCAATAATGATATTTGCTGAATGAAATCATAGTTTCTTGCCATGCAAAGTGTGTGATATTTTCAATTATAAAACACATAATAAACTGCATGGACCTTTGTCAGATATCTCTGCTCTTTGTTACTCTACCACCGAGTTGACTTCCATCTTGCAAATATATTCATCAGTGAATATTGTTTCAAACACAACAGTATTTAGAGATTTCTCACTTATGGCATAATATAATTACAATACAACTCAAGATTTTCAGTGTTTGTTTACAAGTTGAAGCCATCCAATGCCAGGTAATACAAAATGGCCCTATACCTCACCCTAGTGTATTTAGAAACATGATCTCAATCATAAAAATCTCTCCTTCACTAGACCTATAAGGACAATTCTTGAAGCGGCCATCTGAAAAGTATTGCTGTATCTGAAATGACCTGTAGATTATCAAGGATGGGAAACTTCTTTTTTCCTATTGGCCCATCTATAGAGTTCTCATCCTACTCATTTGGGGAGGTTAAAGCCCTTTCTGTTAAGTAGACCATGGATTAAATGAATCGAAACTCCAAGTTTTAATCAAGCAGAGGTAGACTATTCAATAGAGATGATCTCTAAAGTGTGTCTGTCAATCAAATTTTGCAAACTTAGGCCGGGCATGGTGGTGCACGCTTGTAATCCCCGCGCTTGGGAGGCTGAGACAGGAGGATTGCATGGGTTTGAAGCCAGCCTCAGCTACTTAGTGAGGCTTTCAGCAACTTAGTGAGACCCTGTTTCCAAATAAAATATAAAAAAGGTCTGGGAGTATAGCCCGGAGGTAGAAAGCCTCTGGGTTCCACCCCCAGCACCACCAAAAAAAATTTTTTTTTAATTTGCAAACTTAATTATAATCTAAAGCACTGGGGAGCCTTGTGTCAGTGGATGTGACCCTGTGATAGTGCCTTTTGTAAAGTGCTGAAAATATAAATACCTTTAGGGACAACAAATGTATCATGTTATTAAAGTGATACCTTGCTTCAGTAGCTTGAGGTCTTTGGGTGTATTATGTTTTAAACGAACAGATTAAGACTTTTGCTTTATCTTGTTTTGTAACTGGGCATTCTACCACTGAGATACACCCCTAGCCAATTTTAGTTTTTATTTTAAAACAGGGTTTTTTTTAAGTTGCTGAGGCTGGCCTTGAACCTGCAATTCTCCTGTCTCAACCTCCCAAGTACTGGGATTGCCGGCATATGCCACTACAGTTACATTAGGATGTTTTTAAAAATATAACACAGAATATTCATCCAAAACAAACTATATTGAAATGATATTTTTGCCAAATATTAACCAATAAAGAACAAGACAGTCACTGTTCTTCCCTTTCAGAGTTTACACTCAGGGAGAAATTGTTAGCATGAAGAAAAGGCAAGTACTATTGGCGTTGAGAAAAACAAAGTTTGAAATGATCCAGGGGTATATTCAAGAAGCCTTCCTGGGGATGTGATATTTAGGCTGAAACCCTAACAATGAGTCACAATTTTCCAAGCGAAGTGAGAAGGAACAGCATGCCCTTGGTCCAGAGGCAACAGAGAGATGGCTGCATGAAAGGAGCTGGCAGAGCTTAGTGTGACAAAGGGAGAGAAGGGATGAGGCAGCGTGCTGGGCGAGCAGGGCGGAGGTGGGGATGGGCCGTGGCTTGTGGAAGCCCTTGCTACCACGCCAGATGTTTGAGACTTTACCCCATCAGGGTGGAAAACCATTGAAGGGGTAAACAAAGTATCATATTGATGATTTCATGAACTTCACAGCAATCAAACAACACTCAGACAACTCTCGTTAAAGCGATCTTTCTCAGCCTAGGGTTACCCCTCAGGAGCAGAGCCAGAAACAAGCAGGGCTGGCATGAGGGTAGTTTATTTTAGGCAGTGAGCCCAAGGGATCCAAATAGGAATAGAGGGTGGGGAGGAGTGAGATAGTGAGCTCAGTATGCAATCCAAAGGTGCACACTGAGCAAATTCTCACTGTGGGGAGCAGGTCTCCACCTCCCTGGAGACCCTCGGGAGCCATACAGAAGGTTCCTGAGAACTGTCCAACCAAGGGAAGAAAAAGGACACTTCACCCACCACTTCTCACTCTCAATGAGCCCCGTCAGGAACTCCCTTGAACATCCAGATTAGTGCGTGCATCCGCAAAGTTGAAAGAGTCCATGCAGGGTACCACGAGGCAGCAGCAGAGATGCCCAGGATTGAGCACCTGATGTCGCTGGGCCAGCACATCTGTCTGCAAGAGTGAGGCTGAATTACAAAGCAGGATATGCAGCTGTGACACAGGATACAGGAAGTATCAGAGACACCACTCCACTTACCATATTCTCAGGAGCCTGCTGTAAATCTGGAATTAATCATCCCCTAAATGCAGATAAAGCATTTAGATTGAGGAAGAGACTCGGTCCTCTGGTGTCAAGTTTTATCCATAACTAGTGCTTTGATCTTCCTGAGCCACACTTCCTAGGGGCAGGGCCCTGTGCAGAGCCCTTACACTGCCCCATGTCACACTGCCAACAATCCAGCGATGGGGAACTATCGTTTTAATCCCATGTGTTATCTATTACTACATAGCAACCTATCCCAAACTTGCCATCTCAGAGCAACAATGAACATTATCTCACTCATTTGCAGCAGTCCGGGAAACTGAACAATGCTCGCTCCCAGTCTCCCGTGAGGTTGCAGTCACGACTTGTGCCAGGGTTGCAAACATCTGAAGCTGTGCTGGGGCTACAGATTGTGCCTCCAAGATGGCTCACTCCTGGATGCTGGCCGTTGACAGGAAACCTGAGTTCTGGCCACCTGGGCTTTTCCCTCGACAGCTCGGCTCTCCTTACAACATGGCTGCTGGCTTTCCCCAAACTAAGCAATCCAAGAGTTGGAGCAGAGTGGAAGAAGCTACAGTGTCTTGATACCTAGCCTCAGAAGTCACACCCCATCATTTCTGTGATATTGATCATCAGAAGTCGGCCATATTCAACATGGGAGGAAACCATGGACGGGCAGAAAGAGCAGGAGGCAGGGGTCGTGGGCTACCTTGGAGGCTGGCTGCCACCATGTACTTTGCAAAATAAGTTGTGGACCTGGGATGAAAACCTGCTTCTAACTTGGTTTCTGTCCCTTTAAGTAACCCAATACACAATGCCAAAGATACATATCCACATAGGGAACTGTTTAATCTAAAATAATGCCAAGAAGAAGAAAATGAAAAAAAAAATAAAACAACTGGAGCCTACCAATAGACTTCATTTGGCACAAATTTTGGACTCCAACTTTCTTCATCTACAGACTAAGTTGTCAGACTTATAAACACAGGTGTACTTGAGCCAGCATTAATCAAATGCTACATGGCATAGCAGGGGGAAAAAGGCACAAACTGAGGAAGTTTAATTTAGTGCAATAAACGGACTTCAAAGCAACCCAGATGGTTTCAATACTACCTTTTAGAAAGGGGGAAGGGTGATTAAGGGTATGATAATGAGATATGAATAACCAGATGGGAGCAGGGGCTGCCTTCTTGTGCTTATTTACAAGACATTAAAACCAAAGGCCTGATGACTAAATGTCGCTGTAAGTCATACAAGATGTCCATCCTCATGTTCTTTGGAGGAACATCGGGGTTACCGTCTTAAATAGCACAGAGCTGTGCAGAGTGCGCACACCAGGAACAAAGAAAAATAGACTAAAAGGTTATGTTCACCGATCCCCATGTTCTCACATTGCAGGGCCCTATCATATTCATTTAATGAACCATTCATATTGGATTAGAGAATGAGCACTATTTATCATCATTCTTCTGATAGAAAACGTGTCGATATTTAACTCACATAGAGACAGTGTTCTTAATATAGAGAGACACACTTAGTTCTCATGACCTCCTATTCATCAAGCCAAATGCTAGCTTTATTCTTTCAGGGCAACTGCAAGCCCACCTGCTCGTGGAGGAAAACCTCTGAATTTTCACTAATGAGAATGTTAGACCAACTTTCCCCAAGTTCTTTCCCCCTCCTTCTCCCCTCCAGAACAATACCCCATTGTTCAATGGAAGTAACAATCTTAGCGCTTCAAACACTGGTTCTTTTCAACTACAGCCGCTCTGAAAGCTTTTGCTCTCTGCATTTCTTTCTTTTATGAAAGCAAACGAAAAACAGGCATATCATGGGCTGAGATCCACACAGTAAATTAAAGCCATTCCAGCCTCAAAGGTTTCCAGCAGCTTTTCATATCTGCAGACCAGGCCTATAAACTCAGTCGTTTCATTCATTTCAACCTCTTTTACAAAGCATTGGGAATGGAATAAATTAGCCAGCTCATCTTTCCCTCTGTTTCATAAAAAGCAAAGCACTATTTCTTTAGAGAGTACACTTGATGAACTTGGCACCATTTCTTACAGAAAATAAAAAGCTTAACAAATAGGATAGAAGATGCACAACAGTGTCCAGTAAGATTTTAGAGGATAGAAGGATGTTGAACACCAAGAGGCAGAGACTCCAACTCTGTAAACATCTTGAACTTTTCAGGGTCTTTGATCTTTAAAAAATGGAGTTTTGAAATATCACTGTAACGGTCTCCTGGAATATTTCCAGTATTTTTTGTTTTACAAGGAAATGGAATCTTTAAAATGTGACTATTAACATACCTGAGTTTCATCATCTTTTTTTTTCCCCATCCCATCTCCTGGTCCCATACCATTTCTTATATATTGATGCCAACTGTCAGAACTATATTGTTTCAAAAGATGTGTACACTTGCATGGATGGGTGAAAGAATTAAACAAAATAAAACTCTGAATCAAATTATATGATAACTCACGAAACAACAACAAGAGTTCCTAGCCTCAGCACTCTGAGTCGGGGGTATTGGATAGTGGGATACAGAAGAATAAAAAAAGAAAGAAGAAAAGACAAAGCTACTGACCAATAATGGAGACAGTGCTTCAAGCGAGTCTCAAGCTTGGAAATTGACTTGGTCTCCCAACTACAGCCAGGAATATCTACAAGTCATTCCACGACACAAGAAGTGAGTAGACAGGTCATGACACAATGAGGCTCAAGCTCCTGGCTCTTACCTGCACAGGGCCCCTCAAAGGACAATTTCATTCTTAGTTTCATATTTGTGGTTTGAGTCCTTTTTTTTTCTTATGAAACATCCCCAAGTTAAGATTTCGGGTTGCATTTCTGCACCAAACATCTGCAGAAGTATCCCTTCATCGTGTCCCCAAAGCAAAGAGAAAATACCAAGATCTGGCTGCCCAGTGGCTATACTTGGAATCCTTTATAGGCTTTCCATGATATTTGAAGAAAGTTCAAACTCCTTAGGGTCCTGCTCAGGCCTCCGCGGTCTTCCTCTCTGTTCAATGCCAAGCCATTCCATTCCCTTTCTGACTTGAATTCTGGCCAGACGCTGCTCTTTGCAGTTTCTCTGTGTTGCCAAACTCTTCCCTCTCGCAAAGCCATTTGTCCACATCTATCTCCACCACTGAATCTCTCACCCTCTTTCATCTCGCTGGCTCCATCCTTTTCTGGGGTTCCTTGTTGACTCTACGTAAACAATTATGCCCTCCACCTTCTCAGCCCAACCCTCAGGGTTCTCTATCACACCTGCATACTTTTGTCTTGAATTACATAATTCTTTTTTCTCTTTTTTACTTATTTATTAAATCCATTCCAGTGTAACCCTGCAAGTTCTACCAGGATAGTGGTAGGGTATCTTTGGTTCACCACTCTGGGTCCAGCTCCTAGTCATGGCCTGGCATGTAGTACATGCTCCATAAAAATGTGTGCTAGGGATGGTCACAATTTTCCCACTAATTGAACTTAACCCTCCAAAGCATAGAAACTAGCATAGCGATTTTGGTAGACGTCTTGCCATATCTTTCTAAATGGACTCTTTGAATGAAATCTAGTAATTCCCTAGCAATGTGAGGCTATAGTAACAAACAGTAAATATTGTACCTTAAGCCGGGCGTGGTGGCACACACTTGTAATCCCAGCATTTGGGAGGCTGAGACTGGAGGATGGCGGTTCGAAGACAGCCTCAGCTACTTAGTGAGGCCCTTTGCAATGCAATGAGACCTTGTTTCAAAATAAAGAATATCCAGAACTATAAATAGCATAAATATGTATTGTTTTAGGCCACCGGATTTGTGGTAACTTGCCACAGAAGTATAGAAAAATAAAACAGTACCTATCACACACAAAGAAAAAAAGAAAGAAAGAAAGAATAAAAAATAGTCTGGGGGTGTAGCTCGGAGGTAGAATGCCCCTGGGTTCCATCTCCAGTACTGCAAAAAATAAGTAAATACATAAATAATAAATAAATAAACATTGCACCTTATAGCAGTGGAATGCTATTCTTAGAGATTACTGATACTTAGGTAATTTATGCATATGCTCATGGTCCTGAGATTGCTATGCATTTTGAAGTTTTGTGTCTGCTTTCTCTCTTTCTTCTGGTTCTACCATTGTCAGGCTGTCAGATTTCTGAGTTTTGACCTTCTTGGGGAAAACTTCTTTAGCAACTCACAAACCTGTTCTGCTTCGCTACTTCAATTAATTTATGGGCTAGGAAATTAGGTAACAATCATAGAGCATTATGGGCAAAGTAATAATTGACAGGTTCCCAAATGAATGTGAGGTAACCCAATGAGTAGAATGACATTTATTTTAGCCACGGGAGACAGTCATTGCTTACTTCTGGGTGGTTGCCTTCTCTACCTAAGATAATTAGCCTGGTAAGCTATCCCTGAATAAGCAAAGCATGGTCAAATATTGAATGGCTAAAATGGCATAGCCCCCACCTTCATATGAACCCTTTGTTCTTTCAGTCTAAAAGAGAAAAGACAAATGAAAGTTTAAATATTAATGCAAATGTTATGTGGGGCGGTATATTTAGATTCTTTTGGAAAGAAAATCAAAATCAAAGAAAGCTATTATGCACCAGAGGTATAAATTGGGGGCTACTGAAATTAATGGCAAGCATCAAAAGTGGGGGGAAGGACTAAAAATGTAAAAAGGAAAAAGAGAAGGAAAAATGCAACTTTACTTAAAGGTACTTTTCACATGTGAGATAATAACCTCATATTGGCCAATAACCACATCCATGATTTGTTCCGTGAAAAATCCTTTTTGAGTTCGAAACAAGGGGTGAATTGGAGAGCAGATGAAAATAGAGATATGGAATCTATGACTGTTTGTTTTTTAAGGATGAGTCATCGTGGCACTTGTAGATGATTGATTGTAAAGTGTAAGGAAAAGAATGCATTAAACCCTAGCCATTTGGGCCCAGCGGCTCCCTGGGGAACTTGCCTCCACTATTTGAACTATTTAAGTGCTTCTGCTAATATGACAGATTCTACCAAGTGAAATGATCCCAACTTTTGGTTCTGCTTGGAGTGTGTTAACATCATTTTTTTAAGGTGAAGATTCATCTGGCACTATTAAAAAAAAAAGCACCTCAATGCATTTTTAAAGGTTTTCATTGTACCTTATCTAATTTCAAAAATAATGGAAGTAGCTTGTAATAAATATCTGCATACAATAATAAAGCTAATGGAAATAGAAAACGAATTCTAAGAAGTGAAAGACAATCATACAGAAGCTAATGTCAAGAATGGGCTGTGGATGACATCAGATTTAACACTGAGCATTCTAGAAGCCAACATAAACCAAGTGGTGAATTCTGCATTTCTTATCTGAACCAAAATGTATTGCATATTTAGGAGTTACACGTCTTCTAAGAAGTATTTACTGTGTGAATCTTTTTATGAGTGACTCAAGACACCATTTTAGAAAAACACACACAACTCTGTCCAGATGTTTCTATGCATACTAAGAAGTATGAGCATATTAGTAAGTCATTTATTTATGTATAAGCATACTATATATACACACATACACATTTTAAGTTATGGCATATAAGCTATTCACACACTCACATGCATATATACTTACTTACATATGCATGCATTCATATAGACTTCTGGCAATAGGATTCAACAGTTCCTCCCATCCCTATATGCTAACAGTTTGCAATGACCCTTTGTCACTCCTTCATCAAGTGATGGCATCTATTTCTCATCCCTGGAACATGGGCAGGCCCCGTGACCAGCCTTAACCAACACAAGTTGGTTATGCAACACAAATTGCTATGATTTCCTAGCTGGGCTACATGCGGCCTGCAGCTTCCACTCTTGGTTTATTAACATGAAGAAGCACAGCATAGCCTTCTTAAGAATGAAAAATCTACTCAAGGGAAAGGCACATCTGGCAAACTTGTGAGTGAGGCTGTCAGGCCATCCCACCCTGGCTAAGATACCAGATAACTGGGCAGGCGCACAAGGCCCCAGGAAAGGTCTAGATGTGATCATTCCAAATTGTCAACCACCAAAACCATGAGCTAACTAAGGGCTGTTTCCACTCTGGGGTAGTTTTTATTTTGTGCTTTGAGATTTTTTATATAGTTGATATAAAATTTAAGGTATTTAATTTCCATATTTAATAACAAGAAAAAATGGAGAATTCAAGAGAATTATGGTTATTCACACTCTATGTCCCTAAATCCTTCCAGGAATTCTGAAAAAAGAGAAATGGGACCTTTCCTGAGTTCCGTGTGTGTGTGTGTGTGTGTGTGTGTGTGTGATATCAGAGATTGAACCCAGGGGCAAACTACCTCTGAGCTATACTCCCAGACCTATTTTTTTATCCTTTACTTTAAAACGGGGTCTCTAGCCGGGCGTGGTGGCGCACGCTTGTAATCCCCGTGCTTGGGAGGCGGAGACAGGAGGATCGCGCAGGTTCGAAGCCAGCCGCGCTGGCGTAAGAGACCCTGTTTCAAAAATATAAAATAGGTCTGGGAGCGTAGCCCGGAGGTAGAAGGGCTTCCAGGAACCCCAGTACCACCAAAAAATAAAAAATAAAAATAAAAATAAAATAAAATAAAATAAAACGGGGTCTCACTAAGTTGCAGAGGGCCTCACAAGTTGCTGGCGCTGTCTGCAAACCCAGATCCTCCTGTCTCAGCGTTCGTACTGGGATTACAAACGTGTGCCACCACGCCCAGCTAGTTCCATTTGTTTTTAACCTCTTCATTAGAATAGGCCTAGACTTTCTTTTTCTAAAATACGTGTTCTTAACTGACTTTTAATTTGGGTTTTTTTTTTCTTCAAAGAAGCTTTTATTCTTCATATACCTGAAAACAACTTAAATATTGTATGTATTTTTAACTGACTTTTAAAAGGATCACAGTTATAGTTCAAGGTTAGAAGTCTTGGCAATAGCTCAGTGCCTACATATTTCCCACTTTTCTTTGCAGTTAATATGAACCTAATATATTGGCCTAGCCAGTCCTAGTTCAAATGTTCTCCTCAAACTATGTATTATTCGGATAATCTTCTGATTTTCAGTTGAGTAATATGATTGCTATATATATTTTGGATGCCAAAAGTAAGATGAACAAGTTTGACATATTAGGAAATTCCCAAAGCAAAATGTGAACAGATCTAGAAAACACACCCATCAGCGCACATGGCTATCACTGGGGTAGTGGATAAGACCCATGTGGAGCTGCTGGGGGCAGACATAGCTCAGTGGTAGGACACATGCTTAGTATGTGTGAAGCCCTGAGTTCAGTCCCCAGCACAAAAAGGAAAAAGAAAAGACTTATAGAATGTGGCAAGAATAGAAATGTGGAGCTTATTTTTTTTTAAAGGCCCATTATAATAGTTTCACCCAGAGATGATAATGACCAGCAAGAATACTGGCAATAGAACCAGGGGAAAAAATGAATTTAAGATTTTTTTTGAAGCAGAAATGACATTATTCACTGAAGAAGAAAACAAGAGTAACATCTATTTCTACTTTGAACAACTAGATGGGTAAAAAAGGTATAAGTTTAGGGTCTGTGTATACAAGTGTGTGTTTAAACAGATTAAGTTTGAAATACTGTGTGCATGTATGCCTCTGCCGTCTTTTACCTCATTAAGATGTATGAAGGCGGGCATGGGAGCGCATGCTTGTAATCCCAGCATTTGGGAGGCTGAGACCGGTATTTGCAGACAGCCCCAGCTACTTAGGCCCTCTGCAATTTAGTGAGACACTGTTTCAAAAATAAAAAGAATAAAAAATAGAGCAGGGGGTATAGCTCTGAGGTTGAATACCCCTGGGTTCCATCCCCAGGTCCTGAAAAAAAATGTATGATTACAATGAAACAATAACAAAAAAGGAAAAAATTTGAGAGGGTATTAAACATCAAAGTATACATGTTAGGTGTAGTTGGATAAATAGGTCTATAATACAGATGAAAACTCTAAAATAGGAATATAAATTATAATAGGCAAGCCAGACATGGTGGCACATGCCTATAATCCCAGTACTTAGGAGACTGAGACAGGAGGATCATAGGTTTGAGGCTAACCTGGGCAACTTAAAGAAGACTTCAGCAAGTTAGTGAGATCCTATTTCAGAATAAAATAAAATAGGTCTAAGCCAGATGTGGTGGTGCACGCTTATAATCCCAGTACTTGGGAAGTTGAGACAGGAGGATCACAGCTACTTGGCCAGCCTCAGCTACTTTGTGAGGCTCTCTGCAACTTAGTGAGACCCTGTTTAAAAAAAAAAAAAAAAAAAAAAAGGTGGCGCACGCTTGTAATCCCTGCGCTTGGGAGGTGGAGACAGAAGGATCGTGTAGGTTTGAAGCCAGCCACGCTGGCTTAAGACAAATAAAAAAGAAGTATAAAATAGGTCTGAGAGTGTATCCCGGAGGTAGACGGGCTTCCAGGAACCCCAGTACCACACCAAAAAAATAGTACTGGGGGTATAGCTCAGAAGTATAATGGCCATTGGTTCAATCCCCAATAACACAGACACACACACACACACACACACACACACACACACACACACAAACACGGGGGCTAGGCTTCTATCTCGGAGGTAGAATGCCCCTGGATTCAATTCCTACTGCCACTAAACACTGAGGGAGTTTTAAGTAATGATTAAAATGATCTGGTTTATGGTATAAAAGGATTACTTTGCGTGTTGTGAGAAGTAATCTCTAGGAAAAGGAGGGTAGATGTAGGGTGATCAGTTTGTATAGAGGTGATGGTGTCTTGGACCATATGTCAGCAGGGAAGATGGGGAGCCATTGCTGGCTTGGAACATACCTTGAAGGTAGAACCTATGGGATTTGCTGACACATAGATGCCCTGTAGAGAAGGTTCTGGAACAAATAAGCTAGGAGTTGATATAAATTTGAGATTTCAGAGATGATACAATCTCTGAGGTTGCTAAGATCCAAGGCACAGCCACAGAAGTCGGTCACTATAGTGGCGGCATCCGCATCATAAAAATGTTTTAAAGAAAACAAGAGAGAGAGAGAGAGAGAGAGAGAGAGAGAGAGAGAGTGGAAATTATAGGATATCAGTTTTGCTAAATCAGAAGTGAAAAATTTGCATAATGCACATTTGTCATCTCATGTCCCTTAAGTCAGCAGTGATTGGGATGCCACAAAGAGCCAGGTGTCCCCCGCGTTGTCCATTTTACAGAATCCTCTAGCTAAAGATCTCTACAAACCTGCCCGGTATCCATTACCACGGAACAAGTGAATTAAGACAACCACCGTTACACAACGCACGGCGGGCAAGCCATGGTGCCCAAGCCATCACAGGCCCCCAAGAAGCACTTTCTTGCCGGGAAGCCAGTTTTGACACCAGGTCACATTCAGATGAGCATCCATTCAACTCCGAAGGAAAACCGAAGAGGCTTTAGATCCTTACAGCATCCCACTCGCACAAAATACCACTGGAGAGTTTATCTTAATCCATTTCAAGTGCTTCTTGCCTTCAAAAACTCACAAAACCTGGTCTAATAACTATCCTCCAGCGTCCCCTCTGTCTCCATAACCTCTCAGAATTTTCTCTGAAAACTGGCCTATACTAGATTTTTCTTTCTTGTGTCTCATCCCCTTAATCTTTTCCATTCGGAGTAACTCTTTTTCCCAGCCCTAATCAATCAAGCACGACTTGGTCCTTTTTATAAACCCAGTTCTGCATAACAAACTTCTGCCCAGAAACTTAGCCTGAGCAGGCACAGAAGAGACAGATGCTGTGACATTTTGACATTTTTTTTCTCCTGTCACAGAAGTGACGGCATTTATAACAGTGCTTCTTAAATTTCAGAGTGCATCAGAATTCCCTGAAGGGCTTGTTAAAATGCAGATTCCTGAACCCCACCACCAGTAGATATGAGTGAGGCCTGAGAATTTGCATTTCTAAGAAGCTTCCAGGTAGATGGTAGTACAGCTGGTAGCCCAGTCACACTTGGGGTAGCACTGATAGAACCCTTGGGGCGGAAATTCTAGAGTCCTTTGGATGAGATTTGATTCACAAGATTGATATTAACTAATACATATCTACATTTTGTTTTCTTTCAGGACATATATATGGGTGTGGTGGTGCATGCCTATAATCTCAGTACTTGAGAGGCTGAGACAGGAGGACAGCAGGTTTAAGGCCAGCCTCAGCCACTTAGTAAAACCTTATTTCCAAATAAAAAAAAATTAGAGCTAGGCATGGTGGTGCACACCTGTGATCCCAGTACTTGGAGGACCAAGACAGGAGGACCACAGGTTCTAGGACAGCCTCAGCAAGTAGTGAGACTCTCATCAACCTAGTGAGGCCTTGTTTCCAAATAAGAAATAAAATTGGGATGGGGGTATAAAACACTTTGGTAGAATGCTTTTGAATTCTATCCTTCAATACCTCAAAAATAAATAAATAAATAAATAAATAATTGTTAAAAATTAAAATTTTAAAAATTAAAAGGGCTAGGGGTGTGTGTAACCCAGAAGTCAAATGCCCCTTGGTTCAATCCCCAGTATAAAACGGGGGGATACACTCACAAATGTACTTTATATACATTCACACATGCGTGTATATGTACATGTGTGTATACATATATATACATGTGTGTGCATATGTATACACATGCATGTTTATATACACACGTACATATACTTTCAGGATAAGGATTTAGATGATAGAGATAAAGAAAAATAAGCTAATAAAAAAGGTAAATAAAGGAGAAAGTAAAGGAAGGCCAGAAGGAAAAATAGAGGGAAAAAACCCAGGCTCCTCTCCACCCATCACCCAGCCATAAGCAGTGAGTCCTGTCGCCAACATTGCCACCTGCCAAGGATGCCCTTCCTCGGGGTCCAGTGCTGATGTACGGTTTCTACTGAACGTCTATCACCCTCTCATCATGATAAGGTTGAAAACTTGTAATTCAGGAGCCTCTGTGTGCCTGTAGGAGGCCCTACTGTGCTCCTCTGAGGGTCCCAGACGTTTGCTGGGAGGCCCTATCATGCACATGCCCATTTTTCTTGGGATCTTTCTGCTCCCTTTACCTAGAAAGATCATATAAATTCCATACTGGATATTCCTATTGTATAAGTGGCCTGCAATTTTTAAAGGCATAATAATAAACCTTGCATGTTCCAACATCAAAAGGAATTTTCCCAGCCCTCCTCCTATTTCTCTTGGAACATCAGCAAACTGCCTTGCAAGGGACGTATAAAGAAAAGATCTTAAGTCATCCGGCAGACTTGAAGACATGGGAAATTGGCTATAAAATTACATTTGGGTATTTTCTCGTATTCCCTGTTCAAGCTCTGTCCAAAATTTTTCTTTATGAAATAGGAAACTTTCTTCCCCTTTCCCGCCTCTGCACTCTGAATGCCTAGAGCTAACTGGACTTTTATAAACTCTCCCCTCCCCTCCCCGCCCGCTAAAGTACTCAGCAGCATTAGAACCTCATTCTTATTGTCTGAACTGTTAAAAAAAAAAAAAAAGATCATAACAAAGAGCTTCCTACCACGGCCAAGATAAATCGTGATCCATCACAAAACCAGTGCATATTCCAAGAGGGTAAGTATCAGCATTTTTAAAGAAAACCCAGATATGTGGCCAAATAAACAGTGTACACCTAAATGTCTAGAAGTCATATGTGCAACCCAAAAGGCAGGGGTGTCTCCGGAGTTAGGATTAAATGCCTACCTAGAATTCATATTTCGACAGCAAACACCCCAAGCTGTTATCTTTTTTCTCCCTTTTCTCCCTTTTTATTCTCCTCTGGATTGAAGGGTGAGGAATGGTAAGAACAGTGATGACAGTGTGGATCATAATAAAAATCACATTTACGGTGGAAACTGGGGGATCGCCTTCCTCCGTAATACCCTGATTCTCTTACACCTTGAACGTGGCGAGTGTGATCTACATGTCGACTTCTTCGTTCCACATCTTGAGCATAATCCACAACCCTACAAACCAAAGAGTATGCTAGATGCTCAGTCCCGAAGCACTCACTCAAAGCAAGTCCTGTTTAAAAGACAGATGCAGGGATCAGCCTGAATTATCCAAAGGGACTCCAGCGTCTAAACTAAGTCTGTTAATGTTTAAGGGAGGTTAGCTTTGAGGTTTCCCATAGTACAAGGGGGAGGGAAGAGAAATCAAATAAATTCTAGCTAGATAAGCAGTCTGGGTGGAAGGACAAGGACAGTGGGGGGTGGAGTAAGGAGAGCATAAAGCCAGGAAAGGGAAAGGTTCATTAAACTGGAGTTTGAAAGGAAATTGTACGAACAGTTAATAACAAGAGATCAAAACAAGGAGATGTGTTCCCAGGACCTCGGGCGAGTCCACATCTGGCAACCAACTTGTATAAATGACAACACTGGACACACCAGATATGGAAAACGCAGTGGGCTGAGAATTCAAGAGTTTGGGGCCGACACTTTCTGTTTCGGCAGTGCTAAAATTGTGAGAGATGTTACATACGTAACTCCTTATTTGAAAAAAAAAAATTCTGTCTTGAACAATGGTGTCCAGGTCATATGCATTATTCATGGCCGAATGAAAATGTCTTTGGGGAAAGTTAGCTAATAAGATTAAAACAACAACAACAACAACAACAACAACAACAACAACAACAAACAACAGCGTCTTCCAGATTATGTTGTTGTTCTTGTCCCATTCTGAGTTTGCTCTTACTTTCCTCCACATCAGACAGCTCTGTTTAGCCTTAGCATTTATCAGTAGAGTCTGATCATACGCACAGGTTCATGGCCCAAAGCCACAGAATAAACCCAAATTACATTTTGAGATATTTCTCATGGGAAACTGCAAGATGCATGAATAGGCAGCATTTTAGCAAATGTATGTAGGAAAGAAGATTTACCCCATAAGCCACCCTTCTCTCTGCAGGAAATGATAGTCCAATGTCAACAATGTTTCCTGCTTGTGGACCCCTCAGACACAGGAGTCCAGCTGGTCTTGTTAACAACAAAAGCATGATTTATCTCTCAAGGATGTAACAGAATAAAAAGCATAACTGACAAAGCTATGATTTATACACTTGAGACTGATCCCATGGGACACTGGTTTTCCCACCATTTATATCTTCTTTTTGGTAATTCTGGTAACCAAGCAATATCTCAGGATCATTCGGGTGTTAAATGTCCCATTGATATCTTGCTCTTTCAGGCTAGTGCTGCCTTTAACTAGAAATTCCTCAGTTAAGTTGCTTTCATTTACATAATGGTCATTTTTTTATTAGTGCAAGATTCATATTATTTGATTGTATTATTTATTTATGTATGTATTTATGTATTTATTTATTTGCGGTCCTGGGGATGGAACCCAGAGGCATTCGACCTTCGAGCAACATTCCCAGCCCTATTTTTTACATATTCTTTATTTTGAAACAGGGTTTCACTGAGTTTCAAAGGGCCTCACTAAGTAGCTGAGGCTGTTCACAAACCTTGACCTCCTGTCCCAGCCTCCCGAATGCTGGGATTACAAGCGTGCACCACCATGCCCGGCTTGATTATACTTTTGTTTTCAGAGCATGTATTAACTTGCACAGGTTAAGTCATGTTTCTGAACATGCTGAGTAATGTTTCTGAAGCACAACCCCCAGTCGTCTTCCCTTCCATGTGCATTTCAAAACACGAGAAGAGATTCAACTTGAGATAGAATTTCTGTTTGAGAAGGCAGATGAATACAGGAAATAGGAAATAGGATACACCCAACTCCAAAATATCCATCCCCAAAGATCCAGCTGATAGGAAGGCCAGTATTTATAGCTCTTCTTTTACAAGTCATTGTTACATTCAGAATCCAAACAACCAAAAGTTCAGAGAACTAAGTTTCCCCCTACATTTTTCCTCAATAATTTAGAAACAAAACAAAGGATTGGCTATCAGGGATTTAAGTTTTGTTTTCCTTTGATATTACTTTTCTGTCTTTTAGAGTAGGCCATAGGTTCAGTACACTTCAGACCAATTGCCTACATCTTACATACCTGTGGTACTCAAGGATACCATATAAGTTCATAGTACTCACAGTGAAGCTCTTCATGCCAGAAACTACCAAGGAAGAGCAAGTTAATTTTAATGTCACGTACTATATTTTATCTTTAAAAGTTTTAAACTGGCGATCCATGTGACTCTCAACCATAACATTTTTTTTAAACCTGAACCACTTCAGTGTATAGACGTACCTTGTAAGTGGGGAAAGTAGTCTAGACCCACTAACAAATTCACACACAGAATAGTTTTAATAAGTAGGTTCATTCAGTAGTGGAACTAGAAATTTAACAACCCTATCTGTGAAAGAAGCCAGTCACACAAGACAACATACTGCAGGTTTCATCCCTATGAAATATCTGGAATACTCTATAAAGACAAGAAGTAGATTAGTAATTACCTAGGGCCTTAGGTAGGGATGGAAGAGGCACAGAAAAATAAGAACTCTTAATGGTATGAGTTTTTCCTTCAGGTGATAGGAATGTCTGAGCATAGACTCTGTGTATTCTAAATATCAGTGATGGTTGTATAACTCTGAATATAAAAATGATCATTTAATCATACATTGTGAAGGGGTAACATGTATTTACATAACACTTTTAAAAAATCCTCTCAAAGGTAGTTTCCCAGAGCTTCCTACATATGGATGGGTCAATAAAATTCGAGTAAGCACAGTAGACCTCAGCATGAACCTCCTCAGCTTCCCTCTCCCTTCTTTCTTTCTTTCTTTTTTTTGGGGGGTGGGGGGTACTGGGGATGGAACCCAGGGGCATTCTACCTCCAAGCTACAACCCCAGCCCTATTTTTTATTCTTTATTTTGAAACAGGGTCTCACTGAGTTGCAAAGGGCCTTATTAAGTAGCTGAGGATGTCCTTGAACCGTGATTCTCCTGTCTCAGCCTCCCGAATGCTGGGATTACAAGCGTGCGCCACCACGCCCGGCTTTCCTCTCCTTTCTTTTGCAGTGTTATTTGACTCATCTCTATTCTCTTTTTTGTTTTCATCCTGTGGACTTACAGATGTACTTCCCCATCCATTCACTAACTTGGAATTGAATTTCTGGCCCTCCTTGAAAGTCACATCAAATGCTTCTTTTAAAATGACCACTGATCAATAGCCCCAACTCCTGCATAGCAAAAAAATCTGACAGCTGAACACACTCTGCCATTCTTGCCAGCATTCTCCTGGACTCTGCCAAATTTCACTGTCCTTTAACCCAGACCTCAGTGTCCTCTCCTCCCAGAGGTACTAAGTTAGAACCAAGGTAAGGACCCTGGTTGACACCAGGCCAGGCATCTCAAGAAAACTTTGCTGGGCCAGTCACTTGTATTTAAATGAGATGCTGCAAGATACAATCCATGGAGACCCACACTACAGAGCACATAGACCTTTCTATACCCATTGAACTGACCTAGATACCATATGCTGGACCACCTTGACCCCATCAGGATAGATATTGAATTGAACATGGGAGTTCACAGGAGTTCTGTCTAGACCCCAACATCAAGAACATTTCATCTGCCCGTCATCATATTCATGTAGACAATGGAAGCTCACTTCCAGTAGTAATCATCTATCTATTCATCTATCTATCTATCTCTCTATCATCTATCGTTTTTTTTTTGTTTTGTTTTGTTTTTTTTTGCAGGGGCATTCTACCTCCAAGCTACATCCCCAGCCCTATTTTTTTTTTTTTTTTGTAAAAGGTCTCACTGAGTTGCAAAGAACCTCACTCAGTAGCCGAGGCTGTCTAAGAACCGCAATCCTCCTGTCTCAGCCTCCCAAATGCTGAGATTTACAAGCGTGTGCCACCACACCTGGCTAATGATCATCTATTTAATGTTCATGTTCAGAAAGTTTGATAAAAGTCCTCATAGAGCCGGGCGTGGTGGCGCACGCTTGTAATCCCCGTGCTTGGGATGCAGAGACAAGAGGATTGCGCAGGTTAGAAGCCAGCCTAGCTGGCTTAAGAGACCCTGTTTCCAAATAAAAATATAAAAAATAGGTCTGGGAGTGTAGCCCGGAGGTAGAAGGCCTCTGGGTTCCATCCCCAGTACACACACACACAAAAAAAAGTCCTCAGAGCACATCTGATCTCACAGAAAGACAGGTGTCAGACATGTGGTTCTCCTGGGTTGCTCAGCTTTTCCCAATTTCCTCCATCCCACATCCAGAGTTCTTTTTGCCTTCCTCTGCAGAATCTCCAGGAAATGGTGCCCGAAGGCACTGCTGAGTCACAGAGTTGTCCTGTGGTCTGAGTCCCTGATGCTTTAAATTTTGATTTGAAGAAATTGCTCGAAAGCACTGTGATATCTTTTTCTCACCACTGGCAAATAGCAAAGTTTTCACAGATGGAAAGCAATGTTTTAAAGTGAGAAATACAAGAATCAATTTGTCCATCATTCCATTTATCCTGCACAAACATCTAATATTTAAGGGACAGGCCAGAACACTGCAGTTAATTACCTAAAAGGGTTTTTTTTTTTTCAAAGCAAAAAAAAAAAAAAAGAGTTGAATTCAAAGAGTTGACAAGGTGACAGACTCTTAAAAATTATTTTAGGTATTTAGCTGAAAAATTATCACAGTTTGAACAGAGTTTATTCAAGATGAAATTCAAATGTCTTCATGGCAGTTTTATTCTTACAGAACATTAGATAACTTAGCACAACTCCATCCCTTTACAGGAAACAGATATAAGAGCAACCAGAGAATAGTGACTTCTCCAAGTTCCCACAGCTGAATATATGACCAAACTAGTGTTGGGAAGCCAGGCACTCAGACTTCTGAAGCCCAGCCATCTTTTACTCCATGGTGTTGAAGCAATCTATGGCGACATGAGCCCCATGGATTCTTGTTAAGAAAACTGGGGTGGAGGAGGATTTGGAAGCGATGAGGAGGAAGGAGAGAGTCACATAGCATCTTTATTCAGGCTGAAAACAAGAATACTGTGAAGACTGTTGCCTACCTCCCTGAATCAAAAATAACCAAGCCTTGGTAGCAGAAAAGGAAGCTTTGAAACAGAAGCCCCCAGTGCCACAGCCCCCTCCCCACTCAGAGCCCAGACAGTGAAAACCCAAAGCCTACTGTAGCAGAACACAGACAAACCCCAAGTGAACCACTGCTCGTGCCAGGCTTAGATAGACGCATTTATATCTTAGATTTGTTTGAGTATTACTCATTTATACCCAAATAATAATCATTATTATATGCACTTCCATTTGATTTGCAAAGACATTCATTTAATGTGAAGGCGAAGAATTATAAGGAAGATATATAGTACGTTACATCTCATTAGTCCTAACTCCTGACTTGCCTTAGAGTTAATTTAAGTGGTCCTGTAGGCTTATTAGAAAACCCCACTCTTTTATCAATAGAAATCATCTGTCACTGTTCTGTATTATGAGCTATTTCTGACACTGTGATCTGTAATTCTGCAGAACACTTTTATGGGAGCAGAGGGTAACTGCATGAGTCATGGAGGCTTCAGGAGGGCAGAACTCTTTGTCTGCCTGAGGACACGTTAGGTTGTACCTTAGGTTTAGGGCATAAGTGTTATCGCTATCCTTGCAAGCATTTCTCAGACCTGATGGAAAACCTTTCAGGGAGGCTCAGTACAAAGCAGGTGGCGTTTGGAGCAGAAGGGATGCACTTTGTAGTAAGAGCAAAACCTCGATCCTGGATTTTATTGAATAAACTACAAAAGATATCTATGTACTTTGACAATGTTAGTCTTACTAACACTAACATTGCTGTGAACATTCAGTGACGTAAATATGTTATCATTTCCAACCTATCACACGCATGGATCACACCCTCCATAACAAATGGTCTCTTCCCTTTTGTTAGGAAATCAAAGGGCCAGTTGGAGCTGGGCATGGCGGTACACTCCTGTAATCCCTGTACTTGGAATGCTGAGACAGAAGGATCGCAGGTTCAAGGCCAGTCCCCGCAACTTTTCAAGGCCTCAACAACTTAGCAAGATGCTGTTTCAAAATAAAATAGGGCTGGGGATGTAGCTCAGAGGTAGAAATGCCCCTGGATTAAATTTAGTGCCAAATAAAGGGACAGGGGTTGTATATTGGAGAGAAAAGCTGTACCACAAACTGGCCTGAATCATAAATAACAAATCCCTGGTGGCAGCTCAGAAAGCTGGAAAATGGAAGCCCCAACAACTGGAGCCATGTGGACTTTGAGAAGGCTGGCCTGAAGCTAACATTCTGGTCTTTTGTGCGACAGTGTCACTCTCAACCCAGACCTTCTAAGTCTGCATCCTGGAGGTGAGGCCCAGAAGCCTGTCCCTCTAGCAGCTTCCAGATGATCTCTTTGTATCCTCAGGTTTGAGAAGCAATGCTTTAGAGAAAGTGTTACTAGAAAACTTGAAAGGACCAGAAGAAATGGACGAAGGAAATGATCTGAATTCTCATGGGCTCAAGTCAAAGGCATTTTAAAGAAAGGTGGAAAGGCCGCCTCGGGGGAAAGCCTTCAGGAACATGTACTAATTATAAACTTTACAAATGCTTTCATTCATCTACCAAGCATGAATCCACACGCTGCTCATTAATCTTCCAAGTAGAAATGAGCCACCGGGTTTATTACAAATTGGCTGGATAGTCTGATTCCCCAGACAAGAAGGGCTCAGTGGTAAATGCCTTTAATAAGAAGAGCCAGGGTGCTTATTTTGGGTAATGGCAAATAAAAAGAGAGATGGGAAGAGAGCATGTTATTCTACAGCCAGTCCTGGGAGGAAAAGAACCAAAGAATAGGAGCAATCCGAATCCCTGGGGCTTCCGGAAAGCTAGACATGGGGCTCAAATGCAGGGGTGGAGACATGACCCATCAGGCACACGCTGGCAGAAGGCCCAGCAGTGAGGCTCCTTCTCAGCAACTAAGTAAGCATCTGCCTGTTTCCACATCCCTGCAACATACTCAAGTATCTGTTAACAAGTAGTTGCAGCATCCACAAAGATCAGGGCCACGGGACACTTGGAAAATGCAGTTACGCATATAAATATTTACCTATCTACTTCCTTGGGTCTGACAGACCAGTTTCATGTTATTGGAAGACAAACTCCATGATTTAGCAAGGCACTATATTTTAATCAGAACTAAGTTAAAAACATGATCCAAAACAACTGAGCACAGGAAATTAAAGCAAGAATTAACAAGTGGGATGGCATCAAACTAAAAAGTTTCTGCTCATCAGAGGAAATCATCAAGGACCTAAAGAGAAAGCCTACAGAATGGGAGAAGATCTTTACCAGCCACCACTCAGATAGAGAGCTAATATCCAGAATATACAAAGAGCTCAAAAGACTCTCCACTAGCAAAACAAACAACCAAATCAAGAAATGGGCAACTGAATTGAATAGACGCTTCACAAAAGAAGAGACACAAATGGCCAATAGATACATGAAAAGATGTTCAACATCATTAGCCATCAGAGAGATGCAAATCAAAACTACACTGAGATTCCATCTAATCCCAATCAGAGTGCCAAGCATAAAGAAATCAAACAACAACAAATGCTGATGAGGATGTGGGGAAAGAGGAACTTTTTACACTGTTGGTGGGAGTACAAACTAGTTCAGCCTCTATGGGGATCAGTGTGGAGATTCCTTAGAAAATTGGGAATAGATTCACCATATGATCCAGCTATACCACTCCTGGGTATCTTTCCAAAGGGGTTGAAATCAGAGAACTTCAGTAACATATCCATACCCATGTTCATAGCAGCACAATTAATAATAGTCAAAATATGGAACCAACCTAGGTCTCCATTAACAGATGAATGGATTGCAAAATTATGGGAAATACACACAATATATTAGCCATAAAAAAAGAACAAAATCATGTCATTCACAAGAAGATGGAAAGACCTGGAGAACATTATGTTAAGTAAGATCAGCCAGGCACAGAAAGTTTTCTCTAATATGCCCAAACTAAGGACTATTAGGGATACCAGAGGGACTCCAGGTGATGGAGGGGAAACTTTAGCAAAGCTGAAAGGGAAAAGTAGGAGAGGAAGAAGGCTGAGGTTGATTGATGGAAGAGCTACATCCAAATATGTGTAGAAGTATGAATGTAGCACGGTCAACCTGGACACTCATTGCTGGGAGGGGGGGAAGGGACGTGGTGGGAGAGGGCACCAAGCACAGTCTGAATGTGTGCCATTTTCAATATGATCCACGTAAAATTTTAAAAAATTAAAAAGAAGTAAGCCAGACACAGGAAAAAATACTAAAAAATACATTATACCTGTATCTAGTCATTTATCCCACCAACACCTCTGATCCTGGAGGGGCCAGTCCAGATGCCAGCCTGTAATGCCTGGTGTCTTTATTTATTTATTTATCCGTTCATTCATATTTGTGGTACTGGATATTCTATCTCCAAGCCACACCCTCAGTTAGCTTGCTCTTTCTTCCTTCATTCTTTTTTTTTGAGGGGGGGGTGGTACTGGGGTTCCTAGAAGCCCGTCTACATCCAGGCTACACTCCCAGACCTATTTTATACTTTTTATTTGGAAACATTCTGAAGCCAGCGCAGATGGCTTCGAACCTGTGCAATCCTCCTGTCTCCGCCTCCCAAGCGCGGGGATTACAAGCGTGCATCACCACACTCGGCTTCTTCCTTCCTTCATTTTGAAACAGGATCTTGCTAGGTTGCTAAGGCTGTCTTGGAACTTGAATCCTCCTCAGCCTCCCAGGCCACCACACCCATCTTGTAGTGCCTGATTTTTAAGTGGCGTGTCCATGTAAGAGAAGTTAACATTCTAATGACCCACCAGGCTCTTCTATTCATTTAGGGCTGCTTGTTCTCATTTCCAGGTTGAACCCTTCTCCAGGACATGGATCTCATATAAACATTAATCAGAAAGAAAAATCAATGAAATATCTTGCGTAGACTTAGAAGCTGAGACAGGAGGATCACAGATGTGAGGCCAGCCTTAGCAACCTTGCAGGTAACCTTACTCCTAGACCTATTATGTCTTTTAGTTCTCTAATTTGCTTTTGCCTTCTCCTTGCTCTTGGGTCAGCCCACTCTTTGTGTTTTATTGTATACCTACTACGTGCTCACCTCAGAGCAAAGCATTGTGGATCAAACACTTCCTGTAGGACCATACTCTGAACTGTGTTCCCAGTTCTGCTTCCCTTCTCAGGTAAGTAGAAGAACAGGTGTTCTCACCTGATTAGAAACTAAAGACTCAACATACTGGCAGAGAAAGCCCTGGAAATCTCCTAGAGTGTAGAAAAATATGAGAAAGACATAGAAATGCAAAGGAAACATATAAGAAAATTGGAAGGCCGGGCATGGTGGCGCATGCTTGTAATCTCAGCCTTGGGGAGGCTGAGACCGGAGGATGGTGGTTCTAGGACAGCCTCAGCTACTTATCGAGGCCCTTCGCAACTCAGTGAGACTCTGTTTCAAAAATAAAAAAAAGACTAAAAAATAGGGCTGGGGGGTGTAGCTCTGAGGTATAATGCTCCTGGGTTCCATCCCCCATACCGCAAAAAAAAAAAAAAAAGGAAGATCAGTTTTGAGAATGTAGCAAGTTTGATGAAAAAGAGAGCAGAGGAAATGGAGGGAATTTCAATATTTCAATTAAGAAATCAAAGAGAATTTCCTTGAACTAAAGAACATGGGTCTGAATGTGATGGCTGAAAATAGAGCCACACCCAGGCAAATCGCTGAGAAACTTTAGAACCCTGGGGCTAAGGGAACTGCTAAGAGTTCCAGAAAGAGGGGCACAAAAGCATATTCAGAGAAATCATAAAGCATAACAGCTTTAAAGAGTGCAAAAGCAACTGAAACCTAGAACTTAATGGAGTAATGCCTTCTTTTTTTTTTTGGTGGTGGTACTGGGGTTCCTGGAAGCCCTTCTATGTCCAGACTACACTCCCAGACCTATTTTTATTTTTTTATTTGGAAACAGGGTCTCTTAAACCAGCCAGGCTGGCTCCGAACCAGCGCGGTCCTCCCGTCTCTGCCTCCCAAGCGCGGGGATTACAAGCGTGCGCCACCACGCCCAGCTGGAGTAATGCCTTCTGAAAGAAAAGTATTTCTGACCTAAATTTTTATTTATTTATTTATTTATTTATTTATTTATTTATTTATTTATTTTGTGGTCTGGGTTGGAACGCAGGGGCATTCCACCTTCAAGATACACCCCCTGCCCTATTTCTTATTCTTTATTTTGAAACAGGCTCTCACTAAGCTGTAGAGGGCCTCACTAAGTAGCTGAGGCTGTCTGTGAACCGTGATCCTCTTGTCTCAGCCTCCCAAATTCTGGGATTACAAGTATGCGCCACCACGCCCGGCTCTGACCTAAATTTCTATAAGCAGCCGAGTCTTTACTGAGGTCTGAGAGAAAAGAAATGCAGATGTTTTCAAATATTCAAGGTCTGGAGAATTTTAGTAAAGCAGCAAAGTCCTTCGGACTCAGATCACGATAAACATGATCCAAAGTAAGCAATTTTAAAATAATACACCCCAGGGAACAGAGAAAGCTATGCAGAGAAGAAAAAATAGTATATGTACATGGCGCATCTGTGGATGAAGAGAGGTAAGCTGTCTAACATCAGCTTGTTGGGATGGTTTGAATCTGTCCCTCAGAGTTTATATGTTGGAACCTTAATCCCAGGGCAGTGGTACTGAGAGGTGGTGAGGTCTCTATGAGAGAATGAGGTCATGAAGAGGGACTAATGCATCTCTCACAGAAGCGACTGTATCCTGTGAGATCCAGCTGTTAGCAAGAGAGGCTGCCCGCTCATTCATGCCTTGTCATGGTACATGTGTCCACCTGCCTTCTGCTTTCTGACATGGTTAGAATTGCATGAGGCCCTGGCAGGCATCATTTTCTTAGACTTTCAAGCCTGCATAGCCATGAGCTAAAATAAACCTCTGTTTTTTATAAATTATCCAATTTCAGATATTCTGTGACAGCAACAGCAAATAGTCTAACATACCCACCTGTCGACCAATAAAAACAAAATTACAATATAATTATATTAGATGATCAGGGGCATAGGAAGAAGTTATGTGAATCTGTGTGTGTGTGTGTGTGTGTGTGTGTGTGTGTGAGAGAGAGAGAGAGAGAGAGAGAGAGAGAGAGAGAGAGAGAATTTGAGAAAAGGGAAGAAAGAGAAAAAATACTAATTTACTCATCTACTATGGGAAGTCACCAGATAATGTCAAGTTACTGGATAATGTCAAGGAAAAGTCGCGGAATATAAAATGTACAATATTCAGAAATCTGGAAGATGTAAAAACTAGAAGTATTTGCTCTGGGAAAAAGGAGAATTTGGGGTGAGGGCCCAAAGCAACAAGGAAAATTGTTCTTAATTACTTATTTGTAGGGCTTTTTGTTTTTAAATTTATTTAGAAACTATTCAAAATAAACATAGAAGGTCGGGTGTGGTGGTACACACTTGTAAGCTCAATTCTTGGGAGGCAGAGACAGGAGAATCACAGGTTCATGGCCAGACCACGTCTTAGTGAGGCCCTTCTCAACTTAGTGAGATCCTGTTTCAAAATAAAGAATAAAAATGGGGCTGAGGGTATAACTCAGAGGTAGAATGTCCCTGGATTCAATCCCCAGTACCAAAAAGAAAGAGAGGGAAAGAGAAGAAGGGGAGAGAGAGATAGAATAGAAGAAGGAAGAGGAAGAGGAGGAGGAGGAGGAGGAGGAGGAGGAAGAAGAGGAAGAGAAGGAGGAAGAGGAGGAGGAGAATAAAAAAGGGAAGGAAGGAAGGGAGGAAGGGAAAGACTGGGGTTCAGCCCAGATAGGAGTGTGATAGAAGAATGGTTAAGACATAGTACCTACAGTTAGATCACTCGCATCCTGGTTTTGCCCTTGACTAACAGTAAGCACTATTTAGGAATGGCTTTGGGTAGAAATTCATTTGTTCACTGCATATATATAAACAAGGCAGGAATCCTACCCTCAGATTGTCTAACTCTGTACTGAGAGTAGGTAAGCATAAGATTTAAAGCACACATACAGAGTGGTCATGGTCACAGAACTGACTGGGCTGCTCCCGGGAGTTCGGAGGAGGGCAGCTACTCCCCTCCATGTGAGAAAGGGTCAAGAGGAGGCTTGTGAAAGGTCCACAAGCTGGTGACATCATAAGACTGTATTTGGATCTATCAGCATTTACCTGGAAGTGGAAAAATGCAAAAAAGCATGAAAGCTGAAAGTTTTTATGGCTATAAGAGGAGCAATATTTTTTTAAGTTTAACTGAAGCATAGGACACGCATAAAGGAATAACATAACCACGATAAATAAGAATGCAGAGGTTAATAAATACAAAATTAAGAAAGGTCTCAACATTGCCAGATAGAGGGCTCTGGGTAAAGATAATAACAGGAGAAGAGCGATAACCACTGCAGTCAGCCAAGCCTTGACCACTAGTCAGCCTGTGTGTTTCCAAGTGTCCAGCTCACTCTCCAGGATGAGCATGTAGGCAGGAACTTTGGTTGAAATGAAAACTCTCAGCCAAAAAATTGATTTCCCACTTCAAAGTTTTTTAAAGACTTTTTTGACCTTTGGAAACTTACTTCTCCACGTTGCTATGCTTTCTTTTAGAAGTCAACGAAGCAATGATAACAAACAACCCTTCTCTCTTTTACCTCTTGCATAGAAATATGTTGCTTTCCAAGCTTTAAGAAAACACCACTATCAGATGACCCAATGACCAGCCTTGTGCTTTTGTGTTCATTTTTATTGCAAATCCCTGGGTTAAAAAACCATGGCCAAACCACAATAAAGAAACTTTTTTAAATGCTGCACTTGGTGACACAAGTCTCGGCCAGGCTTTGCGTCTTGGTGATCGGGCCTTCTGCAATTTGGTTAAACAGTTTTGCTGTTGTTCACAGCTCTCTCTCACATGCCCTAATAAGTAGAAATATAGCACCCACTCAGCAACCTCTGCAACCGGATTATCTGGAGAGATCTCAATTTTATGATGGCATTTCTAAGTCCTTAGAGACGTTCCACAAAATGCAGTCCTCATTTCTGCCAAAACCAACAATAGCGAACACTGATTGAGAACATACTCTGTCCCTGGCATGTGTGATCACATTTCATTCTTTAATAGCCCTGTCAAGTGGATGCAGTAATCAGGTCCACTTACAAAACAAGAAAGCCAAGGTGCAGAGAAGTTATGTATCTCGCCATGGAGCAGAGCTAGAAAGCAAGAAAATGGGAAAACATCCCTCTTATCCTTCTCAACCGGGAGTCCCCAGAACTCTCACCTGAGTCATCTGCTCTCCACCACCTGTTCTTCTGGATGTAAAACTGACGTCTCCAGTTTCTTTTCAGAAAGGAATCTAGATTCCGCCGCCCATTGTCTTGGCCGCCTACCAAATCATCTGGTCCTCCAGCAGCTTTTAGCCTTCTTCACTTTAAATAAAAGGTCTTGACTGACCCTCTCCCTCCACCACCATTATTGTTATCAGAACTTTCACTATTTTATCTTGAGTTGAGAGGGGAATTTTTTTTCCCCTAAGTGAATTTCATCATTTTCAAATGTCAGATTAACTTGTCACCATGGGCACCCCCAACCTCCGTGGAGACCTTAAAATCACTGTTCGTCAAGACCATGCTGGGCTCCAACAGCCCAATCCAGTTGAAAATGGAAAATTAAAATGTCATTACCGGAATGAGAAAGAAAAATAAGACTGGTCTCCAGCTGCCTATACATCTGTGTATTTCTTTGGCTGTTGACTTTGAAATGCTAAAACGCTCCCACATGGAAAAGAGAACCACCATTTTGCTGTTTATGCATCTGTGTACACAAACAAATGCTTGCAGATGTCTGGGGCACCTGGCCTACAATGCCACGCTGATTCAACCAACATGCTCAGAGGCCCTTTATTAATTTTTATAGAAAACTACCAAACAGGTATATTGACCCTACACATTAATAAATAAACTATGGTAATGTTAACTGAATCATTCATCAACACAAGTCTGGTTCAAATAATCCATATTCTCCTATATATGTGCAATGTTCATTTTTGATTTTGTGCTTAACCATTTTTAGAGAAAAAAGACTAAAGAACATTAAGCCTCTATTTCTGTTTCTCTAAATAATCTGCAAAATTCTGTCACTGTACCATAAGTACATTTTTATGTCTTTGTATCATGCAATTGTTCTGTTTTGTATTCTATTTTCTCTTTATTTTATTTAATATTTCTTTGTGCCCAAATAGGCCCCCTACTTGCCTTGTTTGTGTCATGGAATAGTTCTGTGGTATTCCTTCATGATCCTATTGCTCTTTGCCTTTTTAGTTACAGTTTTATTTTTGCATTTGGCATTGTGTCCTATTTTTTAATTTTTTTTTAAGGTCTAGGGAATGGAACCTCCGAGCTACACCCCTGTCCTATTTTTTTATTCTTTATTTTGAAACAGGGTCTCACTAAGTTGTGGAGGGCCTCACTTAGTAGCTGAGCCTGTCCGCGAACAGCGATCCTCTGGTCTCAGCCTCCCAAATGCTGAGATTACAAGTGTGCACCACCACACCTGGCTGTATTTTTTTTTTTTTTTTTTTTTTTTTTTGGTGGTACTGGGGTTCCTGGAAGCCCTTCTTCCTCCGGGCTACACTCCCAGACCTATTTTATATTTTTGAAACAGGGTCTCTTATGCCAGTGCGGCTGGCTTCGAACCTGCGCGATCCTCCTGTCTCCGCCTCCCAAGCGCGGGGATTACAAGCGTGCGCCACCACGCCCGGCATGTATTTTACTATTTTAAATTGAATTTTTGTTTTGTTTTGTTTTGTGTTTTGGGTACTGGAGATTGAATCTAGGGTATTCTACCTCTGGGATACACCCCAGCCCAATTTTTTTTTTTTTTTTTTTGGTGGTACTGGAATTCCTGGAAGCCCTTCTACTTTTGGGCTACACTCCCAGGCATATATATGTATGTGTGTGTATGTATGTATATATATAATTTTGGAAACAGGGTCTCTTATGCCAGTGCGGCTGGCTTCAAACCTGCGCGATCCTCCTGTCTCCGCCTCCCAAGCGCTGGGATTACAAGCATGCACCACCATGCCCGGCTTCCCCAGCCCTATTTTATTCTTTATTTTGAAACAGGGTTTCCCTGGGTTGCTGAGCATCTCACTAAATTGCAGAGGCTGGCTGTGAACCTGTGATCCTTCTGTCTCAGCCTCCTGAGTACTGGGACTACAGGTGTGCACCACCACACCCAGCTCTGATCTACTTTTTTTTTCCAGTACTGGGGATTGAACTCAGGGTTATACTACCTCTGAGCTACACCCCTGGCCCCATTTTTTTTATTCCTTATTTTGTTTTGGGGTGGTACGGGGGGGGGGGTAGACCCCAGGGGCTTTCTACCTCCGGGCTGTACTCCCAGACCTATTTTATATTTTATTTGGAAACAGGGTCTCACTAAGTTTCTGAGAGCCTCACTAAGTAGCTGAGGCTGGCTTTGAACCTGTGTGATCCTCCTGTCTCAGCCTCCCAAGGGTGGGGATTACAAGCGTGCGCCACTACACCTGGCTTTATTCCTTATTTTGAAACAGGGTCTCATTGAGTTGCAACAGCCTCTCACTAAGTAGCTGAGGCTGGTCGAGACCCGGATCCTCCTATCTCAGCCTCCCAAATGCTGGGAGTACAAGTGTGCACCACTATGCCCAGCTTCTGATCTACTTTAATACTGTAATACAGCTCACATTTTCATCCTTAGGGATATAACTTTAACTATATTTTAGCTTCTTCTAAACCCTTTGTTTAACCACATTTTAACCAAGGGATTAATCAAAATACACTCACACAAGCACAGAAGAAAGCCTAAACTCTAATCTTACCCATCCCCTTCCTCAAATATTCCTTCATGCCTGGTCAGAAGCTCACTGCCACTGGTAAATTCCCAAAGCTAAGACCACATGAAAAAAAAAAAAGAAATGAAGAGTAGTGTTAAAGTTTTAGGGGTTTGTTGTTTTGGTTTGGCTTGGTTGGGGTTTAGAATTTTTTTCCCAAACTATTATCCAAAGGGATAGAGTAATTTATAATTCGGGCAGCTCTGTATAACTTCACCCAAGTACACTCTGTGTACACTCTGTGTACCTTCACCCAAGCCCAAAATACCACTGCACTTGGCTTCCATTATTGAGCCATCGTGTTCACACAGGCACAGAATGGTCTATAAATGAGGTTTTAGAATTTAAAACCTCAGTGCTCTCTTTGACAATGCATAAATAAACTCAGCATAAAATAAATGCAAAAATTTTTTTAAAAAGGAACTTAAACCCTCAGTTTTGAGCAAAGCCACACATTTTGTCACGGGTCGATTTCTCTTCTCCCACTTCTTGTGAACGCGTGTGCTACCTTCTTGTCTTGAAGTGGAATTGTCTTTTAGTGTTGTTGACACCTTTATGTATATTTCTGTAGTGTCTCTAGCCTTTATATTATTTTGTATTCTATTTTTCTTACACCTAGCCTATACATTTTTGTAGCAAACTTGAATGCGTTATTATGTTGTTGGCTTTTTTTGTAATTTTATTCTATTATGGTTACACAGAACCTTTCCAGCTGTATGTACTTAAAGTCTCTTTTCCCAGGAATGCAGGCAGGGTCTTGGGAGAGCTGGTCACAGCTCACTGCTTTGCCCACAGGGCAGTTCTGAGGTCGAATCCCTGGGTAGGTTAAGGAGATCATATGGACACCCTGCACAAAGCCCATGATGGAGAATTTAGGAGAAGTTTTGCTCTAAGCAAGAAGAATGGAGCCAGAATCTGCTAATCAGGCTGCAAAAGCAGAAGGACCAGGGTCAATCAGAGGCCAGAAAACTACTGAGGACTCAGAGGAGATGAAACTGAGAGCATTTGGGGTCCGTTTGAGATGAATCGCTGTTACTAGTTCTTACCTCTCTGTGAGGTTTGTTAGGGAGGAAGAAAGCTTGACATAAGTCAGTAAAAAGGCAGACCCATATTAGACCCTTCCAGCTTATGTATAAAGATTTTCTTGGTTTCTTCAATAGTGGGGAATTTATTCTCCAATTCTAAATTTTTAATCTTGTTCCATAAAGTAGAAAGAACTTACAAAGAATACCCGCCACATAACAATGTCAAAACCGAATGACACTATCAGGCCAAGAGAAAATGCAAAATAGAAGTAGAATGTCAAGACTGGGTAAAAGAAGACAGACACACAACATAAAGGGAGTTAGAATAACTCTGTGGTGTCCTTCCCGGTTGCATTGCATTTCTTTTTGATAACTCTAAACTTTCTTTTTTTTTTATTTATTTTTTTTATTGGTGCATTATATTCATACAACTTATTGGGGTAAAAAACTTGTGTGTATAAACATGTACTCATCGCTGATTTAACCCCTACCCAAATACCACCCCATTCCCTCCCCATCCCTCCCTTCCTTGCTTGGCTTAGTAATTGACTTCGATATGTTTAAGTACATTGTGTGCTTTAGACATTTTTCTCTTCCCCCTCCTTTCTCTTCCTTTAGGTTATCTTGTTTGTTCCTCTTTTCTCCCTAACTCTCACATATTAGGGAAAGCATCTGATTTCTTATTTTTTGTGACTGACTAATCTCACTTAGCATAATGTCCTCCAGTTCCATCCATTTCCCTGGAAATGACGTAATTGAGTTTTTTTTGATGGCTGAGTAAAATTCCATTGTGTACATATCCCACAGTTTTGTAATCCATTCATCTGTTGATGGACATCTTGGCTGGTTCCATAGTTTGGCTATGGTGAATTGTGCAGCTATGAACATAGATACACATGCATTAGTTTGGTAGTTTGGTTTCTTTTCTTTTGGGTAAATACCCAACAGTGGTATTGCTGGATTAAATGGTAGGTGTGTTCCCATTCTTCTGAGGATTCTCCATACTGTTTTCCAAAGTGGTTGCACTAATTTGCAATCCCACCAACAATATCTTAGAGTTCCCACTTCTCCACATCCTTGCCAGCATCTGTTGTTGTTTGTGTTTTGAATGATTGCCATTCATCATGGAGTTAGGTGAAATCTCAGGGTAGTTTTGATTTGCATCTCTCTGATTGCCAGTGATGTTGAGCATTTTTTCATGCATTTATTGGCCATTTGAATTTCTTCTTTTGTGAAGTGTCTATTTAGTTCATTTGCCCATTTTGTTATTGGATGCTTTGTTTTCTTAGTGTTGAGTTTCTTGAGTTCTCTGTATATTCTAGATATTAGTCCTCTATCGGAGGGGTAGGTGGCAAAAATCTTCTCCCATTCTGTTGGCTCTCGATTGAGGTTCTTGATAGTGTCCTTTGCTGAACAGAAGCTCTTCAGTTTCATGCAATCCCATGTATTGATTCTCCTTTTAATTTGTTGTGCCTTTGGGGTCTTATTGAGGAAATGTTTGTCTGTGCCTATGTGTTGTAGTGTTGGACCTATGCCCTCTTCAAGGAGCTTCAAAGTCTCTGGTTTAATTTCCAAGTCTGTGATCCATCGTGAGTTGACTTTTGTACAGGGTGAAAAAGTGGGATTAACATCCAATTTTCTGCATATGGTTAACCAGTTTTGCCAACACCATTTGTTGAAGAGGCTATCTTTTTTCCAGTGTATGTTTTTGGCCCCTTTGTCAAAAATCAGTTGGCTGAAAGTGTGTGGGCTTGTTTCTGGGTCTTCTATTCTGCTCCATTGGTCTATATATCTGTTCTTTTGCCAGTACCATGCTGTTTTTATTACAATGGCTTTGTAGTATAGTTTAAAGTCAGGTATTGTGATTCCTCCTGCGTGGTTTTTGTTACTGAGAACTACCTTGGCTATTCTGGGCTTTTTGTTATTCCAGATAAATTTAAGGACTGATTTTTCTATGTCTGTGAGGAATGATCTTGGTAGTTTAATGGGCATTGCATTAAATCTGTAGATCACTTTTGGGAGGATGGCCATTTTAATGATATTTATTCTGCCAATCCATGAACATGGAAGATCTTTCCATCTTCTAAGATCTTCTTCGATTTCTTTTTTCAGTGTTTTATAATTTTCTTTGTAGAGATCTTTTACCTCCTTGGTCAAATTTATTCCTAGGTATTTTATTTTTGTGTGTGAGATCCTGAGTGGAAGTGTTTTCTGAATTTCTTTTTCAGTGGATTTATGGTTGGTGTACAGGAAAGCTTCTGATTTTTTAAGATTGATTTTGTATCCAGATACTTTGCTGAATTTGTTGATCAGTTCTATAAGCCTTTTGGTTGAGTTTGTTGGGTTTTCTAAATATAGTATCATGTCATCAGCAAATAGTGAAAGCTTAAGTTCTTCTTTTCCTATTTGTACTCCTTTGATTTCCTTTTCTTGCCTTATTGCTCCGGCTAGAGTCTCTAGTACTATATTGAAGAGAAGTGGTGATAGTGGACATCCTTGTCTTGTTCCAGTTTTTAGGGGGAATTCTTGAAGTTTTTCCCCATTTAATATGATGCTGGCAGTGGGCTTGTTGTAGATTGCCTTAATAATGTTGAGATATGTACCTTCTATTCCAATTCTCTGCAGTGTTTTTATCATAAATGGATGTTGAATTTTATCAAATGCTTTTTCAGCATCTATTGAGATGATCATGTGGTTTTTGTCTTTGATTCTGTTTATATGATGAATTACATGGATTGATTTTCGTATATTGAACCAGCCTTGCATCCCTGGGATGAACCCTACCTGGTCGTGATGAATGATTTTCTTGATGTGGTTTTGAATACGTGTTGCTAGTATTTTGTTTAATAGTTTTGCATCCAAGTTCATCAGAGATATAGGTCTGTAGTTTTCCTTCCTTGAACTGTCTTTATTCGGTTTGGGTATTAGTGTGATGTTGGCTTCATAGAATGTATTTGGGAGAGTCCCGGTTTTTTCTATTTCCCGAAATAGTTTGAGTAGTATTGGGATTAGCTCTTCTGTAAAGGTTTTATAGAATTCACTTGAAAAACCATCTGGTCCTGGGCTTTTCTTTGATGGTAAGCTCTTTATTGCTGTTTCAATCTCTTTGATTGTTATTGGTTGGTTTAAGTGTTCTATATCTTCTTGACTCAGTTTAGGAAGGTTGTATTTATCTAGGAAGTTGTCGATTTCCTCCAGATTTTCCATTTTGTTGGAGTATAGTTTTTCAAAGTAGTTTCTGATAATCCTCTGGATTTCTACACTGTCAGTAGTAATGTCTCCTTTTTCATCCCTTATCCTCATAATTTGGGTTGATTCTCTCTTTTTTTTAGTTAGGTTGGCCAGTGGTTTATCAATCTTGTTAATCTTTTCAAGAAACCAGCTTTTGGTTTTGTTGATTTTCTGTATTGTTTTTTTATTCTCTATTTCATTAATTTCTGCTCTAATTTTAATAATTTCCCATCTTCTGCTGGCTTTGGGGTTCAATTGTTCCTGCTTTTCAAGGGCTTTGAGGTGTGTCGTAAGGCTATTTATTTGAAGATTTTCTGTTTTTCTTATGTGAGCATTCAGTGCTATAAATTTTCCTCTTACTACTCCCTTCAAAGTGTCCCAGAGGTTTTTATATGTTGTTTCTTTATTTTCATTTATTTCTAGAAATTTCTTGATTTCACCTCTTACATCTTCTATGACCCATTCTTCATTCAGAAGTGTGGTGTTCAGCCTCCACATGTTTATGTTGTTTCTTTGGGTCTTCTTATAGTTGATTTCTAGTTTCATTCCATTATGGTCTGAAATGACACAGGGAAGTATGTAACATTTTTTAAATTTGCTAGTGCTCATTTTGTGTCCCAGGATGTGATCTATTTTGGAGAAGGTTCCGTGAGCAGCTGAGAAAAATGTGAACTCTGCTGTAGTTGGGTGAAATATTCTATATGTGTCCAACAGGTCCATTTGGTTAATGGTGTTCTTTAGTTCTGAGACATCTTTACTGACCCTTTGTCTGGAAGATCGGTCTAGTATTGTGAGAGGTGTGTTGAAGTCTCCCAGTATTATTGTGTTGGGATTTATGTGTGACTTCATGTCACAAAGAGTTTGATTTATGAAAGTAGCTGCCCCTATGTTTGGGGCATAGATTTTTTTGTTTTGTTTTGTTTTGTTTTGTTTTGTTTTTGGTGGTACTGGGGTTCCTGGAAGCCCTTCTACCTCCGGGCTACACTCCCAGACCTATTTTTTATACTTTTTTATTTGGAAACAGGGTCTCCTAAGCCAGCGCGCGCGGCTGGCTTCGAACCTGCGCGATCCTCCTGTCTCTGCCTCCCAAGCGCGGGGATTACAAGCGTGCGCCACCACGCCCGGCCATGGGGCATAGATTTTGATTATTGTTATTTTGTCTTGCTGGACTATTCATTTTACCAGTAAAATGTGACCTTCTTTGTCTCTTCTAATAAGTTTGGGTTTGAAGTCTAACTTGTCTGATATCATAGTTGCTACTCCTGCTTGTCTTCGAGTACCATTAGCATGGATAACCTTGCTCCAGCCCTTTACCTTGAGTTTGTTCCTATCTTTACTTGTAAGGTGTGTTTCCTGTAAGCAGCAGATGGATGGCTTCTGGCTTTTAATCCATTTTGCCACTTTATGTCTTTTTATTGGGGAGTTGAGGCCGTTTACATTCAGTGTGATTATAGAGAGATAATTTTTAATTCCCAACATGTTAAGATCTTATTTCTGTTTGAGATACTGTTTATTCTTCTTTGCTTAGTTGTCTGCTGGATGGGAATTCTTGTTTCTTTGGTTCTGGCGTGAATTACCCATTTCCTCTTTGCAGTTAATCTCCTTGAGTACTTTCTCTAGTGCTGGTTTTGAAGACATAAATTCCTTCAGTTGCTGTTTGTCATGGAAGCTTCTTATTTCCCCATCTAATTTGATGGATAGTTTTGCTGGGTAGGAAATTTTTGGCTGGAAGTTGTTTTCTTTCAGAGTTTGGAATATGTTACTCCATGCCCTTCTGGCTTTCATAACTTGGTTTGGGAAGTCTGGAGTGATTCTAATTGGTTTGCCTCTGAATGTCACGTGGCCTTTTGTTTTTGTTGCCTTTAAGATTCTCTCCTTGGCTTCCACATTAGTCATTTTGACAATTATGTGGCGTGGGGATCCTCTTCTTTGATCCTGTCTAAAGGGAGTTCTATAAGTTTCCTGGACCTGTGTATCAACCTCTTGCTCTATGTTTGGAAAATGTTCTGCTATTACTTCTTTGAAGAGATTGTTGATCCCTTTGGTTTCACCTTCTTTTCCCTCCTCTATTCCAGTTATTCTTAGGTTAGCTCTCTTGAAATGGGCCCATATTTCTTCAATGTCAGATTCCTGCTGTCGGGGTTTTTTTTCTAAATTAGAAACTATGCGTTCATTTTTGGAATGGTCATCTTCAAGAAGCGAGATTCTATTCTCCATGTGGTCTAATCTGTTGTTTATACTTTGAATTGAAGCCTTCACTTCATTAATTGCATCCTTTATCTCTTTTTGACTCTCTTTAAATTCTTTTCGAAAGTCCTCTATTATTTCTAGAGTTATTTTCCTAATTTGATCTTCTAGAGATCTTTGGATTTCTGTGTTATCAGATTCTGATGTTGTGGGGTTGTGGGCATTCACTGCTCCATTGTTATTTCTCTTTCCCATGATTTTGGAAGTTTGTGCCTTCTCTGGGTTCTTCCCTGAGTCACTACGAGTTCACTTAAGATGTTCTGGATCTCGAGTCTGTGGTATCTCAGTCACCACTACTCCTTTACTGAGTTGTATCACAAAGTCTCAGACCCAGGGAGTCAATTGAGGCTGCTTAGACCGTGGGGGGTGCCAAGTTGGGTGTTCTCTAGTGGGGAGTTGTGACTATGGTATGATATCTCTGCCACTGCCACTCCCCCACTGGGCTGCACTGCTAAAATTTCCGACCCAGGGCGACTATCTGCGCAAGTCCCTGGGAGTGCAGTACTGGGATTTCTCCCCTTGGCGCCACAATTTGACTCATGTTTGTTGAGTGCGCTGATGGAGCTGTAGTAAACTCGGTGGATTCGCTGCTGCCGCCACTGGCAATATGGCACCACTGCCACACCCTCGGCCGTGATGTGGCCTATTTCTTCTCTGGTTTTGAGCTCCGCTGAGTCCCTGCCAGGTGTGCTGTGCCCGGCCCTTGGGAGCTTTAGACTTTCCTTGCACCAGAGAAACTGCTGACTGCCGCCCGGCTGTTCAGCATCGGCTTACCTTGGCTCGCTGTCCACCCCTCCTCTCAGGCGTCTGGTGGCTGGTTGTGTGGGTTGGTCTAGTGCCGTCTGGTGAATTCGCCGCTGCCGCCAGCAGTAAGACGCTGCTTCTGCATCCTAGGCCGCGAGGCCACAGTACCTCCTCTCTGGATTTGAGCTCTGTTTTGAGTCTCCCTCCTCTCTGGAGCCTGGTGCTGCTAGGGGAGATGTAGGCCGCGCCGCTCCGGCCGGTCTGCGCTGTGGCTCAGGCTGCTCCGCACCACGGGTCTGGCCGCTCTGGCCTCTCTGGCTGCTCTGCACCGCGGATCCGGCTGCTCCGCACCGCGGGTCTGGCCACTCCGGCCGCTCTGGCGGTTCCGCGAAGCGGTTCTGGCTGCTCCGGCTGTTCTGGCCGCTCCTCTCCGGCTGCTCTGGCTGCTCCTCTCTGGCTGGTCTGGCCGCTCCGCTCGGCTGCTCCGGGCGCGGCCCTTCGGGCTGGTTTTTTTCTGGTGTCTTGTTTTTCCAGCCCTTTTTCTCTGTCCCTTGTATTTACCGTTTTTATTTCTTTGCTGGTGGTTTTTTCTGGCTCTGAAAGGCGCTGGTTTTGTGGTAATAGAGTTCGATTGTTAGCGGGACTTGTAAGTGCCGCTTTCCTCGGTCGCCATCTTACCGGAAGTCCCGATAACTCTAAACTTTCTTATGGCAACGTTGGCACCTTTGTCCCTAACTCAATTATTTCTGTACCAATGGTCTGTTACCCTACAATCTTCAGCTTGGCTTCACCCCCCCCTGCCTTTCCTACCATTACAGTGTCTTTAATCACTTTTCATTCTCCTCAAATGGTTTGTAAATACTTCTGAAATCTCAGTGTAATTGCCTTATCCTTTTAATGACATACAGTATCCAGTGACATACAGTATTTCTGGTATGCTTTGAACTTCAGAACAGTTATAGATTTACCCAAAATAGTGAAGATGGTATAGAATCCCCATTTAACCCATACCTAGTTCCCCCTTTTATTAAAATATTACACTGGTAGGATGCATTTGTTACAATTAATGAGCCAGTATTGACCTATGATTATTAACCAAAGTACATACTTTATTCAGATTTCTTTTCTTTTCTTTTTTTTTTCTTTTTTTTTTTTTTTTTACCTACTGTCACTCTGTTTCTGGATCCCATGTAGGATTCTCTTGCATTACTAAACTGCATCCTTCCTAAATTCCTAAGCTGGAGCCCTGACCCCCAAGTGACACACTTGGAAACAGGGCCTCTGTGAAAGGAATCAAGGGTAAATGAAGGCACAGTGGTAGGGCCCTAAACTGATAGTGCCCTCTATAGAAGAGAAGGGGACAGCAGAGCTCCCTCTCCACCACATGAGGATGCTGTGGAAGGTCATCTGAGGGTGAGGAAGGCAGCCTCACCAGCCCTCATGCCTGCTGGTAGCCTGGCCTTGGACTTCCAGTCTCTAGAACCATGAGAAAATGAAATTCTGTTGCTTAAGCCACACAGCCTATGGTAGCGTGCCATGCTGCCCAAGCTGACTAACACACCACTCATTTGGGACTTGTCCTCTGTTTATTTTTTTTTCCTCGTGATTATGCTGAGATTTGGAGGAGGAATACCAAGGGAGTAAAAAACATTTTATACCACCTATCAAGGGGCCATACCCCATACCATCAACATGAAATGCCACTGCTGATGTTGACCTCGAATACTTGGGTGAAACAGCCTTCATCAGATTTCTTCATACTAGTGTTCTGCCCTGCCCTGCCCTGCTTTCTATATTGTACTTTTGGGGAGTAACTCGCTATGCACAACCCACACTTAAAGAAGAGAAAATAATGCTTCCCCTCTCTTTTTAGAAACCATGACCTGGGCTATCACTGCTCATCGCTCCTGGGATGTCACTCTCAAGAAACAGGGCAAGAAAATGCTTGTATTTAAACTAATCCATGTGCATATGCATAGCCATAAATATTTCTAAATGGAACCATCTGTATAAGTAGTAAGCTAAACACGAGTTCACTCTCGTGTCAGAAGCTCTAATCCCCTCTTAACGTGGATGATTCCATCTTTACTTTGCTTCTGCTCCATCAGTGAGAACCTGATTCTTTTATGAAGAATACTTTTATAGCTTGATAATATTCCCACCTTTGTGTTCAAAACTAGATTAGACCTATTAGGTGAATCGGGTAACATATTCTAGAAGAGTGTATCTTCCAAAGGACATAATTTTGGAAATTTTAGAAATTTGAAATTTCATAGTTATAAAAACATTCAAAAACAACTGTCAACCTGGCCAGCTTCCAATTTTTATAGCACCTTCCTCTCCTAATTATCAATTCATGTTCATTAATTATTGCCATTATTTGTATCAATTTTATAATTAATCATTTAAGTCAATCATCAAATTTATTAAAACTGATAATTAAATATACAAATTATAAAATATGTTTTGTTATCCATGAATTTTTTTGCGTACCAATATCAATTCTCATCAATTAGAACAAGTTTTTTATATAAACTGTGCTTGGTTATAGCTGAGTGGTACAGCACTTGTCCAGCATGTTTGAGGCTCTGGGTTTGATCCCCAGGACCTCCCCAAATAAAATAAAACAAATCACATCAGTAGTTTAGTTAATTTATTCACTACTTCAGAGAACATTGTGCTTGATTGTTATTTTATTAATTTTGTTTTATTTACTTCCGCTGTTAGTTTTATTTCAGCATATTCCTTTTTATATGGAATTTTCTTTTTTTTTTCTTTTTTCTCTCTTTTTTTTTTTTTTGTGTGTGGTACTGGGAATGGAACCCAGGGGCATCTACCTCTGAGCTACACCCCCAGCCCTATTTCTTATTCTTTATTTTGAGACAAGGTCTCACTAGCTTGCGGAGGGCCTCACTAAGCAGCTGAGCTGGCTGGCTGTGAACCAAAATTCTTCTGCCTCAGCCTCTCAGGTACTAGGATTACAAGTGTAGATCACCACGCCCGGCTGCAATTACATGGAGTTTTTACAGAAGATCATATTTTAAAGATAACTCATGTAATTTCTATGGGAAGAAAGCCAAATGGAATCTACTATGCTTTAGTAAAACCTGGCTTTACCGTGTGTGTGTGTGTGTGTGTGTGTGTGTGTGTGTGTGTGTGTGTGTACACCCATATACAGTTTTGGGGATTGAACCCAGAAGCAATCTACCTCTGAGCTACATCCTAGCCCTTTTGTTTTTAATTGCATACCATCCCACTAAGTTGCTGAGACTGGCCTTGAACCTGTGATTCTCCTGTCTTTGCCTCCCAAGTACTGGGATTACAGCCATACACCACCATACCTGGCTGATCTTTATTCTTATAAGAGTCAATAAGTCCATCATATATAAAAAATAATAATTTACCCAGGATAGAGATAAGATATTCCACACACCAATAAACAGTTATCAGATCAGAGATTCTATCATTGACCTATTTATCTTTCTGATTCACACACACACACACACACACACACACACACACACACACTAAGAAAAATCCTTCAAATGTTAAGAGATATGCCAAGAATAAGTATAAGATTTTAAAAGGGATGGCTGCATTGCCTCTCACACACTTACGCTTTCAAAAGGTTTTAATAAGAACTAATAACTAGCTTGAAGTCGGCACCGACTCCTATCAGTCTACACACCACACTTGGGCAAGGATCTCTCTCAGATCCTGCTTCCAGGTGTGACTCGCCTCAAGCTCAGCCAAACCTTCTCACTTTAAAGACAGTCTTTTCCTGCAAGGTGCTTTCAAATTCTAATGAGATCTCCAGATGTCTATTGCAAAATACCTGTGGTCCTTCAACACTTTCATGGTTGGCTCATAAACAGCTCTTTTATCTTCAAACAGTCTGTGTTTCAAAGTTTATTTCTAAAAAAAAAAAAAAAAAAAAAAGAAAAGGTTTTGTTTGTTTGGGTACAATTCTAGAGGGGTTGGTATTTTCATCTAAAAACCAATAAGCTTTGGCTTTGAGGAATTTTTATTCTTGTACCTGAAGACTTCTTCAGGTTATGTGTTTTGGTTGATTATAGAGCTGACAGGTCCTGTCGAAAATAAATAACAAGTTGTCAGCCTGACTAATATGCATCCTTAAGTCCTGAGGCTAATCCCAGGGTGTTGTGTGAAGTGTCTTGACTCTATCTAAGTGTGGTTAAAGATATGAAATAGAAAAGAACAATAAAAAATTCACACAATGTTGCATCTTAGCCACAGCAGTAAAGCAAGTGGTTTTTCATTTTCTTTTGCTGCGTTGCCTGAAGGTAGGGTGGGCTTTACATTGTTGTTTTTGTTTTAGAATAAAATTCTGGGAATTAAGCCACTGCCACACACTAGGAAAGGACAATAACAGGAAGTTTTGCTTTATAATAAATGTTAGACTGCAAAACAACCAGTTCCACACAAGGCTAAGAAGCTCCAGGAAGACAGGAATCAAGTCTTGTTCTCATTTGAATTCTTCTCCCTTACGATCATCATGTGAGTGGCTCTCCACCCTAAGAGCAAGAACTGGCTTTGACTAGTCTACACAGGGCCTCTATACAAATAGAAAAAAGGGCTGCCTTCTTCCTATACATTTTTAATATAGCATATTATTTATTTCTCTGTTATTAAAAATTACAACAAATATAAAGTCACTCCTTATCAAATCTCAACACAAACTCTTGAACATAAGATAATAACAAAATTCAAAATTGTAATCAAAATAATTAAGGATATCAGCTAATTTGTTATAAAGTAATTTAAAGTGCAACATTAGTAAAATGTTTCCTTGGCAAATAACTTTTTTACAGCAATTTTAATATGTACAGACACTCCTCAACTCACAGTGGGGTTACACACTGATAACCCCATCATAAGTTCAAAACAACATAAACTGAAAATGCATTTCATACTTTTTTTTTGCAATACTGGGGATGGAACCCAGGGCCATTCTATCTCTGAGCTACACACCCAGTATTCTTTATTTTGAAACAGGGTCTCACTGAGTTGCAAAGGGCCTCACTAAGTTTAGCTGAGGCTGTCCTGGAACCACGATCCTCCTGTCCCAGCCTCCCAAGTGCTGGCCATTTTATACCTCTAATCTACTGAACATGCTAACCTAGCAATACAGCACACTGTATAGTACAGACAGTTTCCTCTTGTGATCACAGGGCTGGCTTGGACCTACAGTTAGTCACCACTGCCCTGCATCGCCAGGAAGTATCAGAGAGCCCAGGAAAAGATAAAAACCTTTAATGTGGTGAATGATTTTACTGAATGAATATTGTTTTCAAACCAGTTTAAAGTCAACCATACATCGTGGGCCAAGCCAAGTGTTGTGGTACACACCTGTAATCCTTCAGGTTGTTCTGAAATTTTTCCTTAAGAGTTGACATTATGGGGTAGATAAATTTGCATCTTGCCCCATTACCTATGTATTACTTTCTGCTGAAAAATGTAGTTATGAACACTTTTCTTCTTTTGTTCTGTATTTCTACCCAGTCCTTCCCAAATTTTACTTAATCAACCAAAGTTTTTCTTCAATTTTTTTTCTAATAAATTCTCATTTCTCATATGACACTGATAAAATGTTTAAAGCCCCTATTCAACATCTGAGAAGATACATTTTTCAAAAATTCATAACATTTTAAAATATCATGTAACATATCTCCAAATATGAAGTTGTTGTAAAGCAACTTTTTCACAATAAAAGCAACAAAAAAGTAACACCATAGTAAAATTAATAAATTGTTACATGGAAATCTCTAATTTATGTGTATGTAAAATGTACTTGCCAGATTATTAATAGAAATTGAATTATTACATAGTTGATTTGTGTCAGAATGTAAGAACTTGTAGATAACTGGCAATATAGTGTAAATCTAGTCAAAACAACAAATTTCTGGTGGTATAAATATAACCTAGAACACCCAGTGAAGACAGTAAATTAAACCAGCGAGGATATTTTTCAAAAGATATTTAGCAAGAAAAATAAGAAGTTCTTTATTTAGAGGCCTAGATTATTATTAGTTCAACAAGTTTTTAAAATTTCTATTGCTATTAAACGCATTCCTCTTTTATGTGGTAAAACAGAATAATACGCATTTTTCTGTGTAGTAACACACTCTGCTTCCATCTGTTGGGAATTTGCCACACTATGCTGACTTGGTAGACCAAAATTCTTTATTGTCATAAGCCAGAAAATTGTCATAACAAATATGCAGATCATTGCTTTATAGAGTCAACAATTATACATAAAATAATTTTTAAATATCAATATAATAAAGATATCTATGTTCATTCTTTTTTCTTTTAGGCCTTTTATTATTTAATATTTAACCAATTTTAACTTATATCTAGGCATAGGATAAAGTTAGAATCTGAGCCTTTCTTTATCAAAGAATAAACTTTAACTTTCTAAGTTATTTTAGGACATTGGCATTTTTTATTTTTTATTGACACATAATAACTGTACATGTTTATGGGGTATGGTGGTGGTGGTATCTGTTTTTCCATCACCGTGACATAAATACCTGACGTGAACATATAGGAGGAAAGCTTTATTTGTTCTCAGTTTCAGAGGTACAGTCCAGAGTTGGTTGACTCCATGGCAGACATCACGGTGGCACAGGGTCTGACAGAGGACAACAGCTCATCTCATGGCATCTGGAAAGCAGAGAGTGACAGGAAGTGACCAGGGACAGATGTCCCCAAGCCACACCCACAGCAACTGCCTCCTCCAGACACTCCACCTGCCTAGGTTAAATTATTACCCCCTTAGCAGATTTATCAATTGATGAGACTAGAAGCCTTATCCGATTGTTGATTGTTTCACCTCTGAGGATTTCCCAATTGTCAGTACTCAACTCACAATAGGTATGAAAATTTGATACATGTATACAATGTGTATTGATTAAATCAGAGTAATTTGAATTTCCATCTCATATACTTATTATTTCTGTGTCAGGAAAATTTAAACTCCTCTCTTACAACAGTTAGCATTAAGGTCTCCCAGCAAAATGATTATTTAAACCCAAAGAAAGAATAACTTAAACATATGGAAAATTGAGTAAATATTATAAGCCTTTACCAGATGGGCTATCCACACAAGTAGAAAGAGTGCAACTACCAGGTATCTAAGAAGTGATCGAATTGAATATGAGATGATCATAGTTTATCAGAAGAAAGTAAAAAGATAATAAAATGTCTATATAACAGCACAAATCAAATTTATTCAGAAAAACATATTAAGTACATTTAAAGCTCAGCACTGGGCATTTTCCTGGTGAGAAAGATAAGCACAGATTAACCCTCTATTGCTAGAATATGAACAAAGCCATGAATAGGGACAGAGAATATGCTTTGGGAGAATAAAAGATAAAGAAATAACAGAGTAGGAAGAATAATGAGTTTCATTACTTGATTTACCAAAATATTTACTGATGACCTATTATGTGTAGGAGCTATTGTTAGTGATAAAGTGAATAAAACGTCAAAAACAAGTATCCTCCTGGACCTTACGCTCTACTAAAGGAATCAAAGCATGAACCAATAAAAATTAAAACATCTGCCAAACAGTGGAAAGTTCTCTGGAGGACACAGGCCGAGGGAGTTGTGTTGGAGAAGCACAAGCTTAGATGGAGTGGTAAGGAAGAGCTCTTGAAGAAAGCAACATTCAGCAAAGGACTGCAAGAGATTGAATCCTGTGACTCCTGTGACTGCCTCTTGGGTTAAGAAAACTGTCTCCTTAAAAGTATGACTAATAACTTGAGAAATCATATATTCAAGGAATCATGCGGAGGTCAGACTGGCTGGGGTGGATTAAGGAGGTTGAGTTGTGGGAGATGTGGATAAAAAGAGGGGCCTAGCTCAGTTTGTTTTCTGATATGACTAACACAATACCATGAACTGGGTAAGTTTTATAGAGAAAAGTTTATTTGGGCCCATGGTTCTGGTCCAAGATCAAGAAGCTGGATTGGGCAATGGCTATCAAGAAGCTGTCCTGGCCAATGGCCCTTTGTTAGCAGAATCCTGGGGAAGTCAGAGCATCATCTGATGAGAAAGAGAGTTCAGGAGAGAACTATCTAAACTCACTTTTATAGCAGATCCACTCTGAAGATAACTCATTCACCCACTAATCCACTAATCCATTGATCCCAAGAATGCACTGATCTGTTTGTGAGAGCAGAGCCCTAATCACCTCTCAAAAGCACCACCTGGTTCTACTTCTCAATGTCTCATAGTGGAGATTAAATTTCAGTATGAGTTTTGGAGGGTCAAACCACATTTGAACCTTGGTAGAGCCACTGTGGGGACTTTATCTCACAGGAAGAAGGAAAATAATTACAGATTTTGAGCAGAGGAGTAACAGGGTATAAGAATAGACTCAAGAGAAACAACAATGACAACTGAAAGACCAGTCAGGCAACTTTCTCAGAAATGGAGATGATAATAGCTCAGAACAGGATGGTAGCAGTGGAAATGGTCTGAGATCATCCTATACATCTTAGAACAAACACATAAATGTCATAACAAGTATTTTTTAATACTTCCCAAATGCTAACTACCATATCTAACCCAAGGGTTGGGCCCTGACTTTTTCCTTCTTTGCATGGACACTTGGGACTTTCTTGAAAAATAATTCCATATTCAACAGAAATTGAGAGCTGCCCCGCCCAAAGCACCACATGCTGCCCTTGAGAGCATATTGACTACTGGATTCTGATTCCAGTCCAGCCTGTTCTGTTCCGCTTCTGCTCACAGCCCTCAGAAGGGATGGCTTGAACTCCTTCCTCCATTAGTAGCAACCTGACTCATAGCCAGGACCACTGTTCATAAAAGGAACAAGTGGAACCTTTCATAGAACTTTGGAGAAAGCACACACTGGACTTGATGCCCAAGACCAGAGTCTGCATGAAGAAATCACTAGAATGTGACACTGGAGAGGCAGGCTGAGCCAGGAGCGATGTGACATGAGGTTTTCACTCCATCCTCCTAGGTAAGGCCTATAGATCCCCATTTTTATTGCCTGTTTCCTATGGGCATAATAGATTGGATTCTTGTTTAACAAATTTCACTCTCCTCTTGCACTCCTACCCCACTCACCTAGGGCTTGATTTGGAGGACCTTTCTTTGGCCAACAGAATATAGGCAGATGAAATGGGTACACATTTCAGCTGAGGATTTAATGTGCAGGTTGAGATTTTGTCAGGCCTTTTGTAATCATGTGCTTCTCCATGAGATTAGTTTTCTCCAAGTCGCGTTGAGTCCCAGAAAAAGAGGAGACGTTAAGTAAACCTCAATCAAACCAGAGCTTGGATCTGAGCCCAGAAAGCTCACAACAGAGGTGACTCACAGTCAATGGAGCCTACTAAGCAAGAGGTGAGGACAAATTACTGTAAGCCACTGATATTGTAGGATTGTTTGTTCCACAGCATTATTGCAAAAAACATAAAGCTATTCAAAGCAATCAAGAATTTTTTAGCACGATCTCTCTCTTTCTACCCCTTCACTTATTTATTTGGATTTTCAAATCTATGATTATTTATTTATCTGTATATATATATATATATATATATATATATATATATCCATCTCATATATGCAATGTAAACTTGCAATATATATATATATATATATATATATATATATGTACTCCCATGCAAATATTAATACATACAAAATATAGATATACACTATGAATGGGAAAGGTATGATCTAAAAGCTAATTAGATATAGAAATCCTAGTATTTTCTTTCCACATCCCAATGGATGGTCTTAAGAATCAGTTGGCCTGTGCATACAAATTTAGAGACTACTATGTCCTAGGTCACTAGATTTCATTGCTTAAACAAAATAAAGATAAATAAGCCAGACACAGTGGCCCATGCCTATAATCCTAGTACTTGGGAGGCTGAGACAAGAGAATTGCAGGTTCAAGGCAAGCCTCAGCAACTTAGATTCTAGAAACTTAGTGATACTTTATTTCAAAAAATTTTTTAAAGTAAAAGGGCTGGCTGGGTGTATTGCTTAGAGGTAGAGTACCCCTGGGTCAATCTGCAGTACGAAAAATAAAAATTAGCATTATTGAACACTTATTTTATTACAGGAACTAAGGATGAATTAAAAAAACAAATACAATAATCTGACTGCACCTTGATGAAGTTTTAAAAGCAGAAAAAAGCACAGATAGCTTAGGAGGAATTACTTCAGAAGTAGACAGTGAATTCTTGTTTTAATTTCCCGAACTTTGGGGGTCTTGTTAAGGAAGCTACTACTCTGGTCTGATTTCCAGGTCTTTGATCCATTTTTTTTTTTTTCAGTACTGGAGATTGGAACCCAGGGGCCTTCTACCTCCGAGCTACACCAGCCCTATTTTTTATTCTTTATTTTGAAACAGGGTCTCACTGAGTTGCAGAGGGCCTCACTAAGTAGCTGAGGCTGTCCTTGAACTGCAATCCTCCTGTCTCAGCCTCCCAAATTCTGGGATTACAAGCATGTACCACCATGCCCGGCTGTTTGGTCCATCTTGAATTGATTTCTGTGCAGAGTGAGAGGTAAGAATTTAGTTCCATTTTTCTATAAATGGATAGCCAATTCTCCCTTCTATCCTTATCTCAAGGAGTGGTTGAAAGCTTCAGAAAGGATATTAAATGGGAAAGTGCTGTGGATGTGTATTTATTCACCTGGGAATTATTTGTCACAAGGAACATTGGCTATACAAATGAGAACAGTCAAGATATTTGTCTCTGCCCTCAAGAAGCTTATAGCCTTCAGACAAGTATTTATTGAGTGACTTTTATGTGCCAGGCACTGAGACAAGCATGGGAGGGGGGTAAAACCATGAGTAACTTGAGCTACTACTACTCTTACTTCTAGGTGCTTAAGTGATAAGTTCAAAATACCCAAGCCACACAATGTAAACTTGCAATGAGAATCTATTAGAGGGATTTCACTTCAACAGAGAGAGCGAGCACTTGCTCCTAATCCTGAAAGATGATTAGGGGCATAAGCAATTAAAAATAGAGAGCCAATGGTAAAGTTTCAAGAGGAAAGAGCAGAGACAAAGGGAGGGTGCAGAGTCTGTTTTATAAACAAGGAATGCTACCCACTGAACACTTGTGTTCCCCGAAAGCATATATGTCAGAGACGAGGCCTTTGGGAGATAATTGGGTCACAGGGTGGACTCTAATGAATGGAATTAATGCCCCTACAGGAAAACATAAGACTCCTCCCTACCCTATCATGGGAGGAAACCAGGAAGAGGTCTTTTGCAAGAACTCACCCACCTGGAGAGACTTCGGAGTCCTGACTGTGTAGGTAATGGGGAGAATTTTCTCCCTTTATCCCAGGAGCAGGGGTACTCAGTTGTAGAGCTTTAGCAATGGTGTTGAAATGTTTAATGATCCAGAAATACCACTTCTGGTAATCTACCCAAAAGAATGGAAAACCAAAGTAGTAAACTAATGCATGTGTATGTATGTTCATTGCTACACAATTCACCATTGCCAAACAATGGAACCAACCAAGATGCCCATCAACAGTTGAATGGATTACAAATGTATGGGATATGTACACAATGGAATTTTACTCAGCCATAAAGAAAAACACGATTTACATTTTACAGGGAAATGGATGGAACTGGAGAACGTTATGCTAAGTGAGATTACTCAGTCACAAAAAAATAAGAAACCAGATGCTCTGCCTAATATGTAGAAGCTAGGGAGAAAAATGGGTCATAGGAGGAACTCTAGACAAAGAGGAGAAACTATAGATGAGCAAATACGGTGACCTAACTGAGGGGGATAGAAAGGAGAAGAGGAAAATTCTCTAAAGCATATGATGTACATTAACAATCATGACAAAGTCAGTCACTAAGCCAAACATGAGAAGAAGGGAGGGGGAAGGAAATGGGGCAGAAATTGGAGAAGGGCTAATAGGGTGATGTGCATGTATGCCTCTACTATCTTGTACTCCATTAAGATATATGACTACAGTGCACCAATAAAAATTTTAAAAAGAAATATTGAACGATGTGCTCATATTCTCCTTTTGAAAAGACCACAGGGCTGCAGTGTAGAGATGTGGATGGAATAGTACGAGACCAGAATGACAGAGAAGATTGCAAAGTCTGAAGACACTCAAAGAGAGGCACCGATATTCTGGGCTTGGGCAGTGGTGAGGGTTGAGAAGAAGAGACGTTGGAAGGACAGGCTCTTCATGACAGTTTGAACAGGACATGTGGAAAAGACATAAATAGCGAGAATGAAAGGATTTGGGCTTTAAGACAGAGTACAGAGACAGGATTCGTCACTGTTATTTCTAAGTACAAGTCTTTGGTTATTCAGTAAAAATTTTAGATAAGGATTCCTCATCGTGCCAAGTGATTACAGGCATAAATTATTTTATTCAGTGAAAATGCCTGTTTCCGCCAGACACCCTCACCAACATGCCCATACACACTAAACACTTTGTGGGACAGGTGGCAAAATATACAGTGTCTTCTGAATAACTTACCAAACTGTTGGAGTCCTCTAACTCATTCTTCCTAAGTCTTAGCTGGTTGTCTCTCTGACAGGCCTACCACACAGAAGTGCTGTTAGGAAGAAGACTGTCACAGATGTGATGGAGAAAAGTATCTCCAGGCCCAAACAGAAAATTGTTTCCAGATTATTCTACTCTCGTTTAGCTGAGAAAGAGGATTCTTTAAAATAAATGCTTTATGTGGTACTTCTGAAAACTCTGTGCAATTAATTATCATTTCTACCTTTATATACCCAATTAAGAAGTGATGAAATGGAATACTAATCAATTACATGATCCGCTTTTTAAAAAATGCCTTGCCTGGTTTATACTGAGAGACTGGAAAATCCACTCCAGCGAGAAATTATATATACCCAAGACTATATGCACCATTTGAATGCTATATATACCATTCAAAATGTGAATGTTTTTTCGGCACCAGGAATTATACTCAGGGGCATATTACCTCCGAGCTCCACCCCCAGCCCTATTTTTTCATTCCTTATTTTGAAACAAGGTCTCACTAAGTTGTGGAGAGCCTCACTAAGTAGCTGAGGCTGGCCAAGAGCCTGGAATCCTCCTGTCTCAGCCTCCCAAGTACTGGTATTACAAGCACCACACTTGGCAAAATGTGATTTAGAAAGAAAAAAAAGGGGGGGGGAGAAGCAGACAGATATTATCTTATTATGAAAGAAAGAGACCAGAGAGAAAGTTATTTTTCTCTTCTGAGAAACCTCAAAATTTTAGTCAGTTACCAATTAGTAAAATTAAATGTATACAGGATAATAGTAATAGCTGTTCAGTTAAAGTTCACCAAATCCCTCTGATAGGTATGAGTGTCATTTTACCAATTTCAATGGACACATTTTAAGTATCTGCTTGACTTGATACGCTAGAAGATGCCCAGAAAAATGATAAAACATAATTTCAGTGGGTATTTATGGAGGTGTTTCCGGAAGAGATTAATACTTGAGTAAGGCTACTGAGTATAGAACTCCCCTCACCAAGATTGGGCAAGGTTCATCCAATCTTCTGAGGGCTCCACTAGAACACAAAGGCATAGGAAAGGCAAATTCTCTCTCTTCTTGAACTTTGCTCCTAAATGTGGACACTAGAGCTCCTGGTTCTTAGGCGTTTAAACTTTGGGACCAGCACAAGTTCCTGCCCCTCCAGTGCCGAGTCCTTTAGATGGGGCCTGGGAGGTCCACCAGCTCCCTGGTCGAAAGGCCGCCACACTCAGGATGGGCTAAAACACGGGTTCTCCTGGTTCCCTAGCTTGCCAGTCACGGGTAATGGGACTTCTCAGCCTTCCAGGTCACATAAGCCAATTCCCATTATAAATCTTCTTGCATCTGCATGTGTTCTTCAGAGTAATAGAACCCACTAGAAATATGTATACCTGCTAGAAAAACCCTAACTCCCCATGACACTTCTTATCAAGTATGAATAACTCTCCTAAGGTCACAGAGATGCAAACCCTATACATTGGCCTCCATCTCAAGTTTTCTCCCCATAAGGAGCCACCAAAATATCTCCCTTGGACACACATCCATCCCACCCTATATTGTATTTGACTGCAATGCAGGGAACTCTAAATCCCACACCTCAAAAAGCCATGCTTTACAAAAGAAGTGATGTTGTAGGTGGACATGCTTTTGTTTTATTTTGTTTTGTTAAAACAAACATCTCAGCATTTTCTACCAGAATTATCTGAGAAAGCACAACAAATCCTTGAATCTTAATATCTAGGCAGAATGAAGAAAGTTGATTTCAATAAACCGTTGTCTCTTAAGATAAATATTTCCCGATGAGGTTATTGAAGAATTAAGTGAGTAAGTAAAGATGTATAAGAAAAAGGCTATTTTATTGTTTCAAAGTCTGAAACACATCCTTTTTCTAAGCTCCAAAGAATCCTATATTTTTCATAAATAGTCTTCAAGGGGGGCAACAAGAGGTGAGCGCATAACTATATCAAGGGCAAAAGAAACTTCTATCACACTCAACTCACAGATTGCTCTCCCACTTTGGAGTCAAAAGGATTCTGTAGAAAAATGAGGCACTTCTACTACGCCACAATCCACCGCAGACTTATAATATCAACTGAATTCAGGTCTTGCAGCCGACTCCTCCTCCCCACTTCTGTCAGGGAGAACCTGCTCTCATGGGGCATGCCCACACTCGAATGGCTGGGGCTGTTGTCCGTGTATCACTAGCCTCCAAGGTTGAATAGCAACTCTATCACAAGACTATGAATCACACACAATGAAGTTACTGATGCTCCAACATTCTTAAGCAAGATGTGCTGAGCCTTCTGTTCCATTTGGCCCCTGTGGGCTTTGTCAAAAGGTGCACCCAAAGTTCAGTGCAGCCGCAGAACAACCACCTTTCAGCCTTATTATTTTCTTGTGGTGAAAGATTATTAGATTATTTTTAGTCTTTACTTTTCCTTATGCCCAGGTGTTAAAAACATGAATAATTTTTTAATCAATACAATGAGAGAAAGGTAAATTAAACTGATTTTAATTGAATACAAAAATTTAAACCACCGATAGGACAGAAGGTTTACTTTACAAACATGGATGCTAAAGTAGATGGTGTGTGTCCTAAATAAAATAAAGCATAGCCTCTAAGACACTACGTGGTCCAGCCACATCTCTTAGTCCTATTTCTTAACACTCTTCTTATGGTCACCCCCTGCAGCTACATCAACCTTCTTTCTGTTCTGAACCAAGCTGGTCCTCGTTAGGGATCCTGCACTCGGTGATTTCTTCTGCCTAGGATACCTGTGCCCAGGCAGGCAGATGGCTTGCTCCAGCTTGCCACTCATGACTCAGCACATGCCACTCCCAGGAAATGCTTTCCTCACTCTCCCTCCATGACTACGCCGTCCCCACGCACCGCAGCCTCCTCTTCATGGTACATTTCCCCAGTAGAAAGTGTTTTGCTCATTTGTTTGGTTGGTTTCTGTCTCTCCCATTTCATTTAAGCATCCTAAGTTTTTGCCAGTAAAACTTTTTCTTAATTAATGTCAGGACTCGGAATTTCCTGCAGGTTTACTTCCCTAAAAAAATGGCAAGAATATTTTTGAGGGGAGGGGAGCTGTGGGACTAATGTGCAATAAATTATGTCTAAGTGCAAAGTTTGAAATTATTGTGCACACATATGTATAAATACATATGTATTTGTGTGTGTGTGTATATATATATATATATATTTAAAGAAAGAAATTAAAACATATGTAGTTAGCAAGACCCTATTTCAAAATTAAAGAAAAAAACCAGCCAGTTATGGTGGCGCAGGCTTGTAACCCCAGTACTTGGGAGGCTGAGACAGGAGGATTGCAGGTTTACAGCCAGCCTCAGCAACTTAGTGAGACCCTGTTTCAAAAATGAAAGAATGAAATAGGACTGAGGATGTGGCTCAGAAGTATAATGTCCCTGAGTTCAATCTCCAGCACTGTAAAAAAAAAAAAAAAATTTAAAAGGACTAGGAGTATAGCTTGGAGGTAGAATGCCTCTGGATAACAAAACAACAACAAAAAAATGATATAGAGATATAGATATATAGAGATATAGATATACATACACATATAATACAATATACATATATATTATTGTGTAACTATATATGTATATGTATATGCTATATAGTATACATAGATACATACATGTGTATATACATGTATACATATATTATACATATGTGTATGTGCATGTATATATGTATTTGATATATATGTATATTGTATGTATGTGCATGTATCTATATATATATATGTGTGTATATATAGACACATATAATGTCTATGTTTAAAGACAAAAATCTGCCTTACCTTCCAAATGAGCACTTAGCTAAATCTTACTGCTTTTCCTGAAATAAAGCAATAATTAGAGTGGGAAGGAAGCAACCATTATGACAATCTATATTTTCACTGAAGTTAAGAAATCAACTATTCAATATCTGCTATTTTGAGTTACATAATAAGGAGCAAACTTTTCAGGGTCCATATGCTTGCAAGGATTATATAAAAAAAAATGCTGAATGAAAAGCATTAGACTTCTTCCCAAATGTTTCCATGCTAAGGGTGTTTCCTCATATCTTCAAGTCTGCTGTTGGTTGGGAACTCGAGGCTAGAATGAAGCCAGGTGCCAGGAAGAAGACAGAAATATGCCAACTATCAAAGCAGGGATGGAGAGCCCAACAGAGGTGCCTGTAAGGTGCACAGCCACCTGGCCAGGCTCTCTACCAATGATTAGGTGGACTGAATGACTATTAAGATCCCATTCAATCCTTTAGGAAATTGTGCAACTACTTTTAAAAACAGAGCAGAGGAAATTGAAGGAGACAGCATGGAATTTCAATTATTCCAATTGAAAGAAGCAAAATATTAACAACTTATCACATGTTCTGCCCTCTTCCTTCTCTTCACTCTGTATTCTTATTTTGGTCTCTTTTCCACTTGCTAATTCATTTATTCAGACATCAAAAGTTTTAGCATTGTGCTAAACCGCAAAAAATTCTTCAAATGAGCATTAGGTTTGAGGAAAGATCCATTTTCTGAAATTCAAATTTTATCTCTTTATGATAAACTGGAGAAAGTCTATATTTATTCTTAATGACAAATTAGTTTGTGAAGTAAGCAGAGGAATGGGGGCTGGTTTATTCACATCCTTCAGAGAACAAGCTAACCAAATGTTTTGCTTTTGTTTTGGTTTGTTTAACTTTAATATTATTGCAAAATATAACACGGAAAAGTGCTAAATAGAAAATTTCCCAGCAACTTGATAGATTATTTGGAAGAAAATGTCTATGTACCCACCATATGGACCCATTTCCAGATGGTCAGGACAGTAATAGTAAGGATGTAAGTATCCTGGGTGGGACAGAGAAATTTCATCACACTACTGAGAACAACACACAATTTATAACTTATAAATTAAGTTCCAGAAAAAAATTTTACAAAATTACTGTATACTTACCTTTTAAGCAAGAATTTTTTAGTCCTAAATTTTCAATCAGTAAAAAAATATATATTCCTATAAAAGGAATATATTTTATATATAAAAGAAATATAGCCGGGCATGGTGGTGCACGTTTGTAATCCCAGCATTTGGAGGCTGAGACAGGAGGATCTGGGTTTGTGGCCAACCTCAGCTACTTAATGAGGCTCTCTGCAACTTAGTAAGACCCTGTTTCAAAATAAAGCATAAAATATTGGGCCAGAAGTGTAGTTCAGAGGTAGAATGCACCTGTGTTCAATCCCCAGCACCACAAAATGAAATATAATATTAAGAATATTATACAAGAATATTCATAACAGGTTTGTTCATAATAGCCCAAACCTGAAAACAATCTAAAGGTTCTTCAACAAGCAAATAGACAAAAGTCATAAACAGAAAGTACATATATTGATTCCATTTATACATGTCACTTCTATAACAAATAACACCATTCTTTGATATTCAAAATTCAATCAGTTTTTTGAATGGGGCATGAGGAAACTTTCTCTGGCTTTGAAAACATTCTATATCGGTTCAGGTAATAAATGTATATTTATCAAAACTCAATGGATTATCCTTCTAGAAATCTGTACATTCTAGTGTGTGCGCGCACACACACACACACACACACACACACACACACACAGTTTTTTGGTGCTGTGAGTTAAACCAGTGGCATTCTACCTGTGAGCTATACCCAGAACCCTACTTTACCTTTTATCTTGAAACAGGTCTCACTAAGTAGTTGCAATTCTCCAGACTGTCTCCCAAATACTCGGATTACAAGCATGATCCACCACACCCAGCTAGTATGTATAATTTTTAACCCAATATAGTAGAATAAATTAAAGGAACCTTATGAAAAGAAGTTTGGCAATAATTTTTACAATGGTGTGAATCAGATAATTTTTATAGTCATGAACACCTTGTCTCACTGCATTATTTTTAATGGAGGTAATATTTAAATATAAATTCACCTTTAAAGTGAGAAATTCAATGACCTTTAGTAAATTCACAACACTAGGCATATATTATCTCTATTTAGTTCCTAAAAATTTCCATCACCATAAAATAAAACCCTGTACCATTAAGCAGTTCCACCCCACACCCTCTACCTCCCAGACCCTGATGATCTCAATCTGCTTTCTGTCTCTATGGCTTTACCTATTTTGGGAATTTCCTCTAAATGGAATCATACAATATATGATGTTTTGTGTCTGGATTCTTTCATCTGTCATAAGATTTTCAAACTTCATCCACACCATAGCACATGTCAGTACTTCATTGTATTTTATGGCTGAATACTATTCTATTCTATGTACATGTCATAACTTGCTTATGCTTTCAGCCACTGGTGGACATTAGGGTGTGTTTCTACTTTTTGGCCACTGTGAGTTGCGCCGCTATCAACATTCATGGGCAAGTAGTTGGGTATCTGTTTTCAATTCTTTTGGACACATGCCTGGGAGTAGAATTGTTGGATCAGATGGTAACCCTGTGTCTAACTTTTCGAAAAACAATAAGACTATTTCCCATAGCAATTGAACGACTTTATATTCCCACCAGCAATTTACGAGGACTTCAATTTCTCCACCTCTTCGTCGTCATTTGCTCCCTTCGACTTTTTTTGTTGTCTTTCATTGTTGTTATTGTTTTTATCTACCTTAGTGTGAAGTGATGTTTCATTGTGGACTTTCCGTTGTTTTTACATAAAGCTTGAACACAAAGAAATAACTCATTTCCTTAACAAACTTTTTGCTAATGGCTTGGTAAGGAGTCTTCCCACTTACGTCTGATGGTATTTTGTAACAACAACAATAATAATAATAATAGTTAATACATATTACTGATTGCATGTGTTATTATTATGAAGACTTATTTAGCCAGGCATGATGGCACACACATGTAATCCCAGTACATGAGAGGCTGAGACAGGGTGATCACAGGTTCATGGCAGACTCAACCACTTAGTGAGACCCTGTTTCAAAATAAAAATAAAATAAAATAGAGTTAGAGATGTAGGTCAGAGGTAGAATGCCCCTTGGCGCAATCCTCAGCACCACACACACACACACACACACACACACACACACACACACACAGACTCATTCAACTCTCAGGACAAGTCCTATGAAATACTATTATTAGCTTCTCTTTGTAGATGAGGAAACCAACGCATTCGGATCTTAACTGTTTTTCCAAGGTCTCCAACCAGTAAATACTGAAACCTGGATTCAAATCCAGTTCAAACGAACTCTAGAGTTCATTTTTTTCCTTTGTTTGCCAGACTGTACTCCAGAGTGGCTGAAGCCTGTAGGCTTTGCAGATATAAAGCTGTCTAATATAAATTAATTGCAATACAGAAGTGGAAAATTTAGGTCCCAATATTGTACCTAAAATATATACATTTGATTGGGATTCCACTATGTGTTTTAAAAGAGCTGTTGAGCTGTGTCTGTCTCTGAACACTCGTCTACTCTCAGTAACGATCAACACTGTTCATCCCAACTGGGCCATGACAGAGAAACTGAGTTCTGGAAGCCTGAGGAGGCTTCTTGGAATATATAACTGTTGCTCTCCAAGAGGCCTATAGGGGGCACCATTCGGTCCCACTGTCCAGTAAGGGTGTGGCTCTGTCTCTTCTGAACTCCCCCACCTAATCCTCTGTGAACAGAGGCAAAATCTGATAAGGATGGAAACCACTGCCTTTAGCTTTCTTCTCTAGACACTGGAAGCTCCTATGAAATGTTGTGTCTCTGTGAAAGTAACAACTCATTTAGAGTAAAACAGCCAACCTCTCCTCTACCTCTGGAACTTGAAATGAGGCCCCTAATCAGACAGGTTCAGCTGTCCCCTGCTAGGAAGAACCTCCCCTCCATTAACCTTACTGCTGGCTTCCGGGATTCAAGTAAAAGAAACATTCCTTTCAAGCACCTTCCCAGCCTCTCTGTAAACAACAGCAACCAGCCTTCAACTGGTAAAGAAGCGCCTTAAAAATAAAAAGAAAATAAGAAAATTGGTTAATAACAAAAGTCATGAGCCACTGCTCAGGATGTGAGCAAGAAATACCACGAAATGATGAAAGAATGACTGACTCAGAAGGTTATATAACGTCCTCGAATCCCCCAGGGGGTCCAGAGAGCCTTGCAGCCTCTGCCCCCTTTCATGCCTGTCATTCCAGCCCCGGCTGACCAGTCTCCAGGCTGAACTCTTGGTGTGTGGCCGCCCTATCGGACAAGAGGTATCAGGCCAGCTGTTCAGAACAACCACTACCCAACAAAGAACAGTAACATCTGGTGGAGAACTACTATGTGCCATGAGCTTCCCAGGCCTAAGAACAGGCAGCAGATGAGAGGAGGTCCCTGGAGACGACAGAGAGACGAAGGCTGACCTTAGGCAAGCTACTTAACTGCTTATCTGTAAGACACAATGGCTCACATCCCGTAAAACGTGTGGTCCAGACCAGATCACCTAACACTTGGCAAGAACTTTGCGTGTAGCCTAGACTGTGCATTTGTTCTGTGATTATCAGCTCCTAAATGCATCAGTGTCGATAATATTGTTCTATCCCTTCACATTCTCTTCCTGGGCATGTAATCCCAGTACGTGAGAGGCTGAGACAGGGTGATCACAGGTTCATGGCAGACTCAACCACTTAGTGAGACCCTGTTTCAAAATAAAAATAAAATAAAATAGAGTTAGAGATGTAGGTCAGAGGTAGAATGCCCCTTGGCGCAATCCTCAGCACCACACATACACACACACACACACACACACACACACACACACACACGACTCATTCAACTCTCAGGACAAGTCCTATGAAATACTATTATTAGCTTCTCTTTGTAGATGAGGAAACCAACGCATTCGGATCTTAACTGTTTTTCCAAGGTCTCCAACCAGTAAATACTGAAACCTGGATTCAAATCCAGTTCAAACGAACTCTAGAGCTCAGAATGGAAAGAACTCTCCAAACCTTCTCAGATCTAAAGCAGGTATTCCAAGGTTAGTCCCAAAGAAATGTGTCAGTGTTAAGTCTTTATTTCTACCTAGAAGTGTCCTGGACACCAAAGAAGCATTAGGGTTGATAACAGAATCCAGTGCATCGCTCTTAACCTTAGCTATATGGTTCTCAAAACACAAATCCCTGTCTTTTTAAATAGGCTTGTGAAAAATAGGACTCAATCTCTAATGGAAGTGTATGTACCAGTGCCACCAGTCAGGAGATGGGGTGGGTACTACAGTGAAACTCCTCCAACTCATTGCTAGGATAGCCGGCCCCCTCCTGCCTCCATTGCTACTGAATTGATGAAATTTTATCGTTAGCATGTCTCATCAAGGATGGGTCAGTTGAAAACTTTTGCCTATTTTAAGATCAAAACTGGAATTGGCCTTTTATGGCCATCCAAAAGCAATCAGATAATATCTGCAATTATTTGCTTCTTTGCATTTATGGAATTGTTGCTCCCCCAGAGCAGGTGGCCCGAAGCAAACTGTGCCAGCTGTTTCCAGAATCATCTATGTTTGTACGTTTACTCCCCACACACACTTCAAAAAAAAAAAAAATCCAATAGGAATTAAACAGAAACAGGCACATTAAAAAAAAAAAAAAACCACCAGGTCTGTGACGCATGCAGCTTAGCCCACACTAACCCAGATTTTTGTCCTTCCGTTTTTGCTCAATTAATTGGACAATTTTTACCCCTTTGACCTTCTGAAGCATTTACAGGTCTGTTCTTAGAGTTTGATTGAAACTGCTTTAGCCTATCTTCATGGCATCCTGTGCCCCAGATGCTCTTGGTGTTTTTCTGGCTTCTTGTAAGCCTTGCTCAGGGGTTTATCTTAACCGGCCCACCTCCTGTAAATGGCGGGTGCTCCTTGGGATGCCCACCTCCAGTGTTGCTCTCCTCTTACTCAGCGGTCCAGCCACAGCCCACAGCACAACTGGAGGAAACAAAAACCAAATGATGTGTTTCAGTTAAAAAGCATTCTAAAGAGTTAAATCTGATTTTCAACATATAATTCCATATACTTTTAAAGGCATTTACATGCCTGAAATAAAGCTACTTAAGGTAAAGCTTCCAGGATAACAACTTGTTCACAAGAAGGCAGGGAAATGGGTCTGTCTGATATAGACTATGAGAAAGCAATCTACTTTGTGAGGATTCCTGGAATCCATCTAGCAATAATGATCAGTCTCTTAAATATTTATATACTTTGATGCAAAAATTCTATGTCTACACAATAATTAGAAATATGTACTCATATTCATTACAAACACTGCTCAATCAAAAATACGTATTTCAAATAGGTTAACTGGAAAGCAATGTAGATAGGTCAATAAACTACGGAGGCCGGGCGTGGTGGCGCACGCTTGTAATCCCCGCGCTTGGGAGGCAGAGACAGGAGGATCGCGCAGGTTCGAAGCCAGCCGCGCTGGCTTAAGAGACCCTGTTTCCAAACAAAAATATAAAATATAGGTCTGGGAGTGTAATAATTTAGAAGGGCTTCCAGGAACCCCAGTACCACCAAAAATAAATAAATAAATAAATAAATAAATAAATAAATAAATAAATATAAACTATGGTATATCAGGACTTTTTTGTGTATGTTCTGGGGGTTGAACTCAAGGGCATTTTGCCACTGAGATATATCCCCCAGCCCTATTTTATTTTTGTTTGGAAAAAAAAGTCATACTAGGTTGCCAAGAGCCTCACTAAATTACTGAGGCTGGCTTCAAACCTGCAATCCTGTCTCAGTTGCCCAAGCACTGAGATTACAGGCGTGCACCACCACTCTCAGCTTTACATCTGACATTTTTAAGTCTCCAAAATTGTTTTTTACATGGAAATGTCAAAATATCATATACCTTATAATCTCAGGTCTTAACAGATAGGAATATATGCTTTAATTAGACATATATATACATATAGAAAACAAGAAGGGAAATGGGAAGAAGTCTAACTCAGTGTTATTACTGATTATTTCTTCATGTTAAGAAATATGGATGAATTTTATTTATTCTTTAGGCCTTTCATGATCTCACATAAGTAAAAGTGAGCACCCAGCTGATTTCAGAATTTGTCAAGAGATAGCTTTCTCAAATGCAGCAATTTAGCGCAAAGATAGAAGTGTTTCTTGGGGAATTACAGAAGCGTGATTTACCCTGATCGACCCCATGAACTGGCTAGCCAGCCTTATGTCAGTGGTGTGATATCCTAGACTTTCAGGACTTTCAATTTGTGAAATAAGGTAAATTTTATTTCACGCAAATGCAGGTGAAGATTACAGTTGACCCTTATTTTTCATGGATTTGGTATTAGTGAGTTTGCCTACTTACTAAAATTTATTTGTAACTCCCAAATTCATATCCCTACATTTTTGTGGTCATTTGCAAATATGCACAGGGCAGGAAAAAAATTGAGGCCCCACCTGGCTTCGAGTTTCAATGCTTCTGTCTCTGTATTATAAACAGGTGTCCTTCTAATGATCTGATTAGTGTCATATATTTTTGTACAACTTTTGATGCTTTGCTGTGTGAAATGCCCCCAAGTCTGTCCTGTGTTCCTGTGTGCAAGAATGTTGTGAGGTACTTCATGGAACACCTCAGAATCAGTTAATCTTCATTCAGGCATGAGTTATAGTGGTATTGATAATGTTAATAAATCAACAATACATGTTAAATAAAGTGTCATGAAATAGAAACACACCCAAAAAGAAACAAGATTATATATTAATCAGTTGAAGAAAATGTTGTGTCCAGAGACATCCAATAATCAAACCCTCTATTTCCTGTAGGAGCAATGTTTAACATTCAATAATTTACTGTTCTGGGCAACTTTATAGCTGAAGACTACGTGAAAAATGAGAAGCAACTGTATATACAATTCATTCATGCTCTCCACACATATTACATTAAATGCCAACATGGGCTAGATATAATACAGTGCCTAGAATGAAGAAAAATGTGTCATAAATATCTACTAAGTAAACTTAATGCCCCTTAAGTAGAAATTGTTTTAACCCAACACTGAGTTGCATTTTCTGAAACAACAAAAGCCTGAATCTCTTATGCCTGAATTGCATCTGCTTAGAGTTTCAGTTAACTCTTTTTTCTCTCAAGACAGCCTACTCTTCAGCAACCAAACATTCTTAAAAGGGCAAAACAGCTTCAAAATTATGTTTCCTGAAGGTAATTACTGATTCTCTTTTAAAATAGTTTTTTGTTCATTAAAAAGCAGCCATTTGACTTCTTTTTCTGCCAGGGGATAAAATTGTAACTTAATTCATTTATGGAGATTCATCAATTCTATACTAGTCAACATCAGTAATTCTGAAAGAGAAGCAGGAAAACACAATTATTTTAAAAGAGAAATATTCGTAAGTTCAACTAACAAAAAGAATCAAATTCAAATTAAAGAACATCCTAAAAAATTCCATACTCTTGAAAAGTCTCAAGGTCATCCAAGACAATGAAAGAAGAGCTATCACAGATTTAGTCTTCTCACTAAGACTGGCAACTATGTGCAATGGTGCAAATCTGGGCTAAATCCCCAAACAGAAAAAGGACATCTTTTTTTTTTTAGAAATTCTGTAAATTAATATATCTTGATTATATCCAGGGTTGACATTAAAAGAAGCTGGATAAAGTCCAGGAGAATTCTCCGTGCTATATTTACAACTCTTCTCTAAAGTCTAAAATTAAAGTAGAAAAAAAAACTATTTGAAAAAGAGAGTAAGGGAGAGAAAAACAGAGTAAGGGAGAAGACAAGGCCCATCCTATATTCAAAATATAAATATTGAGCCGGGCGTGGTGGTGCACGCTTGTCATCCCCGCGCTTGGGAGGCAGAGACAGGAGGATCACGCAGGTTCGAAGCCAGCCGCACTGGCTTAAGAGATCCTTTTCCAAATAAAAAATATAAAATAGGTCTGGGAGAGTAGCCCGGAGGAGGTAGAAGGGTTCCATCCCCAGTACCACCAAAAAAAATCTATCTATTATATATATATAATATCTATATTATATATAATATAGATATTATATATAATAGATTATATTATAGATATTATATATCTATAATATAGATATTATATATGTTATATATATATTATATATATAACATATATTAACATATATATAACATATATATATAATATATAACATATATATATAATATATAACATATATATATATAACATATATATAACATATATATATAATATATATAACATATATTATATAATATATATATTATATATATTATATATAATATATTATATATATAATATATATAATATATATATAATATATATATATAATATAGATATTATATATGTTATATATAATATCTATAATATATATTATAATTATATATAATATAATAATATGTATTATATTATATATTATATATATATATTATATAAAGCCAGGGGAAGGGTGGACAGACAGATATACCTCATGTAACTGGATGAATTCAGTACAGCCCACAGAGACCTGTCACTTTCTAAAAGAATTAACAAGAAGTAGTTCTTTATCAGGACTGTACAGATAGCAACTCTCCCCAGAGTCTTTAAATTCCTGGCTCTTGGAAGATCTCTCCTAACACCCTGAGTGCTGAGCACACCATGCCTTCTACCCATCATGATAAAACTCCCTTTACAGATGAGTGACACAAAAGGACTATTTGGAAAATTATAATTCACCTGTGAACAGCACAATGGGCTATTTGTGGCCTGGTCGTATTTCCTCTAGGAATGAGCTCCATGTCAGAGGAAGAAATTTCTTCATTTGTTTTTCTGGGAAAACATAGGTCCTAGATTCCTATATATCTATATCATATATATCCTAGATTCCTAGATATCGATATCGTTATCTAAAGCTGATGTGAATTTTTGGGCCCTGGATCCAACTATGTCTGAAACTATAACTAGCACATGGAGTTCCCAGTTAAGTAACTCTAAACCCTTCTTTGGAGGTTTGGTTTCTGTGGAATTCTTTGTCACTTGCAACTTGCAGTGCTACTCAGGACTCTGGACATTATAATGCCCTAGATAGCAAATGTTTTCTTCCCAATTATTTTAATCTATTTAAAATCATTTCCAGCCAGGTGTGGTGGTGCACGCTTGTAATCCCAGCATTCGGGAGGCTGAGACCAGAGGATCTCAGTTCTCGGACAGCCTCAGCTACTTAGTGAGGCCCTCCGCAACTTAGTGAGACTCGGTTTCAAAATAAAGAATAAAAAATAGGACAGGGGGTGGAGCTCGGAGGTCGAATGCCCCTGGGTTCCGTCCCCAAACCTGCAAAAAATTTTAAAAAAATTATTTCCAAGTTGAGAAAGTGTGAAAAGTATGAGTTAGTATCCAGACAGAGATACGTGTATATGTACCTGTTGTTGTTTTTCATATGACAGCAAGGGTTAATGAAATAGGAATATAGAAAAGTTTTGAGTTTGTTGGTTAAGATAAAATAATAAGCTAAAAGGCCTATATAGTTCTAGCTCTAGACATATCTATGAATATGGCAAACCCTAGCTCAGTTGAAGGAATGCGTATTAAGAGCACATTCCATTTGTAAACTCTGTGTGGGTGTGTCTCCCATTTTGACTCTCCTGAACTCCAGATTCCTTCCTTCGTCTGCCTGTGGAACATCTCTCTGTCAACAGGCATCCAATGTCCAAAGGAGAACTCTGGGTTCCTTCCAAATCCAGTCCTCTTCAGAGTTTTCCATTTCAACAGTAGTCTTCAATTCACCCATAGCTTGGGGACAGGCTAAATGTGTGATGTGTGTGTGTATGCCTCTACCCTCTTGTACCCCATCAAGATGTATGATTACAGCCGGGCGTGGTGGCGCACGCTTGTAATCCCGGCATTCGGGAGGCCGAGACCGGAGGATCGCGGTTCGCGGACAGCCTCAGCTACTTAGTGAAGCCCTCCGCAACTTAGTGAGACCCGGTTTCAAAATAAAGAATAAAAAACAGGGCAGGGTGTGTAGCTCGGAGGTCAAATGCCCCTGGGTTCCATCCCCAGACCCCCCCCCCCACAGAAAAGGATGTATGACTACAATGCACAATAAAATAAAGTTTTTTAAAGATGCAAAACTTTCCAATCCTCTTTCTTCTCTTGCCTCACATCTAGTCAATCAGCAAATTTTCTTGTTTCTCCTTGAAAATGTGTATTGACTCCGGTTGCTTTTTCCACTTCTGCTGCAACCTTGATGCAAACCCACAACACCTCTCACGTGGGTCCCTGCGCTGGCCTCTTAGCTGAGATTGCTGCTGCCACCCTCAGCCCCTATAGCAAATTGTTCACACAATAGCTAGACACGTATGACTCCATTGCACCAATAAAAAATTTTTAAAAGGCATGTATCAACATGGTTAATACAAAACTATTATAGATCTCAAAAAATATATAAACCTGATGGTGTCACACCTCTTCTCATAATTCTCCATGCCTTCCCCTCACACTCACTATAAAGGCCACAGTTCTTCCCATGACCCCTGAGGCCCTGCATGGCTGGCCCTGGCAAGCTGGGCTGGCATCTCTTATTACTGCCTCACCCCTGGTTGTTCTGGGGCTGAACTGGCCTCCCTGCTGTTCCAACAAGGCCAGCAGGCACTCGCTGTAGGGCCTTGCTATTTTTTCAGGGGTAGGATTTGCATATATTTCCTAAAGATTCTGGTGCTGAAGGCTATTTCATTTCCATGGGAAAAATAATGGACGTACTCAGTGCCCACATCTCGCTTTTAAAGGTCACTCACCAATAAAAGCAACTCTAGCTCCTTGGAGAAATGGCTGCTTCTACAGCCGAGGTACAAAAAGCTGCAAGATGAGGCTGGGTAACCTTGTAGGGCCAGAAAGTAAGCAAGTACTAACAGAAACTAAAGGATGAGAACAAGTCAAAGAGGAACATGACCCAACCTAAGAAAGTGCCCAGTGGCCACGCTAGAAGAATTTGGCAACTAAACTGTTAACGTGATAGTAGATTATAATTCATATTACAAAATAAGTATATATAGTTTGTACTGGCAAAATAAATAAGCAAGAGAGAGACAAGTCTTATATAGAAAAAATTCCAAATAACATACTATTCTTGTTAATTAGCTACTCAATCATTTCATAATGTGTGTGTATATATATACATATATATACAGTGTGTATATGTATTTTAAAGCACCATGTTGCATACAAAAAATATGCACAAATCTATCTATATAAAATTAATTTTAAGAAAATTGCATGTGGACAGAGATCCATTTAAGTATATACAAAGACATAAATAATCAAAGAAATATAAATTTTAACAATGATTTATAGTTTTTCATCTATCATAATGACAATGATTTTTGAAAATAATAATACTCAGTGCCTCTTAAAAGGTATAGAAAATCCAGACATGGTGGCCCCACCTGTAATCCCAATACTTAGGAGGTTACTTACAAGGCTGGTCTCAACAATTTAGTGAGACTCTCAGTGACATAGTGAAACCTTATTTCAAAATAAAAAATAAAATAGGGCTGGGGTAGCTCAGAGGTAAAATACCACTGGTTTCAATACCCAGTACAAAAAATAAATTTAAAGGTGTGGGAAAGTCAGCAGTGGTGGCAAACGCTTGTAATCCCAGCATTTAGGAGACTGAGACAGGAGGACTGAGGTTCACTGACAGCCTCAGCTACTTTAGTGAGGCCCTTTACAGCTCGGTGAGACCCTGTTTTAAAATAAAAAATAAATAATAGGGCTGGGAGTGTAGCTCAGAGGTAGAATGCTCCTGGATTCCATCCCCAGTACTGCAAAAAAAAAAAAAAAAAAAAAAAAGGTGTGGGGAAATATGTAATTTGCTAATAGTATATAATCTTTTATCAAGCATATCTCTCAGTTCACTTAACAAGAATATACAAAAGCCAGCCCTCATGGAACCAATATTTATTTATTTACTTATTTACCTATTTTTCTGGTACTGGGAATGGAACCCAGGGCCATTCTATCTCCAAGGTATTTTTTTATTCTTTATTTTGAAACAGGGTCTCGCTGAGTTGCAAAGGGCCTCACTAAGTAGCTGAGGCTGGCCGTGAACTGCGATCCTCCTGTCTCAGCCTCCCAATGCTGGGATTACAAGCATGTGCCACCACGCCCGGCTTAACTAATATTTATTGAAAACTTACCATGTTAAAAAACACCGTGCAAAACAGTATAGCCATGCTAGATAATTTAACTTTGGTGATAATTCTGCAAGGTGGATACTACAATGATCACCTGTATCTTAAGACTGAGAAAACCAAATTGTACTCTTTATGAGCACTAGATCATGTTATCCCCATAATACCATTTCACTGGGCTCCTCCAATTAAACACATCTCCTGCGCCCCGACTCTTGCAGGGTCCCCTCTCACCTTGACTCTTTTCCCATGTCACTTGTTTTGGCCAATAAGATATAAGCAAATGTCATGAGTAGAGGAATTCCCCCTCCTTCTGCTTTGTAAATCTTATAAATCGTAAGGAAATCCTCACTAGCCTGCTGAAGACTCATGGCCAGTCAACAATCATGCTGTGAGGGAAACCCACTTATACTGGGCCGCCATTGTGGTCCTTCGGGGGGCAATGGCACATGAGCGAGCGACCCCAGGTGAGGGAGCAGAAGAGCCGCCAAGCTGAGCCCAGCCACACACACTGACCCACAGATCGATGACCACACAGAATGGTCATTTGAAGCCACCAAGTTTTGTTTTACAACAACAGAAACCAATAGATGACCTTATAGGAATTTTGTTACATCTAATTTATACCCAAGGAATATAAGACTTTGCTGAGTAGATTGTCTAGTAAATGCCAGAGCCAGAATTCAGAGGGAAACAACTAGTAATTCTAACAGCCAGCATTCTGAAACTATGAGACACTCCACTTCCCTTCCATCTTTAAAGACATTACAAATGGGAAATTACATGTGACTATATATAATAATCTGGGTACTCCATATTGGGAGAGAGGGAAATGGGGAGGTGGGGTACCAAGAGTGTGTGCATTTGTGTCATTGTCAACATGATTTACATTATGATGTGATGCACCACAAAAAGCACAAAAAAATGAAAAAAAACACACATTCACACAAAAAATGAGAAATTACAGCCGGGCGTGGTGGCGCACGCTTGTAATCCCCGCGCTTGGGAGGCAGAGACAGGAGGATCGCGCAGGTTCAAAGCCAGCCGCGCGCGCTGGCTTAGGAGACCCTGTTTCCAAATAAAAATGTAAAAATAGGTCTCGGAGTGTAGCCCGGAGGTAGAAGGGCTTCCAGGAACCCCAGTACCACCAAAAAAAAAAAAAAAAAATTTTTTTTTAAATGAGAAATTACAAAAAAGGGCAAAGTTCCTCAAGGAAATATTTTTTCAGTAAATTCTTATATAAACAAATGCAATCAATGATACACTACCACTAATGAGAGAATAAAATATAATTACAATCCAAATAATCTCTTATATCAGTTTGAACCTTACAATGACATATAATTATAATGCATGAACCAATAAAAGTGTTTAAAAGTTAGAAAATTGAAGCAAAAAAATCTGCTGTTGATATGACCAAGATAACAAAAATTTACTTTCATGGAGTGTTACTAGGGGCCAGGCACCCAAGGTGTTTTACAAACTCTTTTACATTTGCTGTCCAAATTGTGAATAGATTAATTTTCCCCATTTACTATTATTCCCAACCATTCTCATTCCTCACTTATTGCAAATGAAGAAAGAGGAGGCAAAGTCGATGAACTTGCTTGAGGTCACATAGCTTAGTAAGAAGCAAGGCTGAGATGCCAACCCAGCGAGCCCGACTTCCAAGGCCATGTTTCTAACCCAAACATCACACTCTGGTTTTCCCACAATGTATTTTTAGTTGAGAAGGATCAGTTACAAAAACAATGTGTGATTCCATTCTGTACCGGGAAAGAACACAGTTGGTGGTATGGTGTGTGCTTACATAGGCTAAAGAAAGAATATAGAAAGACTTGTAAGCACCCAAGTGTCCGCAGTAGTTTACTCCTGAGTGATGGGGTTGTGAGCAACTTGTCTTTCCTTTATATTCCGCTGCATTTTCTAAATTTTGGCCATGAATGCTTACAACTCTAAATGTGAGAAATACAAGAATATTTTGGAAAACAGATCTCAACACAACAATAGTTTGTAAATGGTAAGATGGATTTCAAGGGGCTGGGTGAGCACCTGCTTACTAAGTGCAAGGCCCTGGGTTCAATCCTCACAGCTAAACTTAATTGAACATAAATTTTTATACTTTTGCTGGTGCCTTATAGTCTCACAATCTAATGCAGTTCACAGTCATGGTGACATACATGCACACAGCTCAGAGGTAGAATGTCCCTAGGTTCCATCTCTGGTACTGCAAAAACAAAATAACAAAAAAGTTAAAAATTATTTCCAAGTAGGGACATTTCAGGTAACTTCACTTTTCTGCTGAATCGTTTTTTTTTTTTTTCATATTTATTTTTAATTGGTGCACTGTATTCATACATCATAGTGGGATACATACTTTTGTAGACATACATGCACACATTGCCCAGTCAGCCCCCACCCGATCCCCACCCCGTTCTCTCCCTATCCCCCCCTCCCATGCTTGGCTTAGTGGTTGACATCTAGTATTATAGCAATTTATCCAAAATTAAAAATGATAATCTCTCATAACAGTTTCATTTGTCTGATACCATGCTTTTGATGACTTAAAGATAACATTTCAATATTTCTTTTTGCTTTCTTTCTTACCAGAGAATCTATTTTTTTCTATTTTTTAGGTGAAACTATCATATATTTATATATTTATTTTTCAGAAAAAAAAATCTATCCTAATATGGAATATGGACTTTAGGTACCCACATCGATCTTGAAAAAGAACAAAGCTAGAAGATATATATTTTCTGATTTCAAACCATATAAAGCTACAATAATTGAAACAGTGTAGTACTATTCTAAAGGCAGATATATAAACCATTGGAGTTAAATACAAGCCTAGAGCTAAATTCTTCCCTATATTGTCAAGTTATTTTTGACAAGGTTTCCACGAACATTTGGTGGTGGAAATAATAATCTTTTAACTAAATATTGTTGAAACATAATAATTACATGGAAAAGAATAAAATTGGACCCTTACCTAATCCCATATACAAGTATTAACTCAAAATAGATAAAAGACCTAAATATAAATCTTAAGACTATAAACTTTTAGGAGAAAATCTGGGTCATAAAACCTCACAACATTGAAATTGGCAGTGATTTCTTGGTTATGATTTCAATGGCACAGGCAACAGAAGAGTATACAAACTCCCTAAAAAATAAAAAACATATTGTATATCCAAAGACAATGTAACCAGAGTTAAGAGTTACTAATAGAATGGGATAAAATATTTCCAAATGCTATATCTGAAGGTATATTAATATTCCAACTAGAAATCCTAAAAATTAACAACAATAAAGGCAAACAATACCCTTTAGAGATAGGTAACAGACTAACATAAATAATGAATCTCCACAGATAACCAATCTTAGTTGTCTGTTGGATGGAAAATCTTGTTTCTCTAGTTCTGATGTGTGTTACCTATTTCTTCTTTGTAGTTAATCTCTTTGAGTATTTTCTCTAGTGCTGGTTTTGAAGATATAAATTCCTTTAGTTTCTGTTTGTCATGGAAGCTTCTTATTTCTCCATCTAATTTGATAGAGAGTTTTGCTGGGTAGGAAATTTTTGGCTGGAAGTTGTTTTCTTTCAAAATTGGGAATATGTTACTCCAAGCCCTTCTGGCTCTCATAACTTGGTTTGGGAAGTCTGGAGTGATTCTAATTGGTTTGCCTCTGAATGTCACTTGGCCCTTTGCTTTTGTTGCCTTTAAGATTCTCTGCTTGGCTTCCACATTGGTCATTTTGACAATTATGTGGCGTGGGGATCCTCTTCTCCGATATTGTCTAAAGGGAGTTCTATACGTTTCCTGGACCTGCGTATCGACCTCTTGCTCTATGTCTGGAAAATTTTCTGCTATTACTTCCTTGAAGAGATTGTTGATCCCTTTAGTTTCACTTTCTTTTCCCTCCTCTATTCCAATTATTCTTAGGTTAGCTCTCTTAAAATGGGCCCATATTTCTTCAATATCAGATTCCTGCTGTCGGATATTTTTTCCTAGATTAGAAACTATGCGTTCATTTTTGGAATGATCATCTTCTAAGAGCGAGATTCTGTTCTCCATGTGTTCTAATCGGTTGTTTGTGCTTTGAATTGAGGCCTTTACTTCATTAATTGCATCCTTTATCTCTTTTTGGCTCTCTCTGAGTTCTTTTCGAAGCACCTCTATTATTTCTACAGTTATTTTCCTGATTTGATCTTCTAGAAATCTCTGATTTTCTGTTTTATCGGGTTCTGATGTTGTGGGGTTATGAGCATTAATTGCTCCAGTATTATTCCTCTTTCCCATGATTTCGGAAGTTTGTGCCTTCTCTGGGTTCTTCCCTTGGGTCACTATGACTTCACTTAAGGTGCTCTGGATCTCGAGTCAGTAGTATCTCAGACCCCACTACTCCTTTACTGGGTTTTATCACAGAGTCTCCGACCCAGAGAGTCGATAGAGGCTGCTTTAGACCGTGGGGGGTGCCAGGTTGCACGTTCTCCTATGGTGTGATATCACTGCCACCGCCCCTCTCCCACTGGGTCAAGTCCCAGTGAGTACAGTACTGGGATTTCTCCACTGTGGCCCGCAATTTGACTCACTGTTCTTGAGTACGCAGATGTAGCTGTAGTGAGTTCCGTGCTGCTGCCGCCGGCGGCAATATGGCGCCGCTGCTACGCCCTCGGCTGTTGGGCTGGCTTTTTTTTTTCTTTTTTTTTTTTTTTTTTTCTTGGTTTTGATTTCCACTCTGAATCCCTGCAGCGTGTGCTGAGCTCAGACACTGGGAGCTTTAGATGTCCTCTGCGCCGAGAAATCCCGCCTGGCTGTTCCGCAGCGGCTCCCCTCGGCTTGCTGTGGCGGTCCGTGAATTCACCGGCAGTATGGCGCTGCTGCCGCGTCTGCCGCGTCCTCGGGCGTGAGGATATCCTCTGTGGCTCTGTTCTCAGTCCGCTTTCTCTCTGGAGCCTGGTGATTTTTTTTTGTTTCTCTGGTGATGTTGTTTTCTGGCTTTGAAAGGCGCTGATTTTGTGGTAATGGATATTTGTTGTTAGCGGAGCTCTTAAGCCCCGCTTTTCTCGGTCGCCATCTTCCCGGAAGTCTGCTGAATCGTTTTAAGTTCCTGATGAAGTCCACACTGAAATCATTGATCATAAAACCTTGGAGAGTGACAAGAATCCGGGGTCAGGGTGAAGCTCTGGGCCAGTTCTTGGTCTGGGCAAACACTGCTATTCATGGTGGTGCATTGAAGGCCTCCAGAGATGCAGGTGCTGCAAGAAATTTTGCTACGCATAATTAGAGTTGAAGGACTCAAATCGCTGATATCCTCCAAAAAGGATCTCGTGGAGCTGGAGGTACTTCAGGGGAGTCAAGATTCCCGGGGTCCCCAGTCAGAGCACAGAGTTCAGCTTCCTCAGCATGTAGGTTTTGGAATTGAACCTACTAGCATCACTATCTAGAACCAGATCACCCCGAAATCACACCACCCTATCTTGAATGTGGCTTCAATAATCACAATCTTACATTCCAGATACTTGAGACCTGCTAAGGCATCTTGTGGGGGAAGTAGAGAGGGGGACTCAAAGACTTTCTAAGAAAGCCAGGTATGAGGGCACAGGCTTGTGATCTCAGCATTTGGGAGGCTGAGACAGGAGGATTGCGGGTCACAGACAGCCTCGGCTACTTAGTGAGGCCCTTTGAAACCCAATGAGAACCTGTTTCAAAATAAAGAATAAAAAAATAGGGCTGGGGTGTAGCTTGGAAGTAGAATGCCCCTGGGTTCCATCCCCAGTACTGGAAAAAAAAAAAAAAAAAGCTTTCTTAGAGTTAGAGCTGCCCAACTCTAGGTAAGTAGTGTTATTTTCTCTGTAAAAATAAGTGAACAAGCCAGGATTTAAGCCAGTCTCATTGCAAATCTCAGCCTGACTTTCATTCTGTGACCTATGAACAGGAGGAATTCCATCTTCTCTCCAGTGAGATTGTAGGATGCTTAACTAAGTAAAAGACTAGATGAATCCATGGATCCCATGGCAACTCTTAATTTTGTTCAGATTTAAATAAAATGAATATTTCTTCATTTACAATCCTATTTTGTTACCATGAAGTAACTTCAAAAGATACATAAAGTAGAACAACAAACCCCTGTGAGGGTTCATGCCTACAATCCCAGTACTTGGAAGGCTGAGACAGGAAGTTCACAGATTCAATGCCAGAGCACATTCCTGTTTCCAAATAAAAACTAGGGCTGGGGGGTATAGCTCAGATGTAGAATACCCCTGGGACACGGACACACACACACACACACACACACACACACTATAGCAGCCCAAAGTGAATTAGAAATAGGTCAGAAAAAAAAACAATGGAAGAGTCCTAAAAGTATGCTAGGATTAAGACCGACAAAATCACATACCATGGCATCCTTCTGAGCACTTGCTTGCAATATATAAGTGTGACATTTTATTTTATTTTATTTTATTTTATTTTATTTTATTTTATTTTATTTTTGGTGGTACTGGGGTCCTGGAAGCCCTTCTACCTCCGGGCTATACTCCCAGACCTATTTTACATTATTTTTATTTGGAAACAGGGTCTCTTAAGCCAGCGCGGCTGGCTTCGAACCTGCACAATCCTCCTGTCTCCACCTCCCAAGCACGGGGATTACAAGCGTGCACTACCATGCCCAGTGGTTGTTTGACATTTTTAGAGTTGTTTCCGTAAAGCACTAAGCCAGTATGGTCTGCTGTCTTTTACCTGCTTGTGTACTGAAAAGTGAGAAGAGCTTCGCTATGAGTTGCTTTACACAACACGCACCTTGCCGTCAGAAAAGGTAGGTAGTTCAGAGCCATTTTTAGGTGCTAATGAATGTGTGACTACACCTCCAACCTCTGGACCACCTCCAACCTCTACTATTTCCTACAACTTTCACTTTCCAAAATAACAATGGAACAGTGTTAAGTGTAGGGTAATCACAAATATATGTAAGGGTAAACACTGATTGTGTTTGACGCTGTCGTTAAGATATCAGTTATTTGACTGATAATAAGCAGAAAACCCATGCAGATGTTTCTATGCACTTTGGAGAGTTCTCAGTGAATGACCTCACATAAGGTAGTGCACAACACAACTGCATATTTATTCAGGAGCAGTGATTTTTGATTTTAAGAAACTCCTAATACTCAAACATGCTACCTTCTCCTACAGAAGCAAGAAAAATAAAATCAGAAGTTTCTGAGCAAGTATAACATTTTTAAAATCCACAAGCATGCAAAAGGAGATTATAATATTTGTCCTTTAAAGATCATGGCAGAACTAATATCAGAGAGCCCTGATCGCATAGGAAGAACAGACAGAAGTCACCCAGGCCAGTGGGGGGCAGGGAGGGGAGGGATACTGTCTGTATCTATGTTTTGTATCCATAATTCTCAGACTTTTGTAAGTAAGCACAAAAACTGAGAAACTGGTAAAATGCAGATCCTGATTTAGTAGGTCTAGAGAGACTCTGAGATTCTAAACATTTAAGAAGCTCAAAGATGATGCTGATGGTACTGATCTAAGGGCCTCACAAGTAGTAAAAATAGGTAGGTAGGTAGATAGATAGGTACCTAGGTAGGTAGGTATGTAGGTGGGAGATATAAATATAGTTTTTAATCACTACTCAAATAAAAATAAACTGGAAATTGATTTTTGGCCACTCACTTGGCTTTGTGCTATGCCATAGGATAACTTCTAGCCTTATGTGACTATTTAAGTTTAAAAGATTTCAAATTAGATAAAATTTAAAATTTAGTTCCTCAGTCATATTAGCTATTTTTTTTACGTGCTCAGTGACCTCGGGTGGCTAGTGGCCACCATACTGGATGCCTGGGAGAGCATTTCCTTTAGTTTATTAGTCTCTTGAGCAGTGCTGGGCTGAAGAGGGGCTGGTTAACAAGCAAAACATTAGAGAATATAAGGCTTACCTCACTTTGGAACAAATCTAAAGGCAAAATCTTAAACTGCTATCTGTAAAATCCCAGCCATCTTTCCTCAGAAAAAACAACAAAGAAAGGTCAGGGCAATGTGATACCCATAAATAAAAGATGCCTGCCCTCCTCCAGCAAGGAGAGAGCAGCATGGCTCAGCCTCTCATGGAACATGCCATTGATGGGTGGAAGAGAAACACGGGAACAGAGAGAGCAGTGATGCTCAGCAGAACCAGCGCCAGCTCGAGTGCCTCGTGCCAACGCCATGTGTTACCCTGGACACTGAGCATCTTCACCCAGCACCACCAAGAAAACCACACAGGTGATGAGGGACACACTTTATGTTCTGAATGTTCAATCAAAACAATAGCAGCAAACAAACAAAACCAAAACAGCTTATATTAGGCAGAGTCTTTCAGAGAAACAGAACCAATAGAATGTACATCCTGAGAGAGAACACTGTAAGCAATTGAGTCATGAGATTGTGGGACCCACGAAGTCTAGATCCGCAGGACCAACCAACGACCTGGAGACCCTGTGCAGTGTTGATGTCATGGCCGTAAGGGTGAAGTCAGTCTGCAGGGAGAACTCTTCCTTCCTCAGGGACCTCGGTCTTTTCAAGCTTTCAACGGATGGTACAAAGCCCACCACATTGCAGGGGATCATCTGCTCTGCTCAAAGTCTACAAATCAAATGTTAATTATCTCTAAAAGACACCTTCACAGAAACACCTAGCCTGATATTTGACCAAACAACTTGATGCCTGGCCTTGCTGAGTGGACATATAATTAACCATCGCAGGGGATAGAGACTACACAAGCTTTACTTCCAGGTCTCTAGTAGTTGGGGTCTCCCTTTAAGTCCTCTTTTTTTTTTTTTTTTTTTTTTTTTTTTGCTGGTCTGGGGATGGAATCCAGAGGCATTTGACCTCCAAGCTATACCCGCTGCCCAATTTTTTATTCTTTTATTTTGAAACAGGGTCTCACTGAGTTGTGGAGGGCCTCACTAAGTAGCTTGGGCTATCCGTGAACCAGGATCCTCTGGTCTCAGCCTCCCAAATGCTGGGATTACAAGCGTGCGCCACCACGCCCGGCAAAGCCCCCATTTTTAAAATTTCCTCAAACCTCAGTAACAACCCTAGTGGAGACTGTAATGATAGCAAAGTCTGTAATCATGGCAGGCTTAACTCTGGTGGCTGCCTGTCACCTGTGCTATTTAAAAATTTGTTGACAGCTGTGAAGTCCTCATGAGCTTTCAGAATGATCAGGCACCTGATGTCAACACTGAGCTTGCTTTGGAATTAGGGGACAGTGGAGAAAGTGGCCTCTCTTCTCCCACACACATCTCCCTTCCAAAGCCTTCCCAGGACATTGAAAATAGGAATTGCATTCTACTGATGACCGCCTGGGAAATTTGGAAAACAAATGAAACATTTGTTAACTGCTTTGAGCAACTCAAAATTCAAACACTACTAGTGGTGTGTGAGAAGGGAGAGAGGGATTTCTATGCTTATAAATCCAATTTAAATTTTCCCTAGGTTTGGAACATAGAAAAAGAAGGGAATTTACTGATCTTCCAGAAGAATAATTCTTTCACCCCATGATCTTCACGGTTTGAGAGGGCTATGTTTTCTTTGTTTGTTTTTATTGGTGCATTATAACACATCATGATGTTCAGTGACAGAGTCAGACCTACGCACAGCACTTGATGAGCCCTCCCCCACACCCCTCCCTCCCTGGTGCATGGCTTTGTCATCTCCCATTGATAAATCTGTGTATGTACATCATGCCCATTGAGGTGTTGTCCTCCTTGAGAGTCCCTCCCACTACTGCTTTCCTCTGTCAGGTCCCCTCCCTTCTTCCACTAAGCTTTCTTTGTCCTCCTTTGGACTCTCTTCTGTGTCCCAATTTCTCCCTAGCTTCCTTCCATATATGAGGGAAAACATCCAACCTTTCACTTTTTTGTGACTGACTGTTCTCACTTAAGATACTATTCTCCGGTTCCATCATTTCCCTGCAAACGACATAATTTTGTTCTTTTTTATAGCTGAGTAGAATTTCACTGTGCATATATCCCCATAATTTTGTAATCCATTCATGTGTTGATGGACACCTAGGCTGATTCCATAGTTTGGAAATTATGAATTGTGCTGTTATAAACATAGAAATGCTTGTATAACTATGGTAGTCCAGTTTCATTTCTTTTGGGTAAAGTGGTATAGCTGGGTCATATAGAAGGTTCATTCCCATGTTTTATTTTTGTTTTGTTTTGTGTACGTGATACTGGGGATCGAACCCAGGGGCATTTTACCTCTGAGCTACACCACCAAGCCTATTTTATTATTTATTTTGAAACAGAATCACTAAATTGCAGAGGGCCTCAATAAGTTGCTGAGGCTGGCTGTGAACCTATGATCCTTCTATCTCAGCCTCCCAAGTACTGGGATTACAAGTGTCTACCAGTGTATACCACCACTCCCACCTCATTCTCATTTTCCCGAGGACCCTCCAAAGTGGTTGCACTAGTTTGCAATCTCACCAACAATGTATAGAGTTCCTACTTTCCACATCCTCACCAGTATTTTTTTTATTGTTTGTGTTTTTTAATGATTGCCATTCTGATTGGTGTTAGGTGAAATCTCAGAGTATCCCACTTTCTCAAGTTCATCCTTCCCCTTACCTTAATCCTACCCATAACAGGACCATCAAAAGTCCTACCTACTAAGCCGGGCGTGGTGGCGCACGCTTGTAATCCCTGCGCTTGGGAGGCTGAGACAGGAGGATCGCACAGATTTGAAGCCAACCTCAGCTACTTAGTGAGGCTCTCAGCAACTTAGTGAGACCCTGTTTCCAAATAAAATGTAAAATAGGTTTGGGAGTATAGCCTGGAGGTAGAAAGCCTCTGGGTTCCACCCCCAGTACCACCAAAAAAAAAAAAAAAAAAAAAAATCCTACCTACTGATCCTTACCACTCACACCCCATATATTCTAAAGCATTTCGAGAGCTAATCATTAAAACTCAGCCCTCCTCTTCTGCACTTTTAGAACACATTGTCTTCACCAGAATTAGAGTATCACATCTCAGGGTGGGGTTGCTCAGATATTTTTCTCATTATGCATGAACTCAGACTCAAAAATTTACAGTGTTATTTTTTTCTTTCTCCCAGCACCTAACATACTGAATGCCAAAGTAAATGTTTAAAATGGGATGGGATGAAGAGGAGTGGAAGTAGCTCCAACAAGGGCCCTTCACAAACCTGAGAACTGCTAGCATCTTCTGAGAACAAGAGATTCTCTCTACAGTGTTAATGGGACCCCAGAAACAGAGGAGAAAATGTCCTTAGAGAAACAAAGAAGAAGAAAAGGACATGGAGTCCATCAAGGAACACTCTAGTAAAAATCAGGATGAACTTATTTTCCCAGAATCGCCCCAAATATCCTATTCTTGCAAGAAGAATCCAGTCTCTGCCACTGTGGCTGTCCTAGTTGAATTGAAAAGCCATGACTATCCCCCACTACATGTGATCTCAGCCTCCCAAGTACTGGGATTACAGGTGTGCCTCAGAATGCTCAACTCTCTTCAATTTTCTTAGTCAGTGCTTTATAGTTTTCAGTGTACACACCTGTCATCTCCTTGGTCACATTTATTCCTAAGTATTTTTTGTTATAGTAAATGGTATTTTAAATGTTTCACCTATGTGGTTATTGGATTTTTGTATGTTGACTTTTTATCACTGAATTTATTTATTAGTTCTAAGAGTTTTTTGATGGAGTTTTTGGGTTTTCTATGTACAGAATCATCCATAAATAGAGGTCATTTTGCTTTTCTTCCTGTCTAAATTAGATATTCTCTTTTTCTTATTTGATTGCTCTTGACAATAATGTCTGTACTAGGTTGAAGAGAAACCTACTACTCCATCCTTCATAGAGGGGTAGGTACCAGCGCTCAAAAGAAACTTTCAGTTTCTCTCCATTGATTACAATACTAACTATGCATTTTCATAAGTGGCCTTTATAGATCATATAATTATAATAAAGATATGAAAGCATATATACCTCTTTTTAATATATACTAGAGTTACACACACACACACACACACACACACACACTTTCCTTTAAGAACACTGGAAAAAACATAGAGATCTTAAGCAATTGTGAACTTTGTATTCACTGGGCAGAACTGTATAATATAACTAGAGATAAACTATTGAGAAAAAATGTTACTAGATTGTTAGAAGAATTATCTCCCAACTAATCCAAAAGGACAGATATAGAGAACTATGAAAGGGGCTAATTGGGTGATGTGTGCATGTATGCTTCTACCATCTTGTACTCCATTAAGATGTACAACTAAAATGCACCAATTTAAAAAAAAAAGGGAAAAAGCAGCACATGAAGTTAACCATTGAAAAATGAAGTGAGAAAGAGTAGAACCCTTCGATTCTGAAGAGAACCATCTGGAAAGGCATCAGACGTGGCTAATTAAGTGAACCGAGCACAGGCTGGGCACCGTGGTACACACCTGCCATCCCAAGACTAGAGAGGCTGAACAAGAGGATGGCAGGTGTAAGGCCAACCTCAGAAATTCACCAAGACTCTTAGTAACCTAGCAAGGACTTGTTTCAAAACAAACAAAATGGCTGGGATGTAGCTCAGAGGTAGAATATCCCTGGATTCAATTGGCAGGGGTATAAGGAAGGGAGAGAGGGAAAAAGGGAGGGAGGACCAACATAAACCTCAGCCTCCTTTCTAATAAAGGGCAAGAAAATCAAAGACTTAGGTATAGAGTATATACACATATGTACTTTAATGTAAAGCTAAGTATTAAATACTAAATTAGTGCCAGACAAATAGAACCTAGAAGTAAGTTTTTTGCTCTGAAGAAAAAAGCAAAAATGAATTGTATCTTATGAAGAGAAGGAAATCCATATTTATTTATTTATTATTACTACTTGCCTATTCCAAAAAGGAGAGAGAGAGAGAATTTGATATGGCTTTCTCTTAAAGTCAGGTATAAAATAATACGGTTGAAATGGAAATTAAAACCAGAAAAGAAGAAAGAAACAAATATTCTAACCACAAAGCATAACACAGTTACTGTGACTGAGCCCGAGCCCGTGCTTGGCCCCCAGCCTCTTGGCAGACAAGACCAAAAGGAAAACACGGTGAGTTATATAATGCCAATTTAAAAAAAAAAAGTGCACAGAGGCTTCAAAGAGAAAATCTTTGTTTCTGGTAGTAACTTTTCCAAAACGAATTGATCACCCGATTAAAGGGTAATTGATAACAGTTGAGAGCCTGTGGAAGGAGGTGCTTGCCTATGTATGTCTTAACAACTGCAATATTTTATCTTGACTTCAATAAAGCATTTGACTCTTATGTGTGACTAGCTAACATGAATATATGTTCGTGATGCTATGATCCTATTGTTGTAGAAAAATAGATAAGAATGTGGACAATATGTTCCAGTCTTACTTGAAGTTATTCATAAGCAAACTAACCTCTTCTTCTTTTCTTATTTTCCCCCTCCTCCCGCCTTGCAGTGCTGGGGATCAAACCCCAGGCCTTCAGCATTCTAAGCAAGCACTCTACGACTAAGCTACAACCCCAGCACAATTACCATTTTAGCCCAAAGCTAGACGCCAGTCCCCAGAGGCATCCAGTACAACTAGTTTTCAAATTCAGACCTACTAATGGATATAAGAAACTGTCCCTATCCTCATAAATATGTGAATATTCAATAAGAGTAATAATCTCAATTAAATTTTAAGGTAGTTTTCATACTTTACTGTTGTCTGAAGCCTTTTGCTGTGTCAAGGTTTGTTTCCATTTTAACATCTGAAGTTGGGGAATGGTTTGTTCTTCTGATAGAGAATAATAGAGAAGAGCTAGGCATGATGTAGCACACTTGTAACCCCGTACTTGGGAGCCTGAGACAAGAGGATCGCAGGTTCGAGGAAAGACTCAGCAGGTAGTGATACTCTCATCAACCTAGCGAGACCCTGTTTAAAAAATATATATAGGGCTGGAAGTATAGCTCAAAGGAAGAATGCCCCTGGATTCAATCCCCTAGTACCAAAAAGAAAGAGGAAAAGGGAGAGGGAGAAGGAAAGAGACAGAGAAAAATGTACCTTCCAAGTATAAAATCAGCACATGGGAAAAAGTTGTAAAAAAGATTAATAAGTGTAATATAAATGCTCATACTGAGAGTCAAAGTAGGGTAAATGCAGATATTAATGGAAAGAAGACTACAGATACTTAGGAAGGACATGGGAAAGTGACAAGCAGACATTCAGGGAAAAGATGAATTGTAGAAAGAAATTCCTGAACATCCTGCTTTAAAAGCAGAACCCAAGAACAAATAGAAAGACAACTTACAGAGACTACAGGAATTCTGGAGACCCAAGGGGCCACTTAGGGTTTAAGAAAAAGTACACCGATTCTAGAATACTTATCATCTTTATGTTAAGTGAAAACAGGAGTCATACATTCATGAGGATCTAAAACCCTGTGTCTACTGCTGCCACAGCCAAAAAAAAAGTGGAAAGGAAAAATATTCTATAGCTGATTCGGTACAAAACCAGGGAAAGATGAGGGGGGAGGAAAAAGAGAGGAAGAGAGAGGACAGAGAAGAGAAAAGAGAGAAGAGAAAGAGAGAGAAGGAGCCATGCAGGTGGAAAGTGCAGGGTTCAAAGTTAGATTCATGTGGATGAGAATTCCTTTCACTGGTTCTGAGACAAGGACTACAAAATGTGCAGCTCCATTTTCTCCCTCAAAAAGTAAAAGGTTAACAACATAAATACGAGGAGAGGTGAATGCAATACCATGAATAATATTTAACATGGCACCTTCTACAAAGATTATTGCCACATTTATAAAGCAGAGGAGGGAAGAAAGAGACAGGAGAAAAGAAAGGAGAGGAGGGGGGATAATTAAGGAATCAAATGGAGAAACCACTACCTCCTTCCTGATAAAGGGTAAGAAATTAAAGACTAAGTTACAGGGTTTAGGTGGAGAGTGTATGTTTTAATGTGTGTGTTTTAATGCAAAGTTAAGTCCTAAAGGAAAGAAGGGAGAGAGGGAACAGAAGAGAAGGAAAGAAAAAGGAAGGGAAAACAAAAAGAAACAAATGCTTCTTAGGGAGCCTACAAAGAAACACAGACAGCTAAATAAGATAGAGGAGAAAGCAGGTGTTATCACAGACCATTGGAAGTCTGAGAGCTGAAATATCCCTAGAGATTATTGGATTCAACTCCAAATTTGTAGACAGTTAAACTGAGGCAGTGGTATTAGTTGAAAGTCATGCTTCAAGTTTTCAGTAGATCTCTTCTCAGGAAAAACCCTATTTGGATGGCCTAAATTTCCAAACAATTATTACCAGTTTTTTTTAACCTTTTTTTGACCTAGTTATTTAAAGACTTTTTCCTACCTTTAATAGATAGCGTTTCATTTTCTGTTTAAATTTACATAACCTATTGAACATTTTATTCATTATAAGACTTCCAAGACTGGGAATATAGGTTTTTTCTCTTGGAGTAAATAATCATTACCTCTTTGTTACTTCAACCACTGTTTCTAAAGACAATTTAGCCCAGACATGTCAATTAATACCGGAATCATTGGTTCTTGGCAGCCATTGCTTCTTGATACCTTTTACTTTATTCTAGCCAAATACTAACAGCTATAATCACAGAGAACCTTTCCAGTGTTCTATAACTGGATGTTACTTTTTAATTGAAGCAGAAAGAATATTTCTCAAAGAAAAATATGCTTTATTCTGAGGAAAAGAAACTATGTGTTCCCGCCAGTGAGGCATATTCTTGAATGTGTTTATTTGTAGAGAGTTTAAGAATCTGTTTCAGTTCTTTCTTCCATGATGGCAAAGTCCAAACCACTAAAAATAACACTTGGAATGGCATTTGGGTTGGTGTTTATTTTCTGATAGGCAACTATATCTACTCAGGTTGATTTTGTCTTGGAAAACTGTCAAATGTACTTGGTTCTACTTTTTAACCACACATCTTGACTTTTTATCGGATGACCATTGTCAGTCTCTGCCCAATCTGTAAACACTATCTATGTATTTTTTTTTAGGCTCTTCTAGTATCAAGCCTCTCCTTGTGAAGTTTAACTTCTAGAGAAGGAGATAATACTTAAATAGTTTAAAAGATAATTACCAGCTCAAGAAAAGACATCATTCTCCTTGCTTAATAAATATATTACTACATGAGCAGTTTAGTCAATAAATACTTAGCTAAAAAGAGGGATGTAAGATGATCAGAGAAGACCCATACCATCATCATCACCACCACAACCATTATACTTAGCATTTATGAAGAGCGTTTATGATGTGCCGCAGGTTAGCACTAAGTCTTTTAACTTTGACAACTACATATAATATCTTCCTCATTTGTAGATGAGGACATTGAAACCTAGAAAGGTTAAATGAAGTATCAAGGGTCACTCAACTAGTAGGTAGTAGATTTGAGATTTAAATTCAGACATTCTAGCTTCAGGGTATAGACCTAAAGGATGTCCCAAAGAAGTAAGATTTGATCTATATCTTGAAGGATAGATAAGATTTCACTGACTTGTGAAAGAGATTGGTAGAGAAAGACATAAGCAAAAGACCAATGGTGAGAAAAGTCACAATGACTTACTAGTAACCAAAATGACAGAGAACTCATTGAAACTCATACCTAAGAAATACATAAATCAAAGTCACATTAATGATGCATCTGGCAATATGATGGATTCAAGTAGCTAAGAGAACTAATTAGAAGATTTTCATGATAAGCCAAAAGAAACAATAAATGAGAAACAGTACAACAAGAAGTGTCATAGCTCAGCTGGTGAACAAACCTGAGGGCTTAGGGGGTAAAAAGAATGAAATAAAGCTCTCATAAATAGGGATATGATACCTCTCTTGACAGAAATTGGAGGGTTGGTTTTACAGAGACAATGATAAGTTAAATTGATCACCCCCACCAAATCATTGTTTCTCTCATACAAGTGGTTTTAAATTCTATTACTTCTGTCTCCAACAATCCAAATTAGTTCCCAAAGCTTAGTCCTTGGACCTCTTTTATTCTCCCCCTCCCTACCTTTACCCCTTAGTTCATAATTCTTATAGCTTTGATATTTATTTCTATGTTCATACTACCAGATTTTTCCAGATATCTCTGAGTCAATATCTACTCCAGGACAGTAAGGCTTCCACTTGGAGACACATGCACCATCTCAGATTAATATGTTCTCAAGTAAGTGAAATAAGGGTTGAAAACCACTGGCTCTGCACAACCAAGTCAGTCTGGACTCAAACTCATTTCATAGATAGAGAAAATTGGACAAAGTAGATACAAACTATTTTTTTTTTTTTTTTTGCGGTACTGGGGCTGGAACCCAGGGGCATTCTACCTCTGAGCTACAACCCTAGCCCTATTTTCTATTTTCTATTCTTTATTTTAAAACGGGGTCTCACTGAGTTGCAAAGAGCCTCACTAAGTAGCTGAGGCTGTCTGGGAACCGCGATCCTCCTGTCTCAGCCTCACAAATACTGGGATTATAAGCATGTACCACCATGACCAGCGCAAACAATTCTTTAAAAAATACACACACACACACACACACACACACACACACACACACACACACTCAGAGACAGGACTAGCAAGAGAGGAAAATGAAGTCAAGACAGATGATTGCATTCTTTCCAAGAAATCAATTTAAAAAATCCTTTCATCTCTATTCTTTAAAAAAAATATTCTCCCAATACATTGAAAGTATCACCAAAAATTAATTTTATGATTCTTGAAAATGTGTTATTTTAAATTATTTTGCATTCTTAATCTTTTATTATTCTCCATTTTAATGTGCATATATGTCAACTATCTTTTCAAGGAACTTGATAAATTTAGAAAGTATATTTAGGTGTTTTTGTGTGTGTGGTAGTACTGGGGTTCATGGAAACTCTTCTCTGCCTATGGGCTACACTCCCAGACACCTATTTTTTATAGTTTTATTTGGAAACAGGGTCTCTTAACCTAGCGAGGCTGGCTTCAAACCTGTGCGATCCTCCTGCCTCTGCCTCCCAAGCAGGGGGATTACAAGCGTGCGCCAGCACACCCAGCTATATTTAGGTTTTAAAAGTCAGTTTTTAAACTTCTAGAATTCTGGCCCTTGGAAAACAGGACAAAGCCTTAAACTTTTCATTGCGCCTGTTATTCTATTCCACTTTTTTGGAATGCCATTCCTCTCCATCCACCACAAATAAACTTTCAACACTTTTTGTTCTTGGGGGTATTCTGTTTCCATAACTTCAGGTCAGAAAGAGTTTGGATAGAAGAGAAAGACTTTTGTTGTTGCTGTTGTTAATGAATCCTTCTCTTTTTCCAAAGGCTTAATCCTAACCCATTAGAATACTTAATTTTCTTCTGCAATAAATATACCCCACGGCTATTTTCCCTAGTGAATTAGCTGGGCACAAATGAATCACAAGTTTTTGAGGCCTGACTTCAATTTTTTTTTTTTTTTTTTTTTTTTTTTTTTTTTTTTTTTTTACCTTTTACAATTCCCTGCCTGGCAGAATTCTCAAACTGAGGCCTGACTCACATAAACTGCCCAATTAGGCATTCTAATTAGAAGAATCAGCCTCTTCAAGTGACGCGACTTTGTTATAAAGAACTAATCAAGGGAAGGTGAGTCTGAAATATCTATTCTAGAGAAAAAGCTTTCCCAGTCAATTTAATATGCTTAGGTGAGGCACATTCTAAACATGGAGAGCCCACTATCGAGATGTCTTTATGAAAACATCTCCAAATTGGTTCCTTTTGGGAAGAATAATTTTGAAGCACTAGTGAAAACAAACCTGTACTTTTCATTAAATCTAATGAATTGTTCTATTTTATTTAAAAAAATTAAAACTACATTTGTCTCTTTCTCACATACTAAAGTCTTTGGTGTGTATGTGTGTGGTACTGGGGATCCAACCCAGGGATATTCTACCTCTGAGCTACACCCCCAGCACTTTAAAAAAAAAAAACAACAGAGTTTTACTAAGTTGCTAAGGGCCTCACTAAGTTGCTAAGGCAGTCTTCCAATTTGTGATTCTACTGTCTCAGCCTCCCAAGTACTGAGATTACAGGTGATGCCACACTGCCTGGCTAAATCCTCTTTTTTTCTCTTCTGCAGTACAAGGGAGGGAACCCAGAGGCATTCTACCTCCAAGCTACACCCCCAGCTCATTTTTTATTCTTTATTTTGAAACAGGTCTCACTGAGTTGCAAAGGGCCTCACTAAGCAGTAGCTGAGGCTGTTCTTGAACTGCGATCCTCCTGTCTCAGCCTCCCAAGTGCTGGGATTACAAGCGTGCGCCACCAGGCCCAGCTGCCTCCTTTTTAATAAGAAATGTTTGAATTCAAGAAGTCATCTCTAAGGGAGTCAAGAATTCTGATTTTTAAAAATCTAATCTTTGTTTAAGATAGTCATTGGTAATGTATAAGGATATTTAATACTAACTTACATTTACTCAATTTTTATTTCTTTTTTTTTATTTTTTGGTACTAGGGTTGGAACCCAGGGACATTCTACTTTGAGCTACACTTTCAGCCCTATTTTTTATTTTTTTTATTTTTAAACAGGGTCTCACTGAGTTGCAAAGGGCCTCATTAAGTAACTGAGGCTGTCCACAAACCGTGATCCTCCTGTTTCAGCCTCCAAATGCTAGGATTACCATGATGCACCATCATGCCCAGCACCAATTTTGATTTCTTAATGAACCTTCACATTCATTTTCTCATCTGATCATCACAAGAATCCTGTGAGATCAAAAAAGGCAGCAATTTAAAAGACTTAACATGCCCGGCGTGGTGGTGCACACTTGTAACCCCCGCGCTTGGGAGGCAGAGACAGGAGAATTGCACAGGTTCGAAGCCAGCCGTGCTGGCTTAAGAGACCCTGTTTCCAAATAAAAATATAAAATAGGTCTGGGAGTGTAACCCGGAGGTAGAAGGGTTTCCAGGAACCCCAGTATCACCAAATAAATACATAAATAAATAAATAACAACACTAAAAAATAATCCAATCAAAAATGGGAAATTGAAGTAGACACTTCACAAAAGATGAAAGGCAAATGGCCAATAAGTATATTAAAAAGTTTAACATCATTAGCAATCAGAGAGATGCGAATCAAAACTACACTGAGATTCCCTCTAACCTGAATTAGAATGGCAATCAAGAACCAATACAATAACTAGTACTTGACAGGCTGAGACAGGATCGCAGGTTCAAAGCCAGCCACAGCTATTTAATGAGGATCTCAGAAACTTAGCAAAATCTTGTTTCCAAAGAAAAAATAAAATAGGTCTAAGTGTGTGGAACTGAGGTAAAAGGCCCCTGGGTTCCACCCTCACTACCACAAAAAAAAAAAAAAAAAAAAAAAAAAAAAAAAAGGAAGGAAAAAGAGGCAGAGGAGAAAGAGAAGAAGTCAAACAACAGTAAGTGCTAGTAAGGATGTGGGGGAATTGGAACTCTTCTTTACTGTAGAAGGATTGCAAATTAGTGCAGCCACTATGGAGATTGGTGCGGAGATTCTTCAGAAAACTGGGAATGGGTTCACCATAAAATCCAGCTATACCACTCCTTGGTATCTTTCCAAAGAGCTAAAATCAAAATACTACAGTGATACATGCATATCCATGTTTATAACAGCACAACTAATAATAGCCAAATTGTGGAAACAACTTGGGTGCCCATCATCAGATGAATGGGTTACTAAGCTATGGGATATATGCACAATGGAATTCTACTAACCAATAAAGAACAAAATTATGTCATTTGCAGGAAAATGGAGGGACCTGGAGAACATTGTGTTGAATGAGATTAGCCAGTCACAGAAAGTGAAGGGTCATAGGTTTTCTCTCACATATGGAAGATAGGGAATCGTTGGAATACAAGAGGGACTTTAGATAATAAAGGAGAAACCCTGTGGTGTGATGAAAGGGACTTAGGGGAGTGGGGGCGGGGGGGAGAAAAGGGAATTAGTGAAGAAACATATTGAGGTTATGTACATATGTGAAATTATCAATGCCAACCTCAATATCACATATAGAAAAATGGAGGGGTGAGGAGGGAGCCGGGGAAGCTCGGCAGGTGCTGTGTCCCTGTTACTCCAAATTACATTATGATGTGAGACTGCAATGCACCAATAAAAGTTTGTTTTTTTTGTTTTTTTTTTTTTTGGTGGTGGTGGTACTGGGGTTCCTGAAAACCCTTCTACCTCCGGGCTACACTCCCAGACCTATTTTTATACTTTTTTATTTGGAAACAGGGTCTCTTAAACCAGAGAGGCTGGCTTCGAACCTGCGTGATCCTCCTGTCTCTGACTCCGAAGTGCGGGGATTACAAGCGTGCGCCACCACGCCCGGCTAAAAGTATATTTTTTTAAAGAAAGAAAAAGAGCTGGGGGCGGGGGAACAGGCTTGTAATCCCAGCATTCAGGAGGCTGAGAAACATCTTATTCCTTCCCAAACCCCATCTGAAAGTATGAAAAAGGTCCATTTTAAAAAACAAACTCCTAACAGCACTGGTAACAAGAAAAAGTATAATCAGTAGACCAGAAATTTTAAGGAAATAAAAAGCAGATGGGATCAGACTGATGGAAAATCCAAACCAGAGAAAACTGTGACACAACATTGGTGTGCGAAAGCCATCTCTGAAAGAATCGCCGCTCACTAAGGACTCCCTCTAGATCCACAGACAGACGTGGAAGGCAGAGAAAAGACGAAATCATCAGCTAAAGACACACCTCCGGAGGAGTAGAGTCAGCTGGGTCAGTAGAGTCAGCTGGGTAGAGCCAGCTGTCTGTGGATGCTTTTGGCTGGGGTAGTTACTCCAGAGGACCTAAACGGGCAGGTTTCCTAAAGTAGGTCAAGAAATAGAAGCACAGCAGGGTCTTTACAAGGGGCACATACGCACGCACGTGCGGGCGCGCGCACACACACACACACACACACACACACACACACACACGGGAACGGAGTTTTAGTTCAAGATAATCAATTGACAATTATTAGAACTTAGAGAGTTTCTAGGGCCCTGAGGATGTAGCTCAGTGGTAGAGGTCTTGCCTAGGAAGCTCAACACCCTGAGTTCAATCCCAGCAGCACAAAAAAGAGAACAAAAGGGCAAGACACAGTCACAATACTCCATTAAACATAATAAAAGATCATATTTAAATAACAATTAAGGCTTTCACATATGCACCTATTTAAGAATAACCAAACAGGAAGACATAAGAACATTTACTAATGTTTTTGAAAGCGTTTGTAAAACTTGGAATCATATCAAGATACATTTTCCTTTACATATAGGAAGCTTCCACTGGTAAAGGTGTCCGTTGTTGCCAAGCTGATTCCTATAAATTCAATGTAACCCTGGTAAAAAGCCAAACAATTTTCAATGGAACTTAAAAAGATGATTTTAAAGTTTACTTATAATAGTAAATGTGACCAAAACAAAAGTTCAGAAATGGAAAAAGAATAAGAATGCAAATATCAAAGCAAACTATAAAACCAGGCTAATTAAAACATGGAATCCGTATTAAAATATGGATGCATAAACATACACATAGATATAGATACAAACACAGATTTAGATACAGATAAATATGCATGCACACACACATACATGCACACACCCACACACACCTGCAGGTTAAGTTTGGTGTCATCACTGGCTTGATCTAGTGTAACTTTAGATAGAAGCTGGAAGCTAATGAGATTATGTAAGTGAAGAATATTTTAAATGTATGGAGTATATATACAAGTCAAATGTCTGTAAGCTTTAATAATTTATATTATGTATAAGTCTAATAGTAATTTACGGGTGAGGATTTACTTTGTTTTTTGTTTTGTTTTGTTTTGTTTTGTTGTTTTTGCGGGTCTGGGGATGAAACCCAGGGGCATTCGACTGCCGAGCTACAACCCTGCCCTAATTTTTATATTCTTTATTTTGAAACAGTGTCTCACTAAATTGAGGAGGGCATCACTAAGTAGCTGAGGCTGTCCGCGAACCATGATCCTCTGGTCTCAGCCTCCCGAATGCTGGGGTTATAAGCATGAGCCCCACACACACACACACACACACTAGGCAAGGTTTAGTTATTTTTAATGATTTTCTGTGGTTTGCTTTTCTCTTCAGGCACACTTGAATTTTGGCTCAAGGACTCACCGATGACCTTGCCAAATCTTCCTGATACTTCACAGCAGTCTATGACACTTCTATGACACTTCCGCCCAACTTCCCTCCCTCTCTTGTCTGCTCAGGGTAGACTTGCAGAACACCATCACAGTCTCAGGTCTCTCCTGGCCTTCACTGGGCCCGCCCCATTTTATCTCACCCAGCTATCCACCCAATAAAATCCTTTCATGCTTACTCCCATCTTCACAGTTGGTTCCTGGGAAATTCCGACTAATGCAGAAGTCTGCCAGGCTGTATGTCCTGGCTCCTGACCACGTTGTCCAACTCGTCTTCCCTTCTGTCTCCTTTACAAACTCTGCTTTGTTCAGGCTGGTTTGCATTTGTCTCCTGAGCATGCCAAATGGTAAAGCCTGGGCTCCTTGCACTTGCTGGTCCCTCCCCTCGGCAGCTCTACCCTGCACCTTCGAACAGCTTACACCCTCTTTTGTTCAGATCTCTGCTCAGATGCCACAACTACAAAGAGATACACAAGCCACTGTTTCAAAGTAGTCTCCATCTCGTCAGAATCTTCATTCTATTCTGATTCACATTGCTAACCAAATTCTATCATATTTTGCTCGGTCATCAGTTGTCCGTTTCCCCCACTAGAGTATAAGTTCCACAAGGGCAGATCTCTTGATCACCATGGTCACTCCACTGCCTGGTATACAATAGAAGTTCAATAAAATAAAATTAATTTTTTTGTGAAATCTATGAATTTGATGCTATATTCATACACTGACAATAATAGCCATGTGCATTTTATAGCCTCTAGTAAGGCATATTTGCCACCACCCAAAGCACATATACTTCAGTTAAGACACTTCCTCCTGTGGAACCACTGCTGTGATTTTAAATGCTCCATTTTAAAATTCTGACCTTCCAGTCTATGCATGATATTTGTAGATTATCAATGAAATGTGAGCAGTTCTGATATCTGCTATGTGTCTGGAGGTCCAGCTTCTGACAAAAAATGGTAAACTTTAATTTATCTCATATCAAGCAACTGTATTTGTAACTTTGAATGCATTGAGGATATTGAGAAGGGTAAACATAAAATTCTTTGGGTCGTTTCCTTTTATTGCCAGTAAGAAAAAAATCTGGAAGCCTTTTACCAGGGGTATTGTTGAGCTCCTACTATACTGCTTTAGAGTAGCTCGAAAGTAAGGGGGAATCTTTAGCGAGGTATGGAACCTTCACAGTGACATTGCCCATTTGGGGAAAATGGGATCGACTTGCAATGATTCACTTATGAGCAAGTCCCAGAGATGCTGCAATAACAAAATAAGATTCGCCTATACCTGCCCTACCTTCTTACGGGAATATTAGAAACCTTTAAAAATGTTGGCTATAAATGCACTTTAAAAAGTTAAATGGACTACATACAAACTGTTCATTTAAAAAAAAAACCCTCACGTTTATATTCTGGACCTATTCCATTCTAAAGTGGGCCACATAATTGCTACAGATGCTCACTCTTTTAGATTTTAAATTTTGTGGGATCAGAGAGTATACCTGTTATATGCTTTTCCATTATAGGTTTAAAAGGGGGTGGGAGGAATATAATTAAGCAAATATTGAAGTAATCTAGAAGAGAGAGAGGATGAATACATTTTAGGTCTGAGTGACAGGTCTACGTGGATTCTGGTGGCCAAATTTGGAAAGTGCCCACCAGTGAGGTGAGTCACAGTTTGTGATCAGATAATGACTGTGTGTCTGCAAAGGAGCTGAGTGGATGCTCTGGTCGTAGCCAGGGGCGTGTGTGAAGGCTTGACTCCACCACAAGAGTAACGAGGTAACAGTTGCATGAAAGCTGGCAAACACGTAAGTCTGGCTACTCAGCACCGAGGCTCAACAAAGCGCCTTTCCTGTAATGAGCAAGAAGTACAGAGAAGGGCTTTGCAATGATGATAGAGTGAGGTTCAGGGTAGAAGAAAATGACTAGTTCTGCGGGATTCTGGGACAGGAGTGAAGATGGAAGCTATTGTGCCCTCAATGTTTGGGTTCCCCACGGTGCATGGAGGTAATTAGATCAAGGGCAGATTCCTCCCCTCATTAATCAGATTAGCGCCCTTCTAAAGAGAGCTTGTTTGTTCCTTCTGCCATTTATCTATCTATGAAACATAAAATGGGCCTTCACCAGACAAAAAATATGATTGGTGCTTTAATCATGGACTTCCCAGACTCCAGAACTACAAGAAATAAATTTCTGCTACTTTTATAAGCCACCCAATTTGTAGTATTTTGTTATAGCAGCTCTAAAGGACTAAGACACAAGCAAACACCCAAACACCACAGGCTTGTATGATTGTAGAACTGGCTCTGAATAAAGATAGAAGGAGGGACGGGTATGGAGTCTTCCATTTGAACTCTTAAATTTAATTAGCATGCGATATTAAGGCTAAAGAAAATAAATGTTCTTTATAAAGGAGGTTCTAATAAATGTTCTAAAATGGCCATAACATCTCCAAGGAATTAGTAGGTAAGAATAGCCAATAAAAAAGAATTTAACATTTTGTCAAAAACAATGTGTAAATCTTAGTATCTGCAAGGCATGGTTTTGTTAAAATCATACACAGACAGAAATCACACACGACAGCTCGAGGAAACTCTACCTGCAGTGACTAAGGGCAGCAGAGTGGCACTAAAAGGATGAGTAATGATACAAAACCACATTCTGCAGACTCACCTGCGTCAGCACTTCTGAAGAGTGTTTTACCACAGAGTGCTCTGGGAGTTACTAAGTGTTGATAAAGCACCAACCTAGAAGATGTGGTGCACACTGGACTAAAAGGAGACAGCAACAAGGTGAGAGAATACCAAAATTGAGTGCATATATTTGACAAGAAATAAACATTAAATACAATCACGAGCAAAGTAGAAAAATGCTCATATATTTTAGAGATACATGAAATAAGATGTTTAGAGGTATATGCCATGGCTATTTCTCCCTATGTCTTCATATTACCTTATTTAAATTATTTCTTCATTTTTTGTGGTACTGGGGCTTTTTACCTCCGAGCTATACTCCCAGACCCATATATATTTTATTTGGAAACAGAGTCTCACTAAGTTGCCCAGAGCCTCACTAAGTAGCTGAGGCTGGCATTGAACAAGTGCGATCCTCCTGTCTCAGCCTCCCAAGCACAGGGATTACAAGCATGTGCCACCACACACCTGGCTCTGTTTAAATTATTTCTATAGAAATATATACATTTTACCTTGGGGTAGTGGTGCATGCTTATAATATCAGGGCTTGAAAGACTCAGACAGGAGAATTGCAGGTTTGTGGCTAGCCTCAACAATTTAGTGAGGCCCTCCACTACTTAGTGAGACTTGGTTTCAAAATAAAAGATAAAATTGGGCTGGAGTATATATCCGAAGTAGAATGCCCCTGGGTCCAATACACACACACACACACACACACACACACACACACACACACACACACACATACACACACGTATACTTTCAAGTATTTTTATAGAAATGTATACCTTTATAAAAAGAGATATACACACACATTCATAAAGCACATAAAGAAAAGCATGAACTTTTTAAAATCATTCAAATCCAAAGAAATTTGAAGCCACAAGGCAGCATACTGAAACAGCACTCTGGAGCCTGGAGCGTGACCCTGTGTGCTAAATGCATCTGCAAAAAGCCAGTTCCGTGTCGAAGTGTCAGTGTATTGCGGGGCTGAATTGTGCCCCAAAGTTCATAACATTGTAGTTCTAATCCCTAGGGGCTCTGAATGTGACTGCATCTGAAGATAGGGCTTCAGAGAGGTCACTGAAGTGATATGGAATCGTAGAGGTGGGCCTCTCCAACATGGCTGGTGTTCCAATAAGAAGGGCGATTCGGATGTGGACTCTTGCAGGCCAGGGACATGTGTTCTCTCTCAGAGGTGAGATCATGTAAAGACACAGGGAGAAATAGCCTTAGGTGAGCCCCTGAGAGATGCTTCAGGAGAAACTGAACCCACCACTGCCTCATCCCACATCTCTAGAAATACAAGAAATAAGTGTTTGTTGTTTAACCACCCCGATCCATAGTATTCTCCTATGGCAGCCCCAGAAAACCCATGTAGATGTCTCCACAAATATACTCAAATCAGATGCTGTCTAATATCTCCATCTGTCCCTTGGCAAGCCGCCTCTAAGTCTTCCAGCTGGGAGATAAAAGGAACGCCTGAAGCCAAGTGCGGTGGTGTGCACCTGTGATGCCAGTACGTAGGAATCTGAAGCAGGAGGGTTGCAGGTTCAAGGTCAGCCTCAGTAACTTAGCAAAACCCTGTCTCAAAAATTAAAATTAAAAATAAATGAGGCCAGGGGTGGCGTCGCACGCTTGTAATCCCAGCCTTCGAGAGGCTGAGACTGGAGGATCGCGGTTCAAGGACAGCCTCAGCTACTTATTGAGACCCTTTGTAACTCAGTGAGACCCTGTTTCAAAAAAACATAAACTAAAAAATAGGACCAGGGGTGTAGCTCAGAGGTAGAATGCCCCTGGGTTCCATTCCCAGTACCGCAAAAATAAATAAATAAATAAGTAAATAAATAAATGGCTGGGGATGAAGCTTCGTGGTAGAGCACCCCAGAGTTCCATGACCAGTGCCATAGCATGGGAAGGGGGTGTAGGAGAACTAGAAGTCTCAATTATAAGCTTCTTGTTTTGTATTTTTAAATTTGTGGTACTGGGGATTGGTCCCAAAAACCTTCTACCTCTGAGCCACACCCCCAGCCCTATTTTATTTTTATTTTGAAGCAGAGGCTCACCAAATTGCTAAGGGCCTTGCTAAGTTGCAGAGGCTGGCTTCAAATCTGCAATCCTCCTGTCTCGGCCTCTCCAATACTGGAATTACAGGCATGTGTCACCACACCCGGCTGAATATTGTTCTTGTGTCTCAGAATTTAGATGAAGTCTAGAAAGTAGAATAGTGACTATTAGATATTGAGAAGAGTATAGGGGGGAGGAAGGAAGAAAAAGGGAGATGGGATTCGATTAGCGTGTGTTGTACACATGGGTAAAAATGGCACACTGAAACTCATTAATATAGACAATACATGTCAGCAAAAAATAAGAATTTGGATAAGGTAATGGAAAACATCTCGGAATCTTAAAAACACAACTTAGAAATTAGAAAAGGGCTGCGTTTCAAATGTTACCCTACAACTTTCTCATGCTGCTTTCTCGTTCATCTCTGTATAAAAATGTGAATAGGATTATTTCCCAAAAGATTCCTTTCCAAAGTTACCAAGAAGTCTTGACAGGCCTAATGTGCATGCTAATCGTAGATGGTGTTGATTTCCCTTCCACAAATGATGAAGACAAATTTAGCAGAAAGATTTACACTCACTACTAAGCAATGTTGCTGCGAGTCTCTTTACGCTGTTTCTAATTACTAAGGTATTTTGAGTGCGTGTAAAGAAGTTTGCCCAAAGGCGAGGCCTCACATCCTCAGAACAACGTCCCCCTCATTGGCCTTCGCCATGACCCGTTCTCACTCTTCATCCCTCTGACCTCTCTTGACCACCCTTTCATCCCTGGAACTCTTTTCTCTGTGTGTCACTAACACTGCCCTCTTCTGATCTCTTCTCTTACAGTTCTCTTCTTGACCAGCCTGCCCTGGCTGAAGTCTTTGTGGAAGACTTGCCCTGATCTCTTTGCTCTTTTCCTTTGCACACTGTCATCAGATGGAATGCGTCCAACTGCTGGCATCAGTGACTAATCACTACTCTGTGTCAAGCATGACGCCCTTGCCTAGACCCAGGTCTACAGCTCTGTGTGCCCTCCATCTCGGCAGCTCCATCTGGATGTTTTCAAACTGGTTCCAAATCCAATTCCTATGTATGTACACAGTTGTTCATTACAGCCCTGTTTAGAAAAGTAAAAAAAAAAAAAAAAAAAAAAAAAAAAAAAAAAAAAAACTACACAGAACCTTAACATCCATGGAGACAGACTAAACAAATTATGGTATGCCCATACTACAAAATGTTGTTTCATATAATTCTATAATGAGTGTGAGTGTGAGTGTGTGTATGAGAGAGAGAGAGAGAGAGAGAGAGAGAGAGAGAGAGAGAGAAGGAGGGAGAGAGACAGACAGACAGACAGACAGACAGACAGACTGGGGACAGGGGGCAGACTACCACTGAGCAACAACCCAGCCTTTCCTGTTTTATTATGAAATAGAGTCTCACAAGTGACCTCAAACCTACAATCCTGTCTCCGCCTTCCAAGTACTGGGATCACAGACATGCACCACAGCTGAATTTTGTACCTTCAACATGAAATTTTTGCTGAAATATGCAGTGAGAAAAGCAAATCATATACTATATCATATAATATAATTGCATTTATGTAAACTAAGTCAAACAAAAAAATAAAAGTGTGTGTGTATTTTGTGGTATGTATGTTTATAAGTTACTGAAAGAAGAATTGAAAGAAAAAGCACTAAATAGTTAAGAGCAATAACATCTAGAAAGGGGCGTAGAAAAAAAGAATGTGCTTAAGAAGTTGTTTTGTACTTTTACTTTACACATTTCTGGGGTTTTGGTGTTGTTGTTATTGGGGTGTGTGTGTGTGTGTGTGTGTGTGTGTGTGTGTGTTACTACTGGAGATGGAACCCAGGGGCCTTCTACCTCTGGCCTACACTCCCAGACCTATTTTGTATTTTATTTGGAAACAGGATCTCACTAAGTTGCTGAGAACCTCACTAAGTAGCTGAGGCTGGCTTCGAACCTATGGGATCCTCCTGCCTCAGCCTCCCAAGTATTGGGATTTCAAGCATGCGTCACTGTGCCCAGCCACATTTCTGTATTTTTAAAGACTGTAAGTGACAATATCTTTATATGTTTCTGCATTGTTTGAAGTGACAATATACTCATGAATTATTTATATAATATTTTGGTGAGATAAGAACTTACTACCACAACCATCACCACCATCACAAAGAACATCAAAGAGCAGCTCTGGGGTTATCTTGGTTTTGTTTTTTGTTTTGTTTTGTTTGGTTTGGTTTGGTTTTGGTGGTACTGGAGATTGAACCCAGTGGCATTCTACCTCTGAGCTATACCCTCAGTCCTATTTAATAAGTGATTTTTTTTTTTCTGGTACTGTACTGGGGTTCCTGGAAACCCTTCTACTACCGGGTTACACTCTCAGACCATTTTTATATCTTTATTTGGAAACAGGGTCTTTTAAGCTAGCGCGGCTGGCTTCAAACATGCGCTATCCTCCTGTCTCCGTCTCCCAAGCGCAGGGATTACAAGCGTGCGCCACCACACCCAACTTAATAAGTGATTTCTGTTTTGAAACCGGGTCTCGCTAGGTTGCTGAGTCTCACTCATTGTTGAGGTTATTCTCAAACCTGTGATCCTCTTGTCTCAGCCTCTCAAATATTGGGATTTCAGCCGTGTGCCACCACTTTCACTGGGTTTTTCTTGACAAGGCTTATCTATCTGTAAGCTAGTTGCTAATATTGAGTCTTCACTATTGGATAGCATCAAACTTTGGCACATGGCTCAAAAGCTGCGGGTCACTGTTTTTATAAGTGCTCATTAAAAACAGGTCTGCGCATTTACTCTTAGAGTCTCTACTGCTGCTTTTGTGCTTCAAGGACAAAGGTAAGTAGTTACAACAGAGAGTAAGTGACTCTCAAAGAGCCCTTTAAAAACAGAACAGTGACAAGGACAAAGATGATGGCCTCAGACAGACCAAGACTGGCCTCACTCTGGACAAGCCCTAATCAGTGTAACCGCCATAGATATCACCATAACAGGGAAACACAAGCCCAAGAGTTGGATTTTTTTCTTTTCTGCCTAAAGACCATTTCCTTCATTTTAATTTTTTTTTTTTAGGTGTCAACATGATTTTTAAAATATACAGTGTTTGGGTTGGATTCCATTTTCTCTATGTCTAGACAAAACCTCTTTATCTCTTCCATTCATTGAAACGGAGTAATTAATTTTATAAGAACATCTTTCTGCAAGCCACAGAAACTATGTTCTGTTTTATTTACATAGAAGAAGAATGTAGACTTAGATTTTAATGCTTCTTGCTGCTTAAAGGTTTACTGCCATCATAAGAGTAAGTTGTTTTTTTTTTTGTTTGTTTTTTTTTTTTTTTTTGGTGGTACTGGGGTTCCTGGAAGCCCTTCTACCTCCAGGCTACACTCCCAGACCTATTGTTTTATATTTTTATTTGGAAACAGGGTCTCATAAACCAGCACAGCTGGCTTCAAACCTGCTCAATCCTCCTGTCTCTGCCTCCCAAGCACAGGGATTACAAGCGTGCACCACCACGCCCGGCATAAGAGTAAGATTTTGAAAACTCAAAAGAGTTTTGAATTACTATATATTCCTAAAAAGGAAGGAAAATAAAAATTCCCACTCTCTTGTATTTTTGGTTGTTATTATTTTGTTTTGTTTTGTTTTGTTTTTTTGTATGTGGTACTGGAGATGGAAACCAGGGGCATTCTACCCCTGAGCTACACCCCCAGTCCTATTTTTTTTTTCATTCTTGATTTTGAAACAGGGTCTCACTGATTTGCAAAGGGCCTCACTAAGTAGCTGAGGCTGTCCTCGAACCACAATCCTCCTGTCTCGGCCTCCCAGTTGCTGGATTACAAGCGTGTGCCACCACGCCTGGCTTTCTCTCTTGTTTAAGATTGCATAAACCAGTGGAATTAGCTGATGAAGTTTCCTGGAACCGTGGTAAAAGATGGTAAAGGGACAAAACATGGCATGGAAAAAGAGAGCTAATGGTTAATGCAGAAAGAGGTCAATTAAACATGACACTGTGAGAAATTTCCTGTGAATAAAGATACCACGAAACAACAGATTTCTATAATGTTTTGTTAATAAGCTATGAGAGAGCCGGGCGTGGTGGTGCATGCTTCTAATCCCAGCATTTGGGAGGTTGAGACAGGAAGATCACGGGTCACAGACGGCCTCAGCTACTTAGTGAGGCCCTTTGTAACTCACTGAGACTCTGTTTCAAAACAAAGAATAAAAAATAGGGCTGGGGTTGTAGCTCAGAGGTAGAACACCCCTGGGTTCTATCCCCAGGACTGGGGGGGGGGGCTCATTCCAGCTTAAAAATACCTTTTCTCTTAAGTGTCTTATTCCATATGTGCTGCTATAACAAAGTGGTACTTGGAATTAAGTAATTTTTACAAACCAGAAATTTATTTCTCACCATTCTGCATGCTGGAATATCCAAGGTCAAGGAATGAAGGCACAGGAAGGCAGGGTGTGGTGTTAGGTGAGGGCTGCTCTCTGCTTCCAAGATGGTGCCATGTGGCTGCATCCCCCAGAGGGGAGGAACGCTGTGTCCTCATGGCAGAAGAGTGGAGAAGGCTTACTAGAGTGATGGCGAGTTCCCTCAGCCTCGCTTTTATAAGAGTACTAATCCATCTATGGGGACGCTCATGATTTAATCACTTCCAAAGTGCCCCCCACCACCACAGGGATTAAGTTTCTACATGAATTTTGGAGGGAACGCCTTCCAACTACAGCACTAAGATTCTCACTTTGGACAGCTTAAACTTTCTAGGCTTCAATTTTCTTTTATGTAACATAGGGGCCATAATAGCACTTGCATTGCTGAGCTGGTAATTATAATAATTGTATGAGATGACACGGACAAAATAGTACCATATTTGCATGCAATAGATGTGAGAGCAGTGTTTATTATTATTATTTATAAAGGATCATTCCACTGTCGTTTTTAGTGTTTGGCAGCTATGCAAATTAGTAAGAGGCAACCGGGTGTGGTACCCCATGCTTGTAATCCCAGCATTTGGGAGGCTGAGACGGGAGGATCGTGGCTGGAGGACAGCCTCAGCTACTTAGTGAAGCGCTTTGCAATGCAGTGAGACCCTGTTTCAAAATAAAGAATAAAAAATAGAGCTGAGGGTATAGCTCAGAGGTATAATGGCCTTGGGTTCCATCCCTAGTACTGCAGTATGTATATATATGTAATAGGCCCCCTATTATATAGAGTAACACTGTTTACAGAAGAAATAGGGCCATAAAAATACTCCATTAATAACCCCCTCCCAAAATTCAATAGGACTACATATGAGCAAGCATAAATGCTGAAATGAATTTACAAATAGATGCAAGTTGGTGTTTTCACTGCTATAATAAAATAACTTAGATGAGGCAGCTTAATCCATAGAAATATACTTTCTCCCAATTCTGGAGGCTGCAAGCCCAACACGAGTGTGCCACATGGTCAGGGCTGGGCTCTCTTCCTGGCTTGCAGATGGCCAACTTGTCAGTGTGTTATTCCACAGAGGAACCTAGCTCTCTGGCATCCTTACTTCTAAAAGCACTAATCCCACCGGGAGGTCCCCACCCTAATTATCTCCGAAAGGTCCTACCTCCAAATGCCATCATATTGGGAGTTAGGAGTCCAATATGTGGATTTTGGAGAAACGCAAACATTCATGCCATAACTTTCTGCCACGGCCTCTCAAAACCCATGTCTTTCTCACAGGTAAAATACATGTGTCACATCCCAACAGTCCCAACAATATTAACTTATTCCAGCATCGATCTTAAAGCTTAAGGTCCATGTCATTTAAATATCATCTAAGGCAGACATGAGTGAGACTGGAACTATAATTCACGCTAAAGCAAACATCCTCTCCAGCTGCAATGTGATGCCAAACTGTGAGCATCAGAATACAAGGGTGGAAGGGCACAGGACAGTCTTACAAAAGGGAGAAATGGAAGAAAGCAATAGGCGATAGATGCTAAGCAAGTCCAAAACCTAGCAAGAAAAATTCCACTAGAGCTTGAGCCTACAGACTATCCTCTTTGGCTTGATACTCTGCCCTCCCAGCCCCCTGAGTCTGGCAGTGACTCCCCCCAGCTCCGTGGGTGACCCTGCCCCTGAGGCAGTAGGCGGCATCATCAGAGTCTGCAGAATTCAGAGGCAGCCCCACCCTCTGAGGAGGTAACAGATGCCCCTTAGGCCTGTGGTGAGCACAGCAGCTCTGAAGAATGGTCTCTGTCACCTTTGGGGTCATTCTTCTCTTTCCTTGAAGAATAGTGCACGTCTATGGCTAAATAGTTCTGTGGTCCTTACAATTTCTCCCTTTTAGACTGGGAATACCCATCCCAAGTCTGTTCATAGTTGGATATTTTTTATGCTGTTTTTGCTTTGGTAATGAAAAGTAAATTCTATCTCCCCCTAAAAGAATGTCTAACAAATAAGACCAATCTTCTATATACCTAAAGTAATATTTTCACATTTGATAAAATTAAATTAATGAGTTCTTAATAGCATCAAAAAATAATATCAAATACAAATACGTAATCTTCTGGATTTGCCCAGGGGAGGAAGGGAGAGAGAGAGAGAGAGAGAGAGAGAGAGAGAGAGAGAGAATGAATCACCTTTACAATTGATTTATTTAAACCAGGTCCTGCCTTTGTCCTGCTATTGTTTCCTTTACATCTTTTTTAATCTGGAAAAACATCCCCTTTCCACTGACTGACTTGTTGAAGAGACAGGGACAACTGTCCTCAAATGTCATAACCTCTGTATTGATCTATTTTCTTTCTCGTGTTAATTGTTTAGCTTCTTCATCTATTCTTTCTCTGTATTAGAAACTAAAATTTGTATTGCTAAAGACTTTATTGTATTTAAATTAAATATTTCTGGACCTATGGAAGAGGTCATCAGAGGATAGTTCCTATCTGGTTACCTCATCATTAGTGATGCTAAGACTTGATTGATTTCTCGGCTCTCCAATGGAGCCACCAGCAACTCACAAAACACTGGGCTAGAAAGGCTGTCTTTGGTGAGGACTTCTCCTGTGGAATCTGTCAACAGCCCTGGTACACCTTCTTCCTTACTGGTCTACCTTGTTCTAGACAGCTTAGAGACTAGGACAGCGATGAAGAGGATGAGGAAAACCAAGGAGATGAGACCCATCGTCAGCAGCCCTCTTAACTCCCATCCCACCATAACCTGAGTTATGTCACACGTGCCACAGATGGGAAAGAGACAAAAGCAGCTGGTCCACAGCAGAGACCTCGCTCACCCCTGAGGATTAGCAGCCCACCTTCTCTACCTCCACCCAGCCACGCAAGCAGCAGAAGTAAATATGAAATTCTAGCAGAAGATGGGAGCTGAAGACTTAAATGTTTGCTTTCTGCCCCTTGACCAAATAACTTGAATCACCTGCAATATCAATGCACCATGGAATTTTTACTATTTTTATCAAAAGGTATTCCTTTCTGGAAATGCCAAGTGTGTGTGTGTGTGTGTGTGTGTGTGTGTGTGTGTGTGTAAGCCTTTTTCCCTCGATATATCTTTTAAGGTCCTTTAATTGTTGTGTATCTGAGGAAGCTGAGATTTTGAAGAACTTCATCTTTAATTTGGTTTTTTTTTTTTTTTTTGGTGGTACTGGGGTTCCTGGAAGCCCTTCTACCTCCGGGCTACACTCCCAGACCTATTTTTACATTTTTATTTGGAAACAGGGTCTCCTAAGCCAGCGCGCGCGGCTGGCTTCGAACCTGCGCGATCCTCCTGTCTCTGCCTCCCAAGCGCGGGGATTACAAGTGTGCGCCACCACGCCCGGCTTCATCTTTAATTTGTAATAAAAGTTTACAACCTTTTCAAAAAGAGTCTTCAATTTATTTTTGAAAGTGTCATGTGGATTTTCTACTGTAGGGCATGGATGGCATCCTTAACTCCCCAAAGTTTTCAGGGTTAAGTGTATTTCCTTTTGGAAAAAAAAAAAATCCTGCCTAAAGCCAGTTATAATTAAAATTTGACCTTTAACTCACAGGGCTGGTCTTCATCTTAGGCCAGTTATGTTTGCTGCCATCAGAGTCTTGGCCACCCCACCGCCCAGTGAGATACTGTGGTCAGGTCTCAAGTCGCTCAGGCATGGTTCTCCAGTTGTCTACCTTTCCTCTCACAACCAGCTTTCCAGCTTTTCTTTATGTCTATGGTTATAGACATAAAGATTCTTTATTCTCTGAATCACAATTATCTCTAGCAAACTGTGTGAGGCTCAACATCTCTTCATTGCGTTTCAACTTTGAGGATCTTGAGAGTTAGCGATTGTGAGATGACTCTGCAAATCCGAGTCAAGAAACCTAAATTCAGAAGAACATTTGCCCCAAGGAAACGTGAAAAATTGGTTTTTAAGTGCTGTCTTGAGAACTTTTTAATCTACAGCAATTATTGTTCATGAAATCAATATGATATGGTGCTACGAAAAGTCATGGTAAATACCATTACAGTAATGCTTCCCTTAATGAGCTGTGTGAGCCAGAAGTCAAGTGAGATCAAGAAAGTTTTCCTGAAACCCAGAAAAACCTGCATCCCATCTACCTTCCAGGGGAAAAAATGGCCTTTGGAAGGCAAGTTGAAAAACTTATCCAAATATTTTAGTGACATGTTCTTTGGAAATTCAAAGCAGGAACTATAGAGGTAAAGCAAGTGTATTAAGTTTTCGCTATGGGGAAAGAGGTTACTAGTGGTGAAGTTACCTTGACCAAAAAACTGGTTTGAACCCACTGAAGTCATTTTCCCCAAAATAAAGCAGAGAAGGTGAAATATATCTCCAAGCACATAGAAAGTTTTACACTGTTCTCACCTAGAATGAGGCAATCCTGTAATTTACAAAGACAGGTCTATGCTGGTGACACACATAAACTCATTTATTTATATTCGAAGATCTTTCTTAGAAGAAGCAGTAAACTCATTTTATGAACGTAGAGGATGAATAAATAACATGGAGAAAAATGTCATCTTGATGTCAGGAAGAATTTTTTATTATAGTGACACATATGTAATATGTATTTATCATTTTAACCACTTTTAAGTGGACAATTTATTGGTATTAAGAACATTCACACTGTTGTGCGACCTTCTCCAGAACCTTTTCATCATCCCAAATTAAAACCCTTAAACACATTAGACAATAAGTTCCCTTATTTTCAAGTCCCTGGTATTCACTGTTTTACCCTCTCTCTCTATGAATTTGACTATTCTAGGTCTCTCAAAAACGTGGAATCATACTATTAAACAAAAATTATAGACAACTATTGTTTCGGAGTAAGCTCCTGAACAGATCAGGTTAAAATTCAAAATGGAGTAACACATACTAAAGTTCCAAGTCACCAAGCTGAAACTCACCTGTTTATCTGACTTTTTGAGAAATCAGGCTTAGAGAACAGCCGAATTTCCAAAATAGGCCAGTTTCATTGGCATGAAAATGAAGTCCCATCTCCCTTAACTTTGTTATGTTGTTGGTGGTGGTGGGTACTTGATACTGAACCCAGGGGCATTCTATATCCAAACTACACCCCCAGCCCTTTTAAGTTTTTATTTTGAAATAGAGTCTCTCTAATCACTGAGCTTGACCTTGAACCTGCAATCCTCCTATCTCAGTCTCCTAAGTGCTGGGATTATAGGCATGTGCCACTGCACTCAGATTATAGGCATGTGCCACTGCACCCAGCTGTCTCAACTCACACGGAAAAAAGAAAACAGTAATTTGAAGCAATCTAATGTTAACCAATCAGTTATTTTCCTGCCTCCCTTCCCCCACTTTATAAGGAAAGCAACTTTAAAATGACCAATTCAAAAGAAGAAATTAAAATGGCCAATAAATGCATGAAAAAATGCTCAACATCATTGGCAATCAGAGAGATGCAAATCAAAACTACCCTGAGATTTCACCTAACTCCAACTAGAATGGCAATGATTCAAAACACAAACAACAACAGATGCTGGAGAGGGTGTGGAGAGGTGGGAACTCTAAAACATTGTTGGTGGGATTGCAAATTAGTGCAGCCACTTTGGAAAACAATATGGAGAATCCTCAGAAGAATGGGAACAAATCTACCATGTGATCCAGCAATACCACTTCTGGGTATCTACCCAAAAGAAAGGAAACCAAACTACCAAACCAATGCATGTGTATCTATATTCATGGCTGCACAATTCACCATTGCCAAACTATGGAACCAGCCAAGATGTCCATCAACAGATGAATGGATTACAAAACTGTGGGATATGTACACAATGGAATTTTACTCAGCCATTAAATAAAAAACCTCAATTACATCATTTTCAGGGAAATGGATGGAACTGGAGGACATTATGCTAAATGAGATTAGTCAGTCACAAAAAATAAGAAATCAGATGCTTTCTCTAATATGTGAAAGCTAGGGAGAAATGGGTAACAGGAGGAACTCTATATGAAAAAGGAAATCCTATAGAGGAGCAAACAAGACAACCTAAATGAGGGGATGGGAGGAGGGAAGAAGGAAATTCTCTAAAGCACACAATGTACTTAAACATATCGAAGCCAAGCAAGGGAAGGGAGAATGGGGAGGGAATGGGGTGGGAATGGGGTGGGAATTGGGTTGGGGTTAAATCAGTGATGTGTACATGTATGATGTATGTCCACACGAGCTTTTTAACCCAATATAATGTATGAATATAATGCACCAGTAAAAAAATTTAAAAAATAAAATAAAATTACCAATTCACTTTTTGTTCTTTTGTTTCTAATTTCTTCAGCCTTTACAATACAATGCAATACAATACAATGCAATGCAATGCAATGCAATGCAATGCAATACAATATAATACAATACAATGCAATACAATATTTGTCCTTTCCTGCCTGGTTCACTTAGCCTAGTGTCTTCAAAGTTCACCTGTGTTGTAGCAGGTATCAGAATCGTACCAGTATTGGGACAGTGCTTCAAAATGTATTAATGTGCTGGTGTTGGGAAAGGGCTGCAGAGTTCCAGGCACCAAGAGTGATTAGCAATAGAGGAAGCCTAGGGTCTTTTTAATTTTAAAGATAAAGAATCTTCCCCAAGGATATGGGGGAAGACGCCATAAGCCTTCAAGAGATCCCAGACTCCACATTTTGGGGTGTCACAAAAAGCTTGGGGTCTGTACCAGAGACAGGTTATGCCTACAGGAAGGAATCAAAAGACTTGCCCTGAGAAGGGGCAGATCTAGTTGGGTCAGAAGACTTGATATAAAAAGTTCTGTATCCAAAAGACTTCAGTGACTTATTTCCAAGTCGTTCTACTGCATTTATGCCTTTAATGCAGTGCTTAATCTGTTTTTATCTTTGTATCTTTGTAATAATAAAAAAAATTGCTTAAGCTTATAGGAGTTCAGGCTATTTTTTCTACACATAGATCAGAACAAGAACCTGCAGCTACATCTCTCACTGCTACACTTAGGGAGCCCAGTAGGGCCCCCATAACAGTCTCCTTACCATAATGAGAATCTCATTTTTTAAGGCTGAATAATATTTCCTAGAATGTGTATACCACATCTTGTTTATCCATTCATTCATAATGGATATAGGGGATATTTCCACCTTGTGACTATGGTGAATAATACTGCTGTGAACACAGGTGTATAAGTATCTGTTCACATTCTTGCTTTCAATTTTTTTTAGTTATGTACCCAGAAGTGAAACTGACAGATCATACAGGAGTTTTATATTTAATGTTTTGAAGACTACCATACTGTTTTCCATGGCTGTGGCACTATTTTATATTCCTGCCAGCCATAGTAATTGTTCCAATTTTTCAGCATCTTTGCCGACATTTGTTATCTTCTAGTTTTGTTTTGTTTAAATAATAGTCACCCTAATGAGTGTAAATGAAGAATTTTTAATAACTAGTCCTGGACCACCATGGGTTCAGCTGTCCCGAAAGGCAGGTGCTGGTGGGCATGCTGGAGCGAAGACTGGACAGACCAACCTGTTCCAATACACAGGTTGCACACTGTAAAAGTGTGTCTGGTCACAGGATGAGTAGAGGCTGGAATCCAACATATGTCACATATCAAGTGGTGAACTCCCCTGGGAGAAGGCAATAACTTGTTCTTCCTAAAAAATATTGTCATCTTGCCCAGAGTATCATCCTTCCATAAATGCAAACTAAGGCCCTTATAAAAGATGTTAGCTCTTCTGGCTGGTACCTCTGTCTCTCAAAGAGAAGCTGTAGATAGACTAAATTAATGTACAGGGTCATAGAACCCCATGCCCATCAAGGCCCCTCAATGGCGATATTCCACCAATCACTTTGATGGTTTTACAAAATGGCCCCTAAACTCTTTGACACTCCTTGAACTGACCAACGAGGACTCCACCTTGAATCTGGTGCCTCTGGCTGCTTGACTAATAGTACTGAGATGTCTCACTCTGCCAGTTTCCGGACCCAGACCGTAAGAACTTGGCAACATCCACTTCCTGTCTCTTGGGACACTCATTCTTGGAAGCTAGCCACCACACTGCAAGGAAGCCCAAATTACTTTTGTGGAGAGATGTACCTGGAGAAAAACTAACACTGGACACCAAGCAAGGGAACCCTCTTGGAAGCGCGCCCTCCAGTTCTAGAAAAGAGAACCAGAAACAATATGGCCCAGACAGACCCAGCCCAAACTGCGGAGGAGCAAAATAAGTAATTATTGAAAAAGTAAGTAAATAAATAAGGAAGTATTGTTGTTCTAAGCCCCTGTGTTTTAGGGTGACTTGTTTAGCAGCAAGAACCAGAGAAGTGTGTGCTAAGAGTTGATGGTGCTCCAACCTCTTAGTCCCAACTCTGCCCATACCACGCAGTGCCAGGAAGGCCCTTAAGTCAGGGCTTCAGAGGAGCCCCCAACTTTCCCCCACATGTTACAGGCAATGCCTTTGCCTCTCATCTCCCCTCACTCCAATTTAGGATACAGTACCTGTCATGAGAAAGACACTGAGACCCACCTTCTATGGGGTCTGCAGCCTCATTATCTGGACTTCTCGAGGAATCTCTCATTTTTCTGAGCCACACACTGCAGCCTTCCACAGACCCTCCTGGGCCTCTTTGTTGGTGCTGGGCTGGAGCACTAACCAAGACACAGATACAAGGGGCCCTGGCTTTAAGAGTCAAGAAACAAGAAATCCACCCGGATTCAGTAACCTGCTATCCATTTGCGCTCCTTAACTTTCTACAAACTTTAAGAAAGCACAGAACCAACCGAGCAAACGGGGCAGGGAACACAGACCACCCTTGGCACCTCCAGTGACTCCAAACCCGACCAAACCCTCCTGCAAGAACCAACCAAGGGACTGAACTCTCCTGCCAGGCCTTTTGGAATTCCCAGTCTTTTCTGTTAAACCCTCCCCTCTCTCCGCAACCCCCCCCCCCCAACTTCATTTCAGGAAGGAAACAGTTAAAAGCCTCCTGCCCTTCAGGGCCTGGAAGGGGGCGGCAGCTTTGTGCTGCGCGGTGGCTGCCTCCAGAGGGGCTGGGAGGTTGGGAGCTCATGCAGCTCTGCAGTGGAGTAGACGTCTGGGAGCTTGGGGAGGAGAAGAGGAGTCCAGCTCAGCTCGGAGGCGTGTTCCTCCGGAGTTTGCTTTTTCCTGCGCACCCTCGCGCGCCTACACTCATCTCCCTGGTCTGGCGACGTTGGGGAGGAGGCGGGGAGGCTCCATCCATCCCACCGGGTCGTCGCGGGAGGCTGGAGGCTCGTGGAGACCTCCCCTAAGGAAGCCGAGCCCAGCCGGGAAGTTTCCGAAGCCGAGGCAGCGGTGCAGCCCGGGTCGCCGCCCTGCGCGCCACCCACGGCCCGGGCTCCGGCTTCCCCGGAGGGGCGCAGCGCGGACCCCGCAGCCGCCGGCACCCACGAGCTCCACGGTCCGTGCAAGTCTTTCCTTCTGGGGTCCGGGGCGGGGCGGGGAGCTGGGGACCCCGCCAGGGCCGCTTAGATGGGAGGAGCGGGGAGCGTCCTTGCCCCGCCGCCCTGCAGCTGGGGACTGGCACCCACCTGCCCCGGGCGCCTGGCGGGGCAGGCGCCTTCCAGGGAAGGGTGCGCTGGAGGACGTTGGGAGTTAGAGACCTGATGGGAAGCACTTTACCTCCCCACAGGGTATGTGGGTTTTTAGTAAAACGAGGCTCAAGACCGATCCATGGAGCTCCTTTTCCTCAGGACTTCCAAGAACTTTGAGGAACATCGCGCCCTGTCCCTGCCCCAAAGCCTACTTGTTGAATTCTCTGCAGCCTTTCCTGACTTTCTTGCTTCTTCCCATGCACCTGGGTATAACAAGTGTAGAGGCCAAGGGCACCTGTGTGCGGAGCTGAGGTCTTTGGGGGCCGCGGGGGGGGGACGGTGTAGTTTTGGAGACCTGCCTGTTAGAGGTCTGGCGGTTTTTCTGTGCTCTCCTTTAAAGGGCACTTGTTGCCTTTCACGTGCGTGCGGAAAACCAGGGCTGTTTTTAGATAATCGGTCTCTGTTTACACCATCCTAATGGCTTTCCCCTGATAGAGCTGGGAGTGGAGGCGTGTTAGAGTCAGGCTATCTGAGTAATTGCTTACCCAAGGAGCAAAACCACAGAAAGGTTGTAAAAAAAAAAAAAAAAAAAGTTGGTAGTTTGCACTTTTCTGCATTGGTAGTTGTGTGTGGTTCTCTACACAAACAACTCTTTCATTGTGCGTGGTGGCTCATTGAGAAACACCTTGGCGATCACTTCCTATAAATTGCCTGCTCTAAACTCGTGCCATTTAGGTAAGGTTGGAATTTCCAAATTAGCAATTACAGGTGAACTTTGATCCTGAGAGACTGGTGCGTTCAATGGTTAAAGCGTAAGCATGACGATTCAGTTCTCCTCTTTAATAATAGTTTTCGCACTTCAGAAAACCCCTGGACTCCAAATAGGAAGAAAGCTGCATTGATAGACCACGCCCTTCAGGTTCAAACCGAGGTGCCTCACTGGGGCTGAGACTGACAGCTCCAAGCTCAGCTTGATTCCCATGCATGGCATCCAGCTACACACCCATCCTTGGAAGAACAGGCCTTTGAGAGCGCTGAGTCCTTGATTTTGTGTTTTCCCCTCGATGACAATGTGGCATCCACATGCCTTTGACAAAGGCCCTTTGCTTTGTATGAGTGCGGAGAGCAGACAGAGATGTCATCAGAAGTTATTTCTGTGGTAGTGTCATCTTTGGAAGGAGGATGGCTTTAGTGATAGCTGCATGATAAGAACCCACAGCCGTGGCCATGGTAGTTTCTGCCATAGTCAGCTCACCAGGCAGCTAGAGCACAGCATCATTGGATGAGTGGCACAGAGCCCGAGATAGCCCGGTCAGTGCACAAAACCCCCTCCTGCTGCCTTCAGTGGGCAAGGAGCTTTCTACTGCTGGACAAGGCCTCTGTCTCTCATTTCTAGGAAAACTATTATGGAATATTCCATTCTATTTGGGAAACTGGAAAGCTTAAATCACTAAATGGCACAAGATATTAAAGAATGTCTCCCTCTGTCCTCATGAGCCAAAGAAGAGGATAACATTAAACTTTACTCTTTGAGTCTTGGTCCCAGTTTGGAATGGAAAATGGTGGCATTTTGTGGGTTTGCTGATATTGGTCAGATAGTAGAATCTGGTCAAACTATAAGAGGCAGGAAAAAACTTCAAACAACATATGATTAAGTCTAGACAGAGCTTTGGAAAGTTGATGATTTTTTATCATCTACTCAGAGCAAGTCAAGGTCATAAATGTCCTGCTACTTTTGGTTATGAAAACCCTGACGTAGACACTTAATTTCTCTAAGACTTGGTTTCCCTCAAATAAAATGAGACCTGGATACTCCTACTGATAGTTGTAAAGCCCAATTCAGTTAACAGATACATATGTAGTGACTTACTCTATGTAAAATGGTATTACCGTTTCAGGTTTCCGGGGAGGAAAATTGGAGGAAAGGCAAATGTACACATACTTGCAAATTGTATTTGCCTTATACCTTCCATATAATTTGAATATATCTTATTCCATCCACAGATTGAGTAAACCTAAGCATAGTGATTCCTCATGATAATTGTCACAATTCCTAAACGTGGCCATAGCAACCTTGAACAGACTCAGAAAAAGAACACGATTTAAAAAAATATATATCAGTGCATTTTAATAGTACCCGTTAAGCCCGGCATGGTGGCACACGCTTGTAATCTCAGCATTCAGGAGGCTGAGACAGAAAGATTGAGTTTCTCGGACAGCCTCAGCTACTTAGTGAGACCCTTTGCAACTCAGTGAGACCCAGTTTAAAAATAAGGAATAAAAAATAGAAGCCGGGCATTGCAGCACACGCTTGTAATCCCAGCATTTGGGAGGCTGAGACAGGAGGATTGTGGTTCTTGGACAGCCTCAGCTACTTAAGTGAGGCCCTCTGCAACTCAGAAACCCTGTTTTCAAATAAAGAATAAAAAATAGGGCAGGGGATATAGCTCAGAGGTAGAATGCCCCTGGGTCCAATCCCCAGTACCACACACACAAAAAAGTACATGATAGTGATTGATAGTGATCCATCTGTGTACATGCACGTGACCTTATGTGGGCTGTCTCCTTCCGCGTTCCTCCCCTTTCTCTACCCTCCTGCCTCCGCCACCCCCTTCCACTGGTCTCCAAATTCTCATAAGGTCTCTTTTCTTGCCTTTTTTCCTCTCTAGCTTCCACATATGAGGAAAAAAAAAAAAAAAAAACATGTGGCCCTTGAATTTCTGAGTCTGGCTGATCTCAATTAGCAGGATTTTCTTCAGTTCTACCCATTTCCTGCAAAGGACATAATTTTGTTCTTCTATATGACTGAGTAAAACCCCATTGGGTATATATCCCACCTTTTCTTTATCCGGTCATCTGTTGATGGGCACGCAGGGTGATTCCATCTCTTGGCTATTGTGGAGTGTGCAGCTATAAACATGGGTATGCATGTATCACTCTAGCATTAGAATTCTTCTGGACGGATACCGAGGAATGTTATGGCTGGGCCATGTCGTGGTTCTGTTCCTGGCCTTTCAAGAAACATCCATGCCGATCTCCATAGGTAATGAACTAATTTACGATCCCAGCAATATATAAGCATTCCTTTTCCCCACATCTTCTCCAGCATTTATTATTGTCTATATTCTTGATGATTGTCATTCTAGCTATAGCGAAATGGAATCTTAGTAGAGGTTTTATCTGCATTTCCTGATTGCTAAGAAAGTTGAACTGTTTTTCATGTGTTTGTTGGCCATTTCTATTTCTTCTTTTGAGAAGTATCTATTTGGCTCAGCTGCCCATTGATTGATTGGATTATTTGGGAGTTAAGTTTTATATATATTCTGGGTATTAGGCCTCTGTAAGAAGAATAGTTGGCAAAGATTTTCTCTTCTTCTGTAGAATGTCTCTTCAGATTCTTGATTGTTTCCTTTGCTGTGCAGAAACTTTTTTAATTTGATGCCATCCCATTTATTGATTCTCAGTTTTATTTCCTGAACTTTAGGGGCATTATTGAGAAGTGTCTATTTGAGGCTATGTATCAGAGAGCTAATCTTGGTTTTTTTTTATAGTAATTGCAAAGTTTCTGGTCTAATTTTTAAAAATTAAATTAGGACCTGGATGTATCTGTTATAGCACACATACACACCATTGCATAAATGAAGTCATCGTCTTCATTGGAAGATTAATAAAAGCCCACAGGAAGCTGGGCGTGGTGGCACACGCTTGTAATCCCAGCATTCGGGAGGCTGAAACAGGAGGATCGCGGTTTTCGGACAGCCTCAGCTTCTTAGTTAGGCCCTCTGCAACTTAGTGAGACCCTGTTTCAAAATAAAGAATAAAAATTAGGGTAGGGGGTGTAGCTTGGAGGTAGAATGCCCCTGGGTTCCATCTCCAGACCCGCAAAAAAAAAAAAAAAAAAAAAAAAAAGCCCACAGGAAAGGAAATATTAAAATAGGAGGAGCCATTTTTACTGGCTTCTAATTGATTATTCTGTTGCCACTAATCTCCCTCATTTTACCATTTTACCAATGTATCTTCTTTAAGGGTTAAAAGAGAAACCTTCACTTATCTGGGCAGGAGGGATCACTAGTTTTTTGCAAGTAACCAAAAAATAAATAAGTAAATAAATACCAGGTGGTTTTTAAAAATATCTTAATCCCTCCCAGCCAGTCTGGTGTTTCATCTAAACTCTGGCAACTTCTTTTAAAACACTGTAGGTGTAAATAAAGCATAAGAATGAGAGATGGGAATGATCTAGTGGTCAGGAGCTCAGGCTCTGAGTCATTGTCCCGCCTTAGAAGTGTTGTACTGCCACCACTGCCCGGGACCCTGACAAGCTGCTCGGCCTCCTGAGTCCCTGGTTTCCTGTCCTCCCAGTGAAACTGTGATGACTTCTCGGGATCAGTGTCTGGATTAGACAGCAGTACACACAGTGTGATGTCACATAAGAAGCATAGATACACAGGATATTTGAAAGGGCCTGGGGCCTGTAGTCCCTTAGACACCCAAGCAGTACAATTAGCCTGGGAAAGTCTGCTACCACCATCACACGCATTGGCAGACACCGTGATAATAATTTCCAATGTGTGGAACAACAGGAATTCCTTAGTAAGAAGATGGAGATTTACACCGGACATGGTGGTGCTCTCTTGTAATCCCAGCATTCGGGAGGCTGAGACAAGAGGATCTCGGTTCAAGGACAGCCTCAGCTACTTAGTGAGGCCCTTTGCAAGTCAGTGAGACCCTGTTTCAAAATAAAGAATAAATAATAAGGCTGGGGGTGTAGCTCGGCCCTGGATTCCATCCCCAGTACCACCAAAAAAAAGGAGATAGAGATTTAGCAGGGGGTGGCAGAGTCCACTGTAATCCTAGTACTTGGGAGGCTGAGACAGAAGGATCACAGGTTCAAAGTCAGCCTTGGCAACTTAGTGAAGCTCTCAGCAACGTAGCGAGACACATACATTTTATATCTCTACTCTTGAAAGAGTTTTTGTAATTGGGTTCTCATCAACCAGGTCGAAGAGATTACATTAGGGAAAACTGACATATCCTCAACCACGCTGTGATCTAGGTATAAGTATATTTATAAGTATGGATGCAGATGAGATTGAGACCGAATGATCTTGCCTTCTGGTCTTTATTAGTTTTGTTCTGCCGTAGGGTAAACCGACATGCCTAATTACCAACTATTCCATATTTTAATTAAAGCAATAAATAATCAGTGACTACTTTGATAGTTAGATTTTGTCTGAAAAACAATTTTTTCCTCTTTCTTTTGCCAGGTTGAAAAAGGACTAAAATCAACGCAGCAAGACCTTTTTACAAATCTCCATCAAGATGGCGATGTTTTGCCTGAGAATATTCTTTTGGCTGGCGCTGTTCGCATGTGTAATCAGTGATGATCCTGAGCGGTACAGCACCAATCTAAGCAATCATGTGGATGACTTCACCACGCTTCGGAGGACAGAGCTGGACTTCCTCGCTACCACTCATCGGCCCACTAATTTGGCCCTACCCAGCAATGGCTCCATGCACAACTACTGTCCGCAGCAGACCAAAATTACTTCAGCTTTCAAATACATTAACACAGTGATTTCGTGTACTATTTTCATTGTGGGAATGGTGGGGAATGCGACTCTGCTCAGGATCATTTACCAGAACAAGTGTATGAGGAACGGCCCCAACGCGCTGATCGCCAGCCTCGCGCTAGGAGACCTGATCTATGTGGTCATCGATCTCCCTATCAATGTGTTTAAGGTAGGAAATAACTACCAATGCATTTGCAGGCCTGAACCCAGGCTCCATTCCACAGTAAAAGGGTCGCTGCAGACTTCCCATCTTTGGAATTCTGCTGTCTTTTTTCTAATAATTACTTCTACTATCTTAAAGCTTGGTGACATCTTAAGATTGTATTATTTGATGGACTGTTCAAAATCATGTTTTTGTTTTTGTTTTTGTTTTTGCGGTACTGGGGATGGAACTCAGGGGCATTCTACCTCTGAGCCACACCCCCAGCCCTATTTTTATTCTTTATTTTGAAACAGGGTCTCATTGAGTTGCAAAGGGCCTCACTAAGTAGCTGAGGCTGTCCGCGAACCACAGATCCTCCTGTCTCAGCCACCCAGATGCTGGGATTACAAGTGTGAGCCACCATGCCCAACTCAAAATCATAGTGATTTATGCATTGCATTCTGGTGCCAGTGCTGAGCTTGCTGGTTAGACAAACAGTCTTGAGAGGATCGCTGGGTTTTTCTGAGATTCGGTTTCCAAAGTGAGTCCTACTGGGTCTCCAAAGTACTGAAAATAAATATAGCTTCAGTTACCTTTTTAATATAACACTGTTCAGAATCCAGATATCCAAGATACCACTTGAAATGAAAAGCACCTATTTTATTTTTAACTGTCTGGATTGATGATTGAAGCCAACAGGCCTGATGGCTTTTCTCAGTTATCTGGGTGACTTGGAGATAACCGGGTTTATGTGACAGCAGGCCAGGCTTGACCTTGTTGAGTAATGTTACTAAAACCATTCAAAACAGGCCTACGCTTACTCTTGTCTATTTCACTTTTTCAGTGTGCATTTATTGACTGACTGCTGTGTCCCCACCCCTGAGCGAAGCAATAAAGATCCAGAGACAAGAAAAGTTAGTGCCTCTATGGGAGAAGAAGATAACTATCCAATCACTCCCAGAATCACCTTGATTTAGAGACAGTTTAGTATCAAAACAAACAAAGCCAAAAGGAATTAGACATTCCATCTTTGGTGCATCTGTTATAAGGGGCAAGTTGCTGCTGCAACTATTCAAACACAGTAAAATTCAAGTCAGATTGCGTGTGTGGCACATGCCACGTTTTAGGAAATGTCCTTATGCTAAACCCAGAGAAATCATTTTTTTCGGTGTCTCCCCTTCCCCATCCTCCTCATGGTAATATTCTAAAACACTGCTTTAAATGACAAGTTTTGTCAATTGAATTCTAAGTAGAAGAGTATTCTGCTAGTTTCCAATAGATATACTTAAACTGTGGTGAAATTATGCTAATTTTCAAGAAAAATTAGCAGTCTCAGCCAGGTGTGGTGATGCATACCTATAATCCTAGTACTTGGGAAGCTGAGACAGGAGGATTTCTGATTCAAGGAAATTCTCAACAATTTAGTGAGACTCTGTTTCAAAAGAAAAAGAAAAATTAGTGGTCTAACAATAAAGATGAAAACAATGATTAAAATCTTGAGCATTATGAATAAAAACCTTTCAAAATTATACCATATAGTGCAAAAGCAGAGAATTTAGACAATGAATAATCAAAAAAACATATTACAGTCTCTTTCCACAGAATACCATGAGTACATGTGTTTTCTATTTGAACTTAAAACAGGCTTTGGGAACCCAATTGTGATGTGAAATTGAAAATGCATAATTAATTTACAATGTTTTCATCTACGCCGTCCCGCATACTCTACGGAACTTCATTTTTCCTTTAAAAAGTTCTCAAGTTTCCTTTTATGAGTTACCAGATGTATTTACCACTTAGCTTTCTCAGAACATCTCCTTTTAATGGTAGATTTCAGAATGTTGACAAGACTTACTCAAGAATGGACTCTTAGATAGTCACAGTGTGGAGTATTAGACCTTGATTATCCCTACTTACGCACTCGTTAACTAACCCCTCTTTGTTCAGAAGAATAATTAACCATCTCTGAACTAATAACTCCCTGCTGCTCCTCTGAAGTCCAGTGCACACACTGACCACGTGCACAGCAGTTTCTTGGCAAAGCAATATCCACCAACGCTGGGTAGAAGACCAGCACATCTGTCTGGGACCCCACTGCCAGTCGCCAGACTAAAACTTCAGTTTTATTCCGTAGCAACATTTTAAGTCAAATGATGTAGAATATTTCCAAATTCATTGAAAATCCAAATAAAACTTTGTTTTAAATTCATGTAGCGATGGATAAAAATGAGAACATCTGTATTCAGCCAGGAGGCTCTTCTTCTTGATAACCCAATACGTTGTGTACCTTATCGGAGTGCTAAATAATGCAGACAGTGGGACTATGCTGTTTTCACATCACAGGAGGACATTGCTGTCATTCCTGTTTTTCTAAAACTCACGGAATGCCAGGCGTGGTGGCACACGCGTGTAATCCCCGCGCTTGGGAGGCGGAGAGAGGAGGATCGCGCAGGTTCGAAGCCAGCCTCAGCTGGCTTAAGAGACCCTGTTTCCAAATAAAAATATAAAATAGCTCTGGGAGTGTAGCCTGGATGTAGAAGGCCCCTGGGTTCCATCCCCAGCACCACCAAAAAAAAAAAAAAAAAAAAAAAAAACATGGAATATGCATCATTTAGCCAACATTAATTTTAGAAAGTAAACCATTTAGGTAAAAAAAAAAAGTACTCTTTTGTCATTTCAGTCTTCTTCCAGAGAAAAAGGGAAAAGCACTGTAATTTCTTAAGATGGCACACAGTGTCTAGGGATTATCTCCACAGCTTTCTGCCATTCTCTTTCCTAGGTGAAGAGACCAGACCCATGATGCTAATCCCTGACTTCTGCCTAGGACAGTCAAGAGTCACCCTGTTAGGCAGTGTGAGGTCAGGCCCCCATTTCCCCTCTGCAGGGCTGCCACCTGCCATTAAGATTCTGATACTGCTGGGTATGTGGTGGGATAACACCTGTTATCCCAGAACTTGGGAGGCTGAGACAGGAGGATCACAGGTATGAGGCCAGCCTCAGCAACTTAGACTCTGTTTCAACTTAAAAGATAAAAAGGGGTCAGGTATAACTTACAGGTAAAACTCCTCTGGGTTCAATCCCCAGTGCCAACAAGCCTTTAGATTCTTCTACCCACGTCAAATTCACTATCTCTGTCTTGCAGGGCAAAGTAGAAGCTGTCTATCTCACTTAACCCTTGTACTTAGTCAGCTATGAACATAATGCATAGATTTGGAGAATATTCTACTAAAAGGATGGGCGCATGTGTTTCCTTTATCTTCCCCCAGCACATTAAAAGAATTAAGCTGAAGCCAGGCATGATGGTGCACGCTTGTAATCCCGGTACTTGGGAAGCTGAGACAGGAGGATCGCGGTTCACTTCCAGCCTCAGCTACTTAGTGAGGCCCTCCGCAACCCTGTTTCAAAATAAAGAATATAAAATCGGGCTAGGGGTGTAGCTTGGAGGTAGAATGCCCCTGGGTTCAATCCATAATACTGCAAAAGAAAAAAAAAAAAAGAATTAAGCCGAAAGAAAAATTCTTGAACACACCTGCTATACTCTTCAAATAATGATGAGCTTTCAAATCACACCAATGGTTGCGGAGAACGATCGCATCGGTTTTATACTCAGTTCTAAGGTGTCTCCTGATGGAGAACACCACCTGAGGCTTAGCAGAGTGAGAACTGTAAGTAGACAATGTGAAGATCGTGTCTTGGGACCAGCAAGAATTGCTGAGTCAACTGTGGTACTGTTGACTCAGCAAAAGGATGTGGCATGAATCAAGCACTTGTTCTACAAACATCTTATTCCTTTGGAAAGAGATTGTACTGAAAGCCTTTCCTAGGCAATGTGCTGGAGCACAGCGGCAGGAGGCAGCTGGGTTCTCTGATATCTCGTTACCCGAGCAGCTGGGGCTAAGTGGCTCCGGGTGGTCTGTGGGCATGGAAGGACGGTCACTCCACACCTCCATTTCCAGAAGTTTCTTAGTTGGTTTTCATATCTTCAGAGTTTCTCCTCCCCCAACCTGTCCTGAACTTTGCTTCACCTATCACGAGCTCCCGCTTCTCAAGAACATCCAGGTGCTCCCACCCGTCCCCACTGCCTCCTCGGTTCAGAGGTCAAGGCGCCCCACACTCCCCGACACACTACACCCAGTTTGGATCCATTGCCGCTGTGCATGCTCAGCTCCTTTTGGAACGCCATCTTTGTCCTAAAGAGCATCCTCGGAGATGCTGGCTGTAGTCTAGTCATATTGCTGCTTCTGCTGAGTCATTATAGACCTAAAATTTTTAAAAATGAGTTATATATTTGACATCAAGAAGAAATAAACCAAGCCACGCATGGTTTCTCACCACGCTTGTAACCCCAGCATTCGGGAGGCTGAGACAGGAAGACCCAGGTTCACAGACAGCCTCAGCTACTTAGTGAGGCCCTCTGCAACTCAGTGACCCTGTTTCAAAATAAAGAATAAAAATAGGACTGGGGATGTAGCTCGGAGGTAGAATGCCCCTGGTATCACAATAAATAAATAAACCAAGAAAATAAGACAGTGAGGAGACATTCCTCTGGTCCTTGCTTGTGTGTGTGTGCGCGCACACACAGACACATACACACACACACACTCACACACAAACCTGGTGACAAGAGAAAAACAATCAGAAAATAAATTGTAAAGTAGGAAGAACCAAAGAAAGCAAAAGAAAGCCAGTTGTCTTCTTGGTTTTCGAGCATATGAAGACCTTGCAAATGGCAATATTGAAGAAAAGCTATCACTATGTTGATCAAAGGATAACTCTAATTTTTAGTTCTTTAAAAACAGATATAAAGCCCGGCATAGTGGCGGATGCTTGTAATTCCAGCATTTGGGAGACTGAGACAGGAGGATCATGATTTGCGGACAGCCTCAGCTACTTAATGAGGTCCTTTGTGACTCAGTGAGACCCTGTTTTAAAATAAAGAATAAAAAATAGGGCTGGGTTGTAGCTCAGTGGTAGAATGCCTCTGGGTTCTATCCCTAGTAACACACACACACACACACACACACACACACACACACACAATCTTTAACTGTAAGAAAAGACTAATAAAAACAGGAAGAAGAGCTGGGCGTGGTGGTGCCTCTAATCCCAGTACTTGGGAGGCCAAGACAGGAGGATCACAAGTTCAAGGTCAACTTCAGCAACTGGCCAAAATATTGTCTCAAAATAAAAAATAAAAGCCGGGCGTGGTGGCACACACTTGTAATCCCCGCACTTGGGAGGCAGAGACAGGAGGATCGCGCAGGTTCAAAGCCAGCGGCGCGCGCTGGCTTAGGAGACCCTGTTTCCAAATAAAAATGTAAAAATAGGTCTGGGAGTGTAGCCCGGAGGTAGAAGGGCTTCCAGGAACCCCAGTACCACCAAAAAAAAAAGGGCTGGGGAGTGGCTCAGAGGTAGAATGCCCCTGGGTTCAGTTCCCAGCACATACAGAGAAAAGGGGCGGAGAGGGAGAGAGAGAGAGAGAGAGAGAGAGAGAGAGAGAGAGAGGTGAGCAGACTCTTTCATCTACCTAAGCCAACAGCCTAAACTGGTGATGGATTCAGTTTGTTAGGAAAATGCATTCATTTTTCAGTTAAAACTTTGGCCAGGTACATTAATCAGTATATAAAATATTTACATTGGTTAGAATGGCAGAACAATTAAAACATCATCTTTGTATTTGGGGAATCAAAAATAATTTCCACTCAGTAAGTAGAAATATTGAATAAAAACTCAACATTCAATAATTGTATCCTTCAGTGATTTATAAGAATATATATATGCCATAGGGCAGGGAGACAAGTCATATTTTGTAATAGGACAGAAATCCTAAAAGTGACGTTCATATGGGGCCAAGGTTTGCCCCATGTAGTCCAGGAGAACAGCTCTCCTGCCACACAGACTTTCCTATAAGCCGCTCTTCCTCACCTCCCAGGCAAAAATAAGAAGGGGAGAAAATATATGTATGAGTGTAGCCGGGCACTGTGGCGCACGCTGGTAAGCCCAGCATTTGGGAGGCTGAGACAGAAGGATCTGGGTTCGCAGACAGCCTCAGCTACTTAGTGAGGCCCTTTGCAACTCAGTGAGACCCTGTTTCAAAATAAAGAATAAAAAAAAATAGGGCTGAGGGTGTAGCTCAGAAGTAGAATGCCCCTGGGTTCTATCCCCAGTACTGCAAAGAAAAGAAAAGAAAGAAAGAAAGAGAGGGAAGGAAGGAAGGAAGGGAAGGAGAAAGAAAGGAAGGAAGGGAGGGAAAGGGAAGGAAGGAAAGAGAAAGAAAGAAAGAAAGAAAGAAAGAAAGAAAGAAAGAAAGAAAGAAAGAAAGAAAGAAAGGGAGGGAAGGAAGGAAGGAAGGAAGAAAGGGAGGGAAGGAAGGAAGGAAGGAAGGAAGGAAGGAAGGAAGGAAAGAAGATGATATATATGTATGAGAGAAATTGGGTAAAAGGCTGAGAACGACCTCATGAAGAAGCATGAGGTTGAGTCCAATAGCTTGGCATGGGGATCTGTCTCGTGCACAGGGAGAGTTGAAACCAGGGACGCTGTAGGTGATGCTCTCGGTGGGTAATGTCTCCATTTAGCATGCAGTGTAAAGAACATTCATGAGCGCCACAAGAATAAGATCCAGGAACACAGATTGTTGATCACTAACTCTCTCCTGCTGCAATCAGCCACCTCTTATTGAGGACAACAACAACAAAATAAACAAATATGATTCCTGTATGAAATTAGCGGAAATATTTTGCAATGAAAAGTCATGACTCCCAGTCTGTTGCTCTGGCAGATGATCTGAGCACTGTGGGAACTGGAGGCATTACATAGAGTCTGTTTTAACTATGTCCATGTTCACACACAACCTTTGATATCCCGGGCCACTAAAACCCATTTTTGGGAGGAGGGATGTCCATGCAAAAGTTTCTTGAAATGTCAAAACACCAAGACAATTTGTGTTTCAGAAATAAATGACCACAACTTAGAGATTGGATGCCTTAAACATGGTAGACATTTAGGAGTGTTTGTTGCTGTGGTTTCATCTGATTTGATTTGGCTGATAGGGCTTTTACTGTTAAAATTAACTTTTAATCAATTTTCTCCAAGACCTTCACATTAAAACGATAATTTTGATAGACTTGTTGAGGAATTCATTTCTTTACAAGGCAGAATATGGTATCTGTGGTCTACACATACTATTTTCTAGGTTAATCAAATTACCCATCAAATTCCTTATGTAATAAGCGTGTTATTTCCCTTTAATTGCATGCCAAACAACTAAAATCGGACCTTTCTCATGTACACCAGTAGTACTGATAAGGTGATAAATATTAGCTACTGAAGCCAGCATGGTGGCACATGCTTGTAATCCCAGTACTTGGGAAGCTGAGACAGGAGGATCACCAATTTGAGGCCAGCTTTAGCAATTTAGTGAGGCCCTCAGCAACTTTGCAAGACCCTGTTTCAGATTTTAAAAAGGCTGAGATATAGCTCAAAGACGGAATGCCTCTGAGTTCACTCCCCAGTCCTCCACCCCGAAATGGCTATCAAAACAGCATTCCCTAAATTTTAAGAGGCAAACCCTCGATGAAGATCTCCGTCCCTTGCTGTGCACTGAGACCCACAAGGACATCTTCTTTTTAGGTAATGCTGCCTCTGTCCCTACCCCAGGCAGCCTCTCTCCACACTTTCCCCACCTCCATCTATTCCAGCTAAGCAAGCCAATCAGAAAATGTCAGGATGGTCCTTCTACCTCCAATCATTTTCCTCCAGGCCTCCTCTGGCCTGTTCCACTGTGTTCTTCTCAGATCTCTGTCTAAGCATCTCTTGATCTGGCAAGCATCCACGACCCAGGCTGGGCTGCTGCGTCCCCATCCGCTCCCACGACACCCTCTGTTAACCCTATGATGGCGCCCACACAAGCTCCCCTGTACTCACCCATTCATTGCTCCCACGCAAGTTCCTCGGGGCAAGCAGCCGTCATTCCCTACCATTGTGTCTCTTTAAAAAGTTTGATGATGAGTATAAAAAATGGAAATGAGCCGGGTGTGGTGGCGTACGCTTGTAATCCCGGCATTCGGGAGGCTGAGACCTGGAGGATCGCGGTTCGCAGACAGCCTCAGCTACTTAGTGAGGCCCTCTGCAACTCAGTGAGACTCGGTTTCAAAATAAAGAATAAAAAATAGGGCAGGGGGTGTAGCTCGGAGGTCGAATGCTCCTGAGTTCCATCCCCAGACCTGCAAATAAATAAATAAATTAATTAATTAATTAAAAAATAAAAAATGGAAATGTAGTTGCTTCTAGTAGGATTTTTTTTCTTTCATGCAATTCCAGACCTAAAAGTAGATTTGCTTATTGAATTCCTATTTTTCCCCCCTGCAAACCAGAATGTGTGGGAGTTTCACTCATCTGAAACTTATGAGAAGCAGCGCAGCAGGATTGTTCTTCCTCCTTCCCCTTGTCTCCGGGGGCCAAGAGCTCCTTTGCGATGGTCCAGGCACCGCGCTGTGTAACTGATTTCCCCTCTCCTTGGGGATACCAAACCAGCCGAGGGTCTCTCACCAAGCTTTCTGTGCAATCACCATTCTTTAAGTGTGGTTGTAATTGTGGTTTCAATTGAAAACATTAAACCCCAAGTAATTTTGAATATCTAAATCAACCATTCGCTCACAAAAGATGTTATAAGAAATAGGTTCATTTTCTGGCATGGCCCCGACAAAAGCACAAAGTCGCAAAGAATTCATTATGCTAACTAGTTTATTTAAGACTAGATGTACATATAAAATGACAGCGTGATAAATTTATTAGCCAATTTGCTGTTGGTTATGAGGAAGTGGCTGTCTGGAAAGACTTCAGAGCCCTGTCCAGCTTGGCCTCGGCTCTGACTCTTCACTTCCTGTGTCTGGGAACTGCGCTGCCTTCTCTCGTGGTCCTGTTGAGTAATTATTCTCATGTGAGGCTACCCTGCTACCCTCGGCATTTGGCTCTCAGCACAGTTATTCCTGTCCAGCGATGGGGGATGGGAACCACCCACAACTGCAAGATTGTTCCCATGGCTGCGGAGAAGGGAGGCGATGGTTCTGGTCCTGTTCGTAGTCCTAAGGTGTGGAGATGTAGACAGACTCTCGCAGCTGATGAATCCTCCATCCTAGAGTTCAGCTCATGACAAGACTTTGCTGTGTCCCAAGTTTAACATAAGTAAAAAATGCAGAAGAGTTTAGGTTTGAGGAAGGAATTTTTGCATGATATACGTGTGTGTGTGTGTGTGTGTGTGTGTGTGTGTCTAAATGTTGCTATGATTCCAGCATTCTGATCAACAAAAGTAGATGTTGGGTGGCGAGTTAGCTCAGTTGGTTAGAGCCTTGTGCTGATAATAAAAGCAGATGTTATGGTTATTTTCTTTTTTCTTTTTTCTTTTTTTTTTTTTGTACTGAGAATTGTATCCATATGCATTCTACCTCTAAGCCACATCCCCAGCCCTATTTTTTCTCTTTCTTTCTTTTTTGTTTCTTTTCTTTGTGTGTGTGTGTGTGTGTGTGTGTGTGTGTGTGTGTGTCTATGTGTGTCTGTGTGTGTCTGTGTATCACTGGGGATGAGCCCAGGAGCATTCTACCTCCAAGCTATAACCCCAGCCCTAGTCTAATTTTTTATTTTGAAACAAGGTCTCACTGAGTTGTGGAGGGCCTCACTAAGTAGGTGAGGCTGGCCAAGAACCTGCAATCCTCCTGTCTCAGCTTCCCAAGTACTGGGATTACAAACGTGCACCATCACGCCCAGATTCTATTTTATTTTTTAATTTTGAAATAGGGTCGAAAGTTGCTGAGGGTCTTAGCAAGTTACTGAGAAAGGTCTCAAACCCGCAATGCTCCTGTTTCAGCCTCCCAAGTACTGGGGTTACAGGCCTGCACCATCATACCCGGCTATGGCTTTCTTATTCTAAAACATTTCCATAGAGAAATCTTATGAGATGTTTAATTATTATACAAAGTACATAGAGTTGTTATAGACTGTGAAAACTAAGATAAACAGAGGAACCAAGTGTATCTCTGAAGTTGATGGATGTTAAAATCAGAGCAAATAAATAAGAAATGTTCTAAGCCGGGTATGCTGGCACATGCTTGTAATTCTAGCATTTGAGAGGCTGAGACAGGAAGATCATGGTTCGCAGACAAGCCTCAGCTACTTAGTGAGGCCCTTTGCAACCCAGTGAGACCCTGTTTCAAAATAAAGAGTAAAAGATAGGGCTGGAGGTATAGCTAGGGAGTAGAATGCCCCTGGGTTCCATCCCCAGTACAGCAAAAATAAACAAACAAACAAAGAATGTTCTAAAAAAATCCATCCAAGTAAATCAGATATACTGTCAGAAATTCTACAGCTGCCTTCTAAAAGGTCTGCCACATTCTCTTGGGAGTCAGAATTACTACTTTCTATATCGAAAATTTTGTTTGTGACTAGGTCTAGTTGTTGTTGGAAAAACTGACGTAAGCTAAAAAGTTAATGGTTGAAATTAAAGTCAATAGTAAATATATCATTCAGCCTCTTGTTTAACATAAGTAAAGAAACATGCAGAAGACTTTAGGTTTGAGGAAGGAATTTTTGTGTGATATACGTGTGTGTGTGTGTGTGTGTGTGTCTGTCTGTCTGTCTGTGTCTGTCTAAATGTTGCTACTAAAACCTAGTGTGTACTCTATGCCAGGTTAGCTCACAACAAACCTATGATGTGCCACTATTCTCTTGATTTTTAAGTTAAGAAATTGAAGCACAGAATGCTTAAGTAATCGTCTCAAGCTCACACAGCTTGCAGAGCCAGGGTGTGAATCCCGTCAGCCACCAGAGGCTGTGCCATTACATTTCTTTAAGACAAACTTATCCACACGTCCTATAGCACATCTGGAAATACATCTTCAAAAACTGCTCAGAAAGATGCAACACAAATTGCTAGCACTATTTTTCTTGGCAATGGGATTCAAGATCTGGGGAGGATATTGGAGGAGAGAATTTTTGCTTCTTGTTTTGTATTTTTGTTTATAATTTGATTTTTACCATATGCATCTATTTCTTTTGCTATTTTAAAAAATGTTCAGAGATTAAAAAAAAAAAATCATTCCCTTTTCTTTTCTCCACTAAATCCAACAACTTTTTTTTTCTCTCTCTCTTTTTTATTTTTCTTTGCCAAGTTGGGCATGGAACCCAGGGCCTCACACATGCTCTACCACTGAGCTCCCCACCCCCCAGCTGCTCTGAGTTCTTATTTGAGAGCAGAAGTAAAGAAAACGTGTAGGGTGCAGAAACTGCTCACCAAAATAGCAGCTACGTTGAAAGCCGTGCACACGGCCTGGGAACATCTGGGGCACAGGCATTCTGTATCCTACCCTGGTCCTGTTAGTGAGATCAACTGACAGAGGAAGAGCCAGAAAGTAAAATATAAATAAATAAACTGAGGAGGAAGGTTGGACTCTTTGATGGACTCATTGCCCAGACACATCTGCTCAGAGAACTCCTTTTTGCCAAACGAATGTCTCCTTCACTTATCACTTCAGGCTAGGAAATTTAGTTCTGGACACAAGACAGAGAGGTGAATGTCTGTGGCCAGCCCCTATAGTTTCAATTGGGGTAGAAAAATCAGGTTTTTGTTTTGTTTTTTTCCTGTGGATCTGGGGATGGAACCCGGGGGGTATTCGACCTCTGAGCTACATCCCCAGCCCTATTTTGTATTCTTTGTTTTGAAACAGGGTCTCACTAAGTTGCGGAGGGCCTCACTAAGTAGCTGAGGCTGTCCACGAACCGCGATCCTCCGGTCTCAGCCTCCTGAATGCTGGGGTCACAAGCGTGCGCCACCACGCCCGGCTCATCAGGCTTCTTGAGAAAGCTAAATGTTGCACTTCTAGACCCTCCTCCCCAGGCATTTACCAGTGCCCAGGAATGAAAAAGAGAAGCTAGAAGCAGAACACTTGACATTTACGGCTGTGTCTAAAGTGATCATGAAAACGAATCCAGAAATCCTCAGTTTTAAAAGTACATTTTATTTTAAATTATTTTAGTTTATATCATTGGCCCAATATGATTCTACCTATTTATGGGTGCACTACCATCTTAATACATGTGTACAATATGTAATGATCAGATCAGTCATCCATATCCGTCGCCATTTCTTCGTGGGAAACATTCAGAGGCCTCTCTACTGGCTGTTTTAAATATACAGTTGAAGCTGGGCGTGGTGGCGCACTCTTCTAATTCCAGCATTCGGGAGGCTGAGACAGGAGGATTGCGGTTCACAGACGGCCTCAGCTACTTAGTGAGGCCCTTTGCAACTCAGTGAGACCCTGTTTCAAAATAAAGGATAAAAAATAGGGCTGAGGGTGTAGCTTGGTGGTAGAATGACCTTGGGTTCTGTCCCCAGTACCACAAAAATAAATATCTACAGTTAAATGTATTCAAGCATAGTTACGCCACTATGCTATAGAGCATTCGAAGTTATTCCTCCTATCCGACGCACCCCACACCCATGAACCATCCTCCTCTCCCCACTCCCCCAGCCTCTGGTAACCTCTGTTCCACTATCTACTTCTATGAGATCAACTGTTTCAGCTCTCATACAGAAGTGAGAGTGTGTGGCATTTGTCTTTCTGTGTTAGACTTATTTCACCCAACAGGATCTCCTCCAGTTTCAGCCATACTGTTACAAATGATAGGTGTGAAATCCTCAAATTTTTTAAAATTTAATATCAAAGGTACCTTTCATGCAATAGTTCCATTAAATATAATTAATAAAAGCCAGGCATGGTGGTACTCACTTGTAATCCCAGTACTTGGGAGGCTGAGAGAGGAGGATTGCAGGTTTGAGGACAACTTCAGCAAAGAGTGAGATATTTATCAACTTAATAAGATCCTGTTTCAAGGTAAAGAATAAATAATAAGGCTGAGGTTGAAACTCAGAGGTAGAAGGCCCCTGTGTTCAATCCCCAGTGACACACACACACACACACACACACAAACACACACACACAATATATATATATATGTATTATGTCATATGTATTATGTATATGTATTTATGTAATATAATATATAATTTAGATTGTTATTATACTTACATATAATATAAAATATATAATTTATATATTGTTATATATTTCTTATTACATATAATAAGAAATTTTATTACTTCTAGGCAGCAAATAAAACCCAAAATTGAGCATGTTCAAAAATCATTGTCCAGCTGGGCTTGGTGGCACACGCCTGTGACCCCAGCCTTTGGGAGGCTGAAACCAGAGAATCCCAGGTTGGAAACCAGCCTCAGCAATTCAGTGAGGCTCATATCAACTTAGTGAGACTATTTCTAAATAAAAAAATAGAACTGGAGGTGTAGCTCAGATGTAGAATGCTTCTGGGTTCCATTTGCAGTACCACACACACACACACAAAAAAAAAAAATTTGCCCATCAAAATATTACAAATAGCTGGGCTTGGTAAAAACACACCTGTAATTCCAGTACTTGGGAGGCCAAACCTGGAAGATCCCTGGTTCAAGGACAGCCTCAGCAAGTAGTGAGACTCTCATCAACCTAGAAAGGTCCTGTTTCAAAGTAGAAATAGAATAAGGCTGAGGGTGTAGCTAGAAGTAAAATGCCCCTGGGCTCAATCCCCAGTACCACGCACACAATATAACGAATAAATGTCTACTTGCCAAATGTATGTGTATACACAGCATACACATACATATGTATAATAAAGCAATAAAAAGATAATAAGATAAAGCATTTAGACAGAATGTTTACACCAAAAACCAAAGTTGGACCACTGGGAACTTTTAGGTTGAAGGAAGACTCACAGCGTGGTCTCACAAAATCAAAATATGTAGACTCCACCAGAGTTGCTCTTTGGAATGAGTACCCCTTGGGCCAGAATTCTGTTTTCCTGCGTTTCACCATGGTTTCCGCACATGTTATTTGCTGACAGAAGCTAAGCTTATGAAAATCGGAGTAGCGTGACATCACGTGGAAGCCATAATACCTTAAACATCTTACAGTATACACACAGAAAAACGCGCTCAAGGTCAGCTCTGTGACCTTTCACAAAATGAACATTCACGCGTCACCAGCGCCAACAAATGATATTTCCAGCACCCAAAGGAACCCTCGTCACTCTCCTGACTCCTAAGGCGCTCTCCTTCCTGACTTCTATCAGCACGCATTCGTCCGTGTCTGCATTTCATATATATGAAATCAGGCGACATGTATTATTTTTTTGTCTGCTTTTATTCAACATTATGCTTGCAAGAGTCATCCATATTGTTGTTGTTGGTGGTAGCCCATCTGCTCTCATTATCATCTAGTACTTCACTGTGTGATTACATTACAACTTATTTATCCATTCTACTGCAAATAGGCATTTGAAATAGCTTCCAGTTTTGAACTATACTGAATGGCATTTCTATGAACATTCTATGAAGATTTTTGCACTGGGGTACAAAGAACCCCAGGTACTGGGGATGGAGGTACTGGGGATGGAACCCAAGGTCATTCTACCTCTCAGTGACACCCCCAGCACTAATATTTTATTCTTTATTTTTGAAACAGGGTCTCAGTAAGTTGCAAAGAGCCTCACTAAGTAGCTGAGGCTGTCCGAGAATCATAAGGTTTTTATGTATGTATATATGCCTTTCTGTCACATATAGAGCTATATACTATAGTCTTACTATAATTCTTTATTATAATCCTTTTTATATTTTAATTAAGTATGTTAGATAACTATATCAGAGCATGGTACAGAACTGGGAACTAGGCAGAGTTTCCTAGACAGAATTCTTTTTTCATTCTCAAAATTTAAAGACATGTGAAGCCTGTGAATGAACTTTGTCCATTATGATTTTCTGGCTTCCAAGAGAATATATTTTCTGTCTGTTTCTAAATCAGCTCCTACAGTGTCTGAACATCTAAAGAAAACAAAGAAATTTAGGATATTCATGCCTTCATCTTATTTCTGTTCTTAGAAGACACAAACAAATATTCAATAAATTTGACCTGAGTTACCAGGGGAATTTTTGAGACCACAGAGCATACACACACACACACACACACACACACACACACACACACATTGTTTTTAATGTGAAACACCTATAAATATTTTCTTTAAAAATAGAGACACTGCCATCTCTTCTTCCCCTAGAGTAATGTATCCAGCTAAAACAAAATCAATCAAATTAATCTCAAGAGATACAGAGATAAAATTAGGTTTCAACATTTTCCATTACTATCACAATAAATGTTTATTTATTTAAAAACTTTAAAAAGATTCACTATGAGACACAAATTAAGAACTGATAGTAAGCTTTCAACAAGTCAAAGATGGATTGATGATATTCTCCTGACAATTTCTGTGAAGTTGGTTTTGTGAAATTATATATATAATATATATAATATATTATACATAATATATATCATATATATTATATTATATTATATTATATTATATATTGGGTTTGCTGATTGGTGGGTAATATATATGTGTTGGGTTTGCTGATTGGTGAGTAAAACTTCCAGTTTTAGTTATAATTTGGTTACTACATTATACCAACAAGATTTGTAGGAGGGAGAGAGTTGGTGGTAGGAATTTACTAAATTGCAACTCATGGAGAAAGAGCTAAAAGAAACATTCCTAGCCAGGCGTGGTGGCGCACTCTTGTAGTTCCAGTATCTGGGAGGCTGAGACAGGAGGATCAGGGTTCAAGGACAGCCTCAGCTACTGCTTAGTGAGGCCCTTTGCAACTCAGTGAGACGCTGTTTCCAAATAAAGAATTAAAAAACAGGACTGGGGCTGTAGCTCAGAGGTAGAATGGCCCTGGGTTCCATCCCCAGTACTACACCAAAAATGGAAGAAAAAAAAAAGAAATATTCCTTTTAATATCACACACACACAAAATCAAAGGATTCCCCAAAAGGAAATTTTATTTATCAAAACCACTGGCAACATCTTAAATGGAACTATGTCACAAGGCATTCAGAGCTATCTGAACACTGGCTTTTCTAAGCACATGATTAGGAATTTAAACTTGGGTGAGCACTGAAACTGGCTGCCTTTTATTCTGGGGAACTATTTATGTGCCACAGTAATATTTTCATGGATGTTGTGGAGGGAGCTCCAATTGCCTCCAGCTACTGCATAGTAATAGAAGGAGAAGGAAGCCCAGAAGGAGGAGCACTCCCCACTAAGTGATCATTCCAGGGCCCAGTCTGCCCTGGCTGAGTGGGCACACTACTCCTGTTTCCTCCTGTCTGATTCTCTGACCCAGGGACCAGCAAGCCATGGCCAGGAGGACAAGTCTGGCCCATGCCTGTTTCTGTAAACACAGCTTTACTGGAACACGGCCGCACTAATTGCATCTGTATTTCCTATGGGATTTTTGGCAAGTGGTTTCAGCAGACACCATCTATCTCAGAAAGTCTCAAATATTACTGTTGGTCCATTTACCAAAAAAAAAAAAAGTGTCAACCTTTGTGGCATCTCACACCCTCCCTCCTTGCCTTTCCTCTCCGCCTCTCAACCACCTCTATTTGGTCCCAGAGAACTAGAGCTCAAGATCTGAACTTCCAAAAGGTTGGTGAGGCCCCATAATCCTCGATTTTTCTTTTTTTCCGGTACTGGAGATGTAACCCAGGTGCATTCTACCTCTGAGCCACACCCCCAGCCTTATTTTTTATTCTTTATTTGGAAACAGGGTCTCACTGAGTTGCAAAGGGCCTAAGTAGCTGAGGCTGTCCTCAAAGTGATCCTCCTGTCACAGCCTCCCAAATGCTGGGGTGACAAGCATGCACCACTACGCCCAGCTAATCCGTGATATTTTTAAGTGTCTCATACCCCGACCTCAAAAAGTAACTGGGCCTAGTCCCAAGAAATCCAAACATGTTTCTTTATAGAAGTGATGTGTCACTAATCTTGATCACTTGCTCTCTTGATTAGTTATCTTTCTAAGAAGCACTAGATAATATAGGACCCATTTCTTGGGGTCCCATTAGTAGGTCTAGTCCTGAGATGACAGCCCACATCAATTAGGACAGCCAAAGCCTACTGCGCTGGAATTTCGGCCTCCCTGGAGGTCTATGTCCCCAGGTATCCTTGAAACTTGGTGGAGAAATTGCCCATTTTTTGATCAAAATTGAACAAGTTTTAAACTCTGTTTTCAGGTGCCAAGAGATGTTCCTTGCATTGCCTTTTAAGTAAATTAAGAGTAGCATTAAACCAGGTGGACAGATTTAGGGGTAGCTATTCATGTCTCAGTTTATAGGCAATGCTACATTTATAAACATATATGTATGTAATATTTAAATGTATGAGTACAGCTCTATGAGAAATTCCTACCCATAGGATATCTCCAACAAAGCTTGCACACGTATATCTCTGATAGATATTACCATCTTGCCTCCAAAATGTCTGTGTTACCTTGCACTCCCACCAGCAGTGTGTAAGGGCCCCCCTATTTCTATTTCCCCATCAGCTAAACATGCTTTGAGATGAGGGTTTTTTTTTTTCCTTTCCTTTGAATTTTTTTTCAATACTAGGAATTGAACCCAGGGGCATTCTACCTCTGAGCTACACCCTCAGCTTTTTCATTCTTTTTTTCATTCTTTATTTTGAAGCAGGGTCTCACTAAGTTTCAGAGGGCTCATTAAGTAACTGAGGCTGGTGATGAACCCAGGATCCTTCTGTCTCAGCCTCCCAAGTACTGGGATTACAAGTGTGCACCACCATGCCCAGCTTGGATTATCTTTAAGTATAAAATGTCAGAGAAAGATTTTTCTTTTTTTTTTCCTACACACAAAGATTGCTTATAAAAATGGTGAAAAAATAAAAATTAATTTTTGAAAATGTATTGTTACTGATCAACTGCCCAGTGATACAGTGATAATTTAATGTGCCAGTTGCTTTTGCAGCAGTATACATTTTTACTCAAAATGAAGAAGATTGTTAATTTAATAAAATATAGAAGAAAATAAAATTAGATGTTTTTCTATTCTGGGACAATTACTAATACACATTGTAAGTCAGTGAATTCTATACACTCAATTATTACAGAATCCATTTACCTGAAAATCTTCAAATATCATGAATCCTAGTTACTAGACTATTAATAATAATCAGAAATAGGATTTCCATAGAAAAGTCCCATCTGGTTTCCATTTCCACTTTTTAACATGGGTCAGAATGAAAAAACTAGAAGCCAATATCCGACTCCGCCCAGACCCGTCCGCTGGCCGGGGATCCAGATAGCTGAGAACTGAGATGAAAGCCCTGAATGGTGTCTGTGTGGTTGCAAGTGAGAGCTAAAGTCATGGGGTAGCACATCTGTATTGCTTGGGAAAATATCTGGGATGCTAGAATGGTGGTATCTCTCCAGAAATATGTATTTAGTCTAATAGCTGAAACGTGTTGTAGAAAAATTAGCATGACTGCTTTATTTTTTTACTTTCCTAGCATGTGATTGGATCTCTAAATTCCACTTGGAGTTGACATAAAAATTAATTTCTGTTCTTAAATTCACAGACTTAGGGGTTTTTTTAAGAAGAAGAAGACCATGGCTTTTCAGTAAATAGAATATTTTTCACATTCTCTTCCATTCATTTTGCCTTTAGTTTGCTATGAGAACTTCAGTTTTGATAAGAAAAGGGAATTTGTATGTATGTAGTTCTGGGAATTGAACCCACAGGGGTCTTACCACTGAGCTAGTCCTTTGTATGTTTTATTTCAAAACAGAGTAGCTAAGTTACCAGGTGTTGGCCTCAAACCTGCAATCCTCCTGTTTCAGCTTCCTAAGTACTGGGATTATAGGTGTGTACCACCGCACCCAGCAGCATATTAATTTTTAACTGAAGAAATATGTAAATCATCATTATACAGGGCTTTTTTTTTTTTGTGTGTGTGTGTGTGTGTGTGTGTGTTACTGAGGATGGAACTCAGGGGCCTTCTATCTCCCCACTACACCCCCAGCCCTATTTTATATTCTTTATTTTGAAACAGAGTCTCACTGAGTTGCTGTCTGTGAACTGCAATCCTCCACTCTCAGCTTCCTGAATGCTAGGATTTCAAGCATGCGCTACCATACCCAGCTTATACAGGGTTTTTTTTCAGACATTTAAAACTTTTCCTTTTTCTACAAAATGATTGGAATTACTAGTTATTAGACTATTAATTTGTTGCAATCCACCCACCCAACTCACATACACTTTTTTTTAGCAAGAATACTAGCCAATTCTGAACTGATGGCAAGGATAGAAAATCCACTCAACTGCATGGTGCCATACCACACACACACACACACACACACACACACACACACACACGTACACACACACACACACACACACACACACACACACACACACAGAGTCTTGTTCTAACCCAGTTACATGACAGGAATCTCAATGTACTCACCACCTTCCTGGCTTCTAACCACAGATCCCAGCAAGCAGGAAAGAAGGACGAGCCAGGAAAGACAGGTGGTTCTCACATGTAGAACTCCACTACGTTCATGGAAACCAAAGGCACCACTGCCTCTTCACTAACCCCAGCCTCTGACACCCCGTTGTTCCTTTTAGGTATCTTAACCAAAGGGATTGTTATACTAAAGGCTAATGTGGTTTAGGAACTGCAACCACATTCAAAGAAGAGATGAGTGTACTATATGTTTAAATGAAAAGAAATATAGATTATATAGATTGTAATTTTGTACTATACAAGCAAAGAAAATAATATATTAAAAATGTTACAAAGATAGTCAAGCATGGTGGTTCAAGCCTGTAACCCAGTACTTGGGAGACAGACAGAAGGACTGTAGGTCTGTGCCCAGCCTCAGCAACTTGGCTATACTCTCAGCAACCTAGACAGACTCTGTTTCAAAAACAAAATATAAAATAAAATAAAAAGGGCTGGGGTATAGCTCGGAAGCAGAATGCCCCCGGGTTCAGTCCACAGTAACACACACACACACACACACACACACACACACACACACACACCACAAAGATGCTTCAGATTGGCCATGTGACTTGGGGTAAGGTATGTAATCTTCCTATCTCTCAGAGTTTTCTTATCTTTAAAATAAGAGTATTGATTTAGATCAAGGTTTCTGGCCCCTTTTGTACTCATAACAATTATTGGGGACTCCAAAACTGTCATTTGTGTGTGTTTTACTTTGTGCCATTTTATGTAGTCATACTAGAATGATTAACATTATCTTTTCCTTAATAGCTTAAATGATGTATAAGCTACATACCATAAAATATACCTACTGTAAGTGTGCAATTCAATGCCTTTTTTTAATTTACAGTTATACAACCATCACCCATAATTCATTTTAGGACATGTCAATTTATATTTATCACATTACGTATTAAATGGAGACTTTTATAGAACATATATGTATTGATTCACATGAAAATAAAATAAATCCATTAAATATTTACATAAACTTTGCAGTGCTGAGTATTGACCACAGGGGAACTCTATCATTGAGCTACATCCCAACCCCTTTTTTTTAGTTTTAGTTTGAGACAGAGTCTCACCAAGTTGCCCAAGCTGGTCTCAAACCTGCAATCTTCCTGCCTTCGCCTCCAGAGTAGTTGGGATTATAGATGTGCACCATCCTGCCTGAGAAGATAAATATTTTAATGAATATTTTTATTTTCAAAACAAAAAATTATTTAATGAGAACAATGGCACTGCGTTGCATTTTTACAAATCTCTTTAATGTCTGGTTACTAGAAGATAGCTACATTTTCAGTTCAGTTTCTGCACTGATTGCTGAATTGTGTTGTTTTGGATTAAACATATACATGAAAAAAATCTGACATTACACAGATAGGTAACTGAAAGAAAAAGATAATTTTCTTTTTGCAGTACTAGAGATGGAACCAAGGAGCTTTCTACCTCCGAGCGACACTCCCAGCCCTAATTTTTATTCTTTATTTTGAAACAGGGTCTCACTGAGTTGCAGAGGGCCTCACTAAGTAGTAGCTGAGGCTGTCTGTGAACCGTGACCCTCCTGTCTCAGCCTCCCAAATGCTGGGATTACAAGCCTGTGCCACCACACCCAGCAGAAAAAGAGAATTTTAGTAAACTTTTCAGATAATAGTGGCTATTTCTTTGATACTATATCAAAACTCTCCCCATGGCTATTCCTTAAAGATTGCTTATGATGTGGAATCTGAAGTTATATCAATGAACTTTCACACAATTTTACATTAAAATTCCTTGGTCTTTCATATGCTCTGCACACATCTTTTTGCATGTGCGTGGTTTTGTAAGATTAGACACTGGCCATTCAGAAATATTGATTTATCGATTTATAAAGATCTTTTAAATGTTGACTTATTTCATTACATAATCTCAAGCCCATATGCAGTAATATCACCACCAGTTTTATGTCACATGGAATTTTAAAGATGTATAGTCAAAGATAAATGTATCTTGATACTAAAAATGTATAATTCTACTGCTTCATCATATATATCCGAAGGCAAATGACTGTGTTGTATGTACGTAGTGGTGAAGAGGACTTACCACTCAAACTGGTGCCTTGATTCATGCTAAGGCCTGGGCAGTTTTACTCTCCATTACTTTTTGCTTTGTTTTATTTTACTTTGTTTTATTTTACTAGAATGATTAATATTTTCCCTTTTTAATAGCTTAATTGAGGTATAAGCTACACACCATAAAATATATCCACTGTAAGTGTCCAGTTCAATGATTTTAATAAACTTAAAGTTATACAATCATTACCCACAATTCATTTTAGGATACCTCAATTACCCAAGAGTTCTCTCATTCTTTTATTAATTTTTTATTGGTACATTGTATTGATACATCATAATGGTGTAAAAAACTTGTATGGGCATAAATATACACATCACCCAGCCAGCCCCCACCCAGTCCCCACCTCACTCCCTCCCCATCCCTCCCACCCATGCTTGGTTTAGTGGTTGACTTCGATATGAATAAGTACATCAGGCGCTTTAAAGCGTTTCCCTCTCCCCCCTCCCATCCCCACAGTTACGTTGTCTTATTTGCTCCTCTATAGGATCTCCTTTTTCACCTGGAGTTCCTCCTATGACCCCTTTCACCTTAGCTTTCACATATTAGGGAAAGCATCCGATTCCTTACTTTTTGTGACTGACTAATCTCACTTAGCATAATGTCCTCAAGATCCATCCATTTCCCTGAAAATAATGTGATTGAGTTTTTTTTTAATGGCTGAGTCAAATTCCATTGTGTCCATATCCCACAGTTTTGTAATCCATTCATCTGTTGATGGACATCTTGGCTGGTTCCACAGTTTGGCAGTGGTGAATTGTGCAGCTATGAACATAGATACACTTGCATTAGTTTGGTAGTTTGGTTTCCTTTCTTTTGGGTAGATACCCAGAAGTGGTATTGCTGGATCACATGGTAGATTTGTTCCCATTCTTCTGAGGATTCTCCATACTGTTTTCCAAAGTGGTTGCACTAATTGGCAGTCCCACCAACAATGTTTTAGAGTTCCCACTTCTCCACATCCTCGCCAGGTTAGTTAATCCCTCTCCTACTCTCTGCTCAGGCAACAATCAATCATCTCTATAAATTTAGTGTGTGTGTGTGTGTGTGTGTGTGTGTGTGTCTGTCTGTCTGTCTGTCTTTTGCTGGGATTTCTACCTTTGAGCCACACCTCCATACTAATTTTATTTTCTATTTTTGGAAACAGGGTCTTGCTGAGTTCCTGGGAGCCTCGCTAAGTTGCTAAAGCTGGCTTCAAATCTGTGAGCCTCCTGTTTCAGCCTCCCAAGTACTGGGCTCTGTAAATTTCATAGTAATAGAATCATCACCCTCTGATATTCTGCGTATTTTTCATTTAGCATAATGTTTCTAAGGGTCATACATGTTGCAGCATGTATCTTAATTCATTTTTTATTTCTGAATAGAATTTTATTATATGGATATGCTACATTTTGTTTTCCCTTTCATCATTTGATAAGTATATGGGTAATATCCAGGGGGCTTTATCTATTATGAATAATTCTGCAATGAATATTCATGTTTAAGACTTTGGCAAAGATATATATTAAATATCAAGACTGGAAGTAAAACTGTTGTTTCTGACTAGTACAACCTAGTGTTATCTTATTTCCAAATGATCATAAATAAGACATAAAGAACATTAAAGAATTATATTATAGACCCTGACCTTTATAATAGCCAGTTGACTGATTTTTTTTTGTATTTTATACAGTCACTCTCACATTTGCAATATGATGTTCATGTTCACTGCGAAAATTCACTATATGGTTTAGCTTTTTTCCTTAAGAATTACAAAGTACTGATCACATATTTAAAACAAATAATCCTTCAATCTATAAATAACATAAACATAAATAGGCTTCAATCTGTGCAACCCGTTAAGTTCTGAAATCCATAATTCTTTTTGGCTAGGGAAAAAAGGTAAAAAGGTCTGAAGCACTGACCAATAGGAAGAATAAAAGAGAAACTGAGAAATAAATTAATCTTAGAGGAAAAAAGGTGGCCATTAGGATAAAGATAAGTAGAGTTAACAGTTTCCGAGAAGTGGTTATAGATTAAAATTCTGATGTGAAAGCAATCATACAACTTACGAGCTGGTGACATTTAGCAATGATCACATTCTAGCCCAGCACTGCTTAATTGACAGAGGAGGAAACCAAGGCCCAAAGATTTTCTCCACAGGGCTGGAGCTGGAGGCCAAGTCTCCACCTTGGCCGCCGTTCCATCCCATCCACCTTCCTTCTCTGCATCAAGTGAAGTCGTGGTGGTTTACTATTCCCTCCATCACGTGTAGCATTTCTCCAGAAGACAGCCAGCCTTCTGCGACTTTAAGAGGCGACTTGTTAACATGCACGTCAGTCCTACGTGGCATGTCACAGCACCGCTACCAACTTAGACATCTTGGCTTTGTCTCTTTCAATTTATGCCTCTGTGAGTCCGAGTTGTGGTTTTATTCTCTAATGAATTTCTGTTATTAAATATTTAAAATCGCCTCGACTTTCTTCCCTATCACATGTCAGCTGCAGCCTCAATCGCATTCTTTCTTTACCCCAAAACACATATGTGGTATCGTTTCCTTCCTGCCACATACCGTATCTTTATGGGCTCGTGGTTTCCATCTACACGCGGGATCATTGTGACCACGTGATGCCCTCTACAATAAAGAACTGACCCAAGTTCTTAAACATGGATACATGAAACTAAAAAATCAGCTGCATGTTTTCAGAAATGCCATTGGTTTTCCCTTTTTATGTTCATCACCACTGATATTTTGGGGGACACATCTAACGCTGCATGTGGGGACCTCTGCCCACTTGTTTGTTTTTGTCTTATTCTGCTTTATTTTTGCCTGCTTGTTCATTTTTTAATTTTTTTATTTTATTTTATTTTTTCTGTGGTACCGGGGATGGAACCCAGGGGCATTATACCTCTAAGCTACACCACCAGCCCTATTTTTTTAGTCTTCCTTTTGAAACAGGTCTCACTGAGTTGCAAAGGGCCTCACTAATAGTAGCTGAAGTTGTCCTCAAACCGCAATCCTCCTGTTTTAGACTCCCAAATACTGGGGTTACAAGCGTGCGCCACCACGCCCATCCTGCTTGTTCATTTTAAATAAGAACTGTCATGTACTACTACCATAAAGACTGATGATTAAAATAAACTATAAGGCTGGGCGTGGTGGCGCACGCTTGTAATCCCCACGCTTGGGAGGCGGAGACAGGAGGATCTCGCAGGTTCGAAGCCAGTCACGCTGGCTTAAGAGACCCTGTTTCCAAAAATACAAAAGTATAAAATAGGTCTGGGAGTGTAGCCCAGAGGGAGAAGGGCTTCCAGGAACCCCAGTACCACCAGTAAAAAATTTAAAAATAAACTATAAGATTTTTTTTCATTTGTTTTAGGCTTTATTGCGTTCTGGTCAGAGTACTCATTTTCTACAGTTAACTTTGCTTATGCTTTTATCACAACATACATATGAAATCTTTCCTCCAAGCAGGAAAAGTCAGGATTCTTTCCAACATAAATCTTATGTTTGTAATGAACTAAACCTTAAAGTAGCCGGGCTTGGTGGAGCATGGTTGTAATCAAACTGCTTGAGACAGGAGGATTACAGGCTCCTTCTACCTCCGGGCTACACTCCCAGACCTATTGTTTTTTTATACTATTTATTTAGAAACAGGGTCTCCTAAGCCAGTGCATGCAGCTGGCTTTGAACCTGTGCGATCCTCCTGTCTCCGCCTCCCAAGTGCGGGGATTACAAGCGTGCGCCACCACGCCTGGCTGAATAGAGTCATTTTGTAAAAGACAATGTTTACTTCACAGCCTTCAGATTACTGAGACTCTAACGGATGAGAAGCCCATGTCTAGGATGAACAGTCTTTCCTCTATGGAAAAAGCCTTTGTGGCTCTGGAACTCTGGCCTCACAAAGTGTTTTGTCTCCTCCCATCCCCTCCCCATACCACCTGGTTGTTATTAACATCTATGTATTTCAGATTCTAGAAACTGAAGACCTCAGCAAAAAACTGAAAGACTAAATATTCAATAGTGAAAGATGTGGGTAGCAAGAAATAGCACAATTCTGTGTCTTCCACTGAAAGTGCAGAGGAGAGAGAAGCAGATACTCAGAATGCACTTCTTAGAAGACCTAACACTTAAGATCTCCCATGGGAAAAGCCCTATTCTCAGTAATGTTTGTGTATGGACTTATTAAATACTCGCATTGACCATACAGTGTAGTTATTCTTATTACCTACAGCTTTTTACCTACAGCTTTCACTGAGGAAGAGTTAACCATGTAAATCATTCCAGGGCACAAAGCAACCACGGTCCTGAGCCTGTTCTCTTCATCAACCACAGGGTCTTCTCCTTCTGTTGAACTCCCATAAAATATTGCCTAGAGCTTCTTTAGGAGCCTTTATTTCAGCTCATCTTCTAGGCAGTGAGTCCTTGAGAAAGGTGTGTCTTCTCTGCTTGTGAAGCCTGCATGATACTCCTTCACCATCTGCTCCAGTTTGGATCATCTATGTCCCCCAATGCCCATGTGTTAGAGGATTGGTCCCCAGCCTATAGCATTATTGGGAGGTGGTAGAACCTTTAAAAGGAGAGGTCAAGCCGGGTGTGCTGGTGCACACTTGTAATCCCAGTACTTGGGAGGCTGAGATAGGATGATTGCAGGTTCACAGCCAGTATCAGCAACTTGGGAGGCTCTCTGCAAGTTAGTGAGACCCTGTTTCAAAATAAAAGAATAAAAAGAGGGCTGGGGGTATGGCTTGGAGGTCAAATGCCCCCTGGGTTCAATTCCCAGTACCACACAAAAAAGGAGAGGTTGAATGGGAGGAAGCTTAGTAATTGGGGGCTAACCTCTAAGGCGATCATGGGACCTTAATGACCCCCTCTCTCTGCTTCCTGTTTACCATCAGGTAAACAGCTTCCTCCACTACAGACTCAAAGGCAATGGGCTGAAACCTCTGAAATCATGAATAAGCCTTCCCTCCTTATAATTTTCTTATCTTGAGTATTTTTGTCACAGCATCTCACTGGGAAAAATAGGGACACAAATTAGAGATTACTCACCACAGGCATCCGTGGTTATGGCTCACATTTCTGAATCCTCTCTTCTGCTAAGCCCTTTAGATGGATCGTCTCTTCTGTTGCCTAGAGTTATCCTCTGAGAAAGCTACCATAATTACCATGGTTTTATAGAGGACACTGAGAAGCAGAGCGGTTAGCCAGCATGCCCTGCTCAGATGTCAGAGCTCAGATAAAGTCCAATCCAAGGAATCTAGCTTCAGTCCCATGCTCTTAACTGCTATGGCAAGTCACTGGATTTAATTAAGGAGGACTTCTCCATCCTCTGGGTCACTTAGGGCACCCAGGACCAGCGGGGCTACTGCTCTGATCTACATTTGTCATACACTCTACATTCTTGGCCTGGTCAGAACGCAAGAGCATGATAACGTAGAAAGCATGTGGGTAGCATAGAAGCCACAATTTTTATTACAGTTGTAGGAAAGCTCTACCTCAATCCTGAAACAATTAAAGCAATAACGGGAAAGCAAAAACCATCCTCAGTCACGCAAAGTGATTTAGTTTATAGTATCTGATTTGAAATTTGCAATAGCCAGAGAGCATGTTCTCATTAAACATCTGCCCTGGGCATCGCAGTCTTTATAATCATCTCAGTCTGTTCTGTTGGAAGACATTTTTGTTTATTACTGATTCAGCTTGTGTACCAGCTTTTATAATCCCAGTACCTCTCCCAGAAAGTAAGAAAACATGAGAGCCTCACTTTTTGAAGACTGGTACCCAGTTAGTTATGTCCAATTCCAATCAACCCTGTGATAATTCGTGTTGTGGGAAAAGAGAATTTTATTAGCGTTGAGGTTTTCAGCTCTTACAGACTGTCCTCCTCAGTCCCCCCCATTCCTATCTAGAATGGGTGGAGTAAGAAGAAGGGAAAGAGAATTCTGCAGCCTCACCAGAGGGAGTGGAAGGAAAATTAGCACAAGGAAAATGTGCCACTAGTTTTATTTGTACCATTTTAAGATGCCATAATGATAACAAAAATAATGGTCAAGTAATGAGATTAAGTAGCAGAGGATATTAACATCTGTAATGGATAAAGAGGGGCAAATTTATTTATATTATTCTATTTTTTATTAAATCATGCATAAATGGTACATTTTAATTTATGATTACAAGTCACGGCCACTCAAAGTAATTAACATCCATGTGGTATGTGTTCAGTTTACAGAACTTTTTCCTTTTGCTTTGTCCTGCTTGAGCATCCCAAATGTTCATGATACCACGGTGTCAGGAAGGAGGACCACCACCATTGAACCAGTACAGAAACAGAGGCTTGCAGCGAGTAGGTGACTTACCCACAGTCACTCGGTAACATGTAAATCTTGAACCTAAGTCTTAGGAGTTCACAACCTTCTCTCGATACAGAGAAAAAGCATGTAGTGTCAGAGAGTGAGGCCTGGGACACTAGAGCACCTATCGTCTATTGTTGGACCGTAACTTTCTGTACTGCTGTCTTCAAGGACTATGGGACTGTGAGGGAATGCACATGACATGGACCCAAACTGCTCATTTTCTTCTTCTTTGTGGCTCTATTATATGTTTTTTTGTTTGTTTGTTTGGTTGGTTGGTTGGTTTATTTTTGTTTTGTTTTTTGCTTGTTCTGTACGATCTGGCTACTGGCAGTCATTTTTGGCAAACATAGTACCTCTGAGTAGTGACTCTTGAAGCTTGGCTGAGACATCACCCTCACCTGAGAACTAGTTGGAAATTCAGATTCTCAGGCCCTGGCCCAGACCTGCTGAATCAGTGGCGTGGGATGTGGCTCAGCAACCTGCGTTTCAATGAGCCCTCCTCCGATGCTGCAAAGTCCTAAGAACCACATGGCTCTGGGGCAGCGATTGGCAGCCTCAGCTGTACAGTGGAATCTCCTGGGTGGCTTCAGAAGCTACAGGTGCCTGGGTCCCAACTCTAAAGACTTGAGACACAAATTTAACTTAATTATTCAAACATAAGGTTTTTAAATCTCAGCACTATTAACATTTGGGGCTGGACAATCATTTGTTGGAGAGACCTCCTGTGTGCTGCAAGATCATCATCAGCATCTCTAGCTTCTCCCCTCCACAAGCCAGTTGCCCTTTTCTTTGTAATAACCAAAAATATCCTGGAAACTGTCATGCATCCTTGGGGGGTGAGGGGGTGCAGTTCACATTATCCCAGGTTAATAATCACTAGTCTAGGGCCATGGTCCAGGCCCTAGGATCTTTTAAGCGCTCCCTAATCATTCTCATATACAACCAAGGCTGAGAACTATTACCTGGAGAGCAACCATTAATGAGCAGCTTTGGATATGCAAGACTAAAGAACAACGAAAGCTCAGCTCTACAGCACTGGGTGTAAAGTCACGATAAATGAGCCTGTGATGAAGATTTAGGTGGTTTGCCTCCAGCAAGGACATGATCTTTAGGGCATGAATTTTACTCTAACTCCTTGGCTCTGTGCATTTTTATTTATTTATTTTTTTTTTTTTTGCTTACTTTCTGGTTGTCAAGTGTGTTCCAGAAAACTGACATCAACAAGTACATTGCACATTATCTGAAAGGCCCCAACCAAGTGAGATACTGCCCTGTACTAAATATAGAAGTGGACATAAATGCTGCTTTGGGATCCAAGCCATTCTAAAAACAGTGTGCTAATCAGTGTGTCCTATGGTACAAGTCCTTAAGTCAATCTGTTTCTGACAGGTTAAAAAAAAAAAGGCAGCCTGTCAATTTTATGAAGTAGAATTTGCCACAATCCAAATCAACCACATGAATGTAGAATTTCTACATTAATTTGTGCCATCTTGGAGCACTTTAGCTTTCAGGTGGTGGCCAGGAACTTTGAAGTATATTTCAAATGAAGAGAGGTCCCCTTGGCTAGAATAAAGGCAGGGGTCCTTCAGTAAAATGCCTGCTCAGCACCTCACTCCCTCTGGCCTCAGTGAATTCTTCCGTGGTGCCGCTCTGTGATCTTCCTGAAAGAGGGAAAGCATAGTGTATGTTTAGGCCATGGGTCTGGGCATCATCTCCAGGTACCCGCTCTGTGTCGCTTTCCAGAACTGGAAACTCAGCGTCCTCAAGCAGGATGTCTTTAGGCAAAGAGTCTGTGACAGCCACTCTTCAAGCTAGACTGCCTTGCTTCCAACAACTAGATGGTCTGTTGTGTCTTTCGTAAGTAATGGAAATAGAATTTGAGAACACTGGTAAACAACTTTTAATAGAAAAGAAACTACAAGGTAAATGTGTTCTCAGGGTCAAATTGGTATACTCGAATTGCGAAATATGAAAAATTCCTGAGTTAATGAAATGTCCTAAGTTCACGATTTGGAGTCATTGATTCATTTGTAAGTTTAAGTCATTGATTCATTCAATACCTACTATGTGCTGCATACTGCATGATGTCCTGGCAAATATAACCACGAGATACATGACACTGAACCTTTTTTGGCAAAAATAAGCTATGACCAACCACCCCAGGGTGCCAGAATAACCCTTTGAACCAATCTAACTTGTCAGTTTCTCAAACTGTTTTGTTTTTTTTTCTTTTATTGAGTCAATAATATCTTGTTAAAATGACAAAATTAACTAGTTGTTTTGCCATGGTCTAGATATTATCCTAAATAGTTACTAATGAGTTCCTATCCTAGCCCACATTGTTTCAGCAATGTGCTTTTAAACATCAAAACCTTTTAAAAAGGCAATATTGCTTCCAATAAAATTACTCTAAGAAAAAGAAATCTTAACAGACTCTTTAAAAATTATTATTTCCAAATGTTCCCACTTTTTTTTTTTTAAAAAAAGGCATATGCTTCTTTTAAAAAAGCATTAGAAGTTTTCTGAAAGAAATGCTTAGCAATTAACAGCAGCTGCCTTTGGGCAGGGAGTTTGAAGGCCTTGAAAAGGAGATTTTCTTTTTTTATGTAAATTTTCATATGGCTTAATGTTACCACTTTAAATATTGATTTTTTAGTTTTAAATGCTGGTAACAGAAAAGATGCATCTGCAGTAGTCTTTCCAAAGCTCTAATTGCCTCTTCTAAGTCAGAGAAAAGCAGGTGAGCTACACTACTTGTCTCCATGCTGTCCTCTTTCTTTTGTATATGTTTTATTGCTAAAACAGAGTGGGCTAAAAAGGAGACTTAAAATGTAAGATTGTTCCAACAATGGTTCCCTGAAAGAGATGAACAAGCAGGCTTACTTGAGTCTGAGTTGTTAAGAGGGTGTGTTAGCTTTCCATTGCTGTAATAAAATGCAAGAGATAAACAACTTAAAAATGACAAGTTTATTTTGACTCGCAGGGTTGGAGGTTGTCCACGCACATCTGGCCCCATTGCTTTGGGGCCAGTGGCAAGGTGGTACGCTATGGCAGGAGAGGCTGAGAAGTAGAGAGAGGAAAGGAAGAGCTGGGGTCCCATGATCCCCCTCAGGGCCATACCCCTAGTCACCTACCTTCTTCTCACTAAGTCCTGTCTCCTAAAGTTTCCATCACTCCCTAATAATGCCATGGACTAGGGACCAGACCTTCAACACATGGACCTTTGGGGGGCATTCAAGATCCAAACTATAACAGAGGGCCTCTTTGAGAAAACCACATTTAACCAAGAGAAATTCTGACTAAGAGAGGTGGAAAGTTACCTTCTTCTGGCAATATTGAAAATGTTACAACTCTTACAGCCCTTCAGAATAAAGTGATTTTAAAGGAAGTTTACAATGTAATTACACCTAAAAAAATTTCTGCTGTGATTTATTTCATATGCTCTTTGTCTATAATTTCCAGAAAGCATCAATGTTCACTCCTGGGATAAAGAAGTAATGACCCTAATACTCCATCCATGGAAAGACAATTCCATGATCTTTTTATTGTTCCAAATTTTTTTTTTTTTTGCAGTATTGGGGGTGGAACCCAGGGGCATTCTACCTCTGAGTTACATCCCCAGCCCTAGTTTTTATTCTTTATTTTGAAACACCAAGTTGCAGAAGGCCTCACTAAGCAGCAGAGGCTGTTGGCGAACCTGCGATTCTCCTGTCTAAGCCTCCCAAGTACTGGGATTACAAGCATATGCCACCACACTCTGGCACTTCAAAATTCACATGTTTTTCTTTTATGTCCTTTCTTCACACCTAACTCTTAGAAGTTTCAGCATGAAAAAGGAAGAAATTTAATTGAGACTGAAAAGATATAAAGCAATTTGCATTTCGTTGTGGTTTTTCTGGATCCTTTTCTTAGCATTTACACCTTCACAGGACTTCAGAGTCTCCCTTATTAAGTAAAAAGGATTCTTTTCTTTTCTCTCCCTGTTGGATGTATGAACTGGAAAATCCATCTATATGGTTCCAAGGCAAGAATGTCAACCTCTAGTGGTTGTGGTAAGTAACAGGAGCAGACTAGCTAACCAACAGTCTTGGCTTGCTTATATCTAACTAGGTATTATACTAGGAACATAGGCTTAAACAATTTCTCATTGGCCTACAGGGGAAGAGGGAATCCTTGTTAAATATATGATGTCTTTTTAAGCATAAAAATGGTACTGATTTTCTTTCTAATTGCTTAGTGATTCAGCATTTCTGAACCTATACCATTTAATAGGAAATAGTATCCTACTAACCTGACAAACTCACCTCCTCTTTTTTTTTTTTTACAAAATACTTTTGCCATAGCAACTCTAATGACAAGCTTTGAATTTCTGTTTTAGCATCTCTGAAAGATTATGTGAGGCCTTACTTCATGGTCAGTGTGGCCATCAACTTGAGTCCATTGAAAGAGGTTGGAAAGTCAGTACTCTATAGTTACAAAACCAGAATCTTTTGCATATGAGAATTTAGTAACACAAGGCTCTCTACAATTCCGTCATTATGGCCAAGATCCTATACTTAATTTCAGACATTTTTCCTTTTTATCTTTCAAGTATTTTTCTTTTTTCTGCATAGTTCCCTAAAAGAATCTTTTCCTTCAATCAAATTTTGCTTCTAGTCTCTTCCCCATTTCACTATAACCAGTCTTAATAAGTATATTCTTAAAATTGCCATAGGAACTTTTCTCTGAGAATAACCACTGATTCTTTAGAGAAACACAGCCTTAAACTGGTGGTTTTCTGAAGTTAACAAATAATGAAGGAAACTCTCTAGAGCACATGATGTACTTAAACAAACATATGGAAGTCAACACTAAGCCAAGCATGGGAGGGAGGGATGGGGAGGGAACGGGGTGGGGATTGCGTAGGGACTAACTGGGTGATGTGTGCATGTATGTCTCCACAAGTTTTTTTTTATCCCATTATGTATGAATACAAAGCACCAATAAAAAAATTAAAAAAGAAAACTATAAACATCATTGAAATAATTTCAAGTATGCCTAAATAGAAAGATGTCCCTTATCTATGGATTAAAAGATTTAACATTATTGAGATGGCAATGATCTCCAAACTGGTCAATAGACTCAAGGCATTTCAACTTGATTTTTTGCATAAATTGAAAATCTGGTTTTGGAATTCACATGTAAATACAAAGAACACCAATAAGCAAAAATGGTATCATTGGCAACTGCTGGTAATGAATGCTTGATGCAAATTAAGACACCAAACACTATTTCTAGGATGAATCACTCCTATAAAGACAAGAAAACCTGAAAATGGCTTTTCATAAAATAAGAATTTCATGTTTTGGTCCAGAATTGTAACTTGCTTGTAATTACAGAGATATAATTAGAATGTGTAGGCATTGTTACAGGATATGCCTCAGAATAGCCGAACTGTTACTGTTGACTCTTTGCCAGAGACTAGGAGAATCCTGAAATCCAGGATTTTAAACTGTCAACATGGAAGATTTTCCTGAACAGGGATCACAGTAACTACATTTTTCTGTACAATAGGACAAATTTAAGCTTAAGCAGAAAGCCTCATATGTCCCATTTGCTGAAGCAGAGCCAGGCTCTTAACCACAGAGGAATAGTGAAGTTTGGGTGTTGGCCAGCCAACAAAATCAACACAGACAAAGGGACTTTTTTTGTCCAGCCTTTTTTCCTAATCTGTCATTTGTATTTTTGCTACTTGTCAGGAGGTAATATAATCTTCCCATGCCTCTGGTTAAGTGACTCGTTTTATCATGGTTTAGTAAGGTTTGGTAGGAGACCTCTGTCTGCTTCTCAGTCAAGCTCTTACCCTAAACCCCCAACTTGTGCATCTCTTTGAAAAGTAGGCAACATGACTATTTAATATGGAGTAAAGGGGTTTTTATTATGGAGTGTCTGTTATATATTACACACCCTATATAAGACATATATTTCACATACAGTGAATATTTAATGTTTATAGTACAAAAATGTATATATTAAGTATCAATATTATATTCCTGTATAAACAATTTTAATATGTGATAACATTCTAGTCTCCATATCTTTCTAGGCCAAAAATTACTGGGTCTTTAAAACATGAAATAGGAAATAATACTCATAATATCTTTTTTTTGTCTGTGTGGTACTGGGGATGAAACCCAGGGGCTACACCCCTGACCTATTTTATATTTTATTTGGAAACAGGGTCTCACTAAGTAGCTCAGGCTGGCTTAGAACCTGTGCGATCCTCCTGTCTCAGCCTCCCAAGTATTAAGCGTGCGCCACCATTCCCGGCTCATAATATTCTATTTCTACCATGCTGTCCGGAAAGTACAAAAAATAATAAAATTCAGAAGTCAGTACATAGAACTAGAAATATAAGTGCCCACGTATTCCACGCCGGCTCTGCTGTTCCTTACTACCTTGCCTCCTTTTTTTAGCTGTTGGCTGGACGCTGGCCTTTCGACCACAACGACTTTGGCGTGTTTCTTTGCAAGCTGTTTCCCTTTCTGCAGAAGTCCTCAGTGGGGATCACCGTCCTCAATCTCTGCGCTCTTAGCGTTGACAGGTAACATGTTCTTCCTCTTTGTTCTTTGGTTTTAGAAAAGTTATTTTTCCTCAAAAAGAAAAGTCAAGAGAGCTGGTGTCCAGAACTGTTGGTTATTGGCTTCAAATGAATTAAAACATTGACAATCTCTCTTCCACTACGTAGAACGTCTTCACACATTTGCTGGTTAATGTGTCTTTGCTCAGGCAGTATATAGCTAGAGCATTTTGCCAATGACATGCAGCTGGCATCCTGAAGGCAGCAACAACAGCAAAATAATGTGTTATGGGATAAACTGCGAGAAGGTGATCCGAGGGCATGCAAATCCATTTTATTCCGTTGTATTTGTAATGCTTGATTGCTCGAGCTAAGTGGTAAATATACAAGATCGTTATATTCCTCTCCATGTTTTATCGTATGCCTAAAATCTTTCGTAACTTTTAAAAAAGGGCAACGACAAAAGGATCCCTTTATCCAATTCTGAAAAATCCACCAAGTGTCTCTAAATCTTTTCAAAATCTTTACACATGGCTGCTAAGAATTCTCTTAAAAGGCCCTTCTGGATTCTTTGACCTTCTAGACGGTATTTCCTTTGCTTTTGAATTTTCACATCAAGAATTATAAAGATGAAGCCAGGAACTTCATAGCACATTCTGTAGTGTTCTTTTATATTTAATCTATGCAATGTGTATAGTGTCCTGTTGAGTTGGCTTGCAATTTAGAAGAACTTTTATTTGTTTCAAACTCATACTCCTGAAAATCAGTTTTTCAAGAACATGAATCCTATTGCAATAGAAATAAAAATCTCATTCTCTTAAATAACCTTCAAGTGCTTACAGATATTCTTGTTTTTATCATTTATAATTAATTTTGAGAACCGAAATTATCATTGTTAAAATGAAAAAAATACTCATTTCATTGATAGTTGCAAATTATTATATATTTTAATAAACGAATGGCTACATAACAGAAACAAAATAAATGTTTAATTCGTTATTAAAACAAATTTATTTAAATAAAAATTCCATAAGTAGTTTAAAATGCAATAATACTATTGACAAAAATATTTTCACTGCAAAGGTTAAAAATAAAGATCATAAATAAGCTGGGCGTGGTGACACATGCTTGTAATCCCAGCATTTGGGAGTCTGAGACAGGAGGATCATGATTCGCATACAGCCTCAGGTACTGCTCAGTGAGGCCCTTTGCAACTCAGTGAGACCCTGTTTCAAAATAAAGAATAAAAAATATAGGGCTCAAGGTGTAGCTTGCAGGTAGAATGCCTGTAGGTTCCATGCCCAGTACCACAAAAATAAAAAATAAAAAATAAAGATCATAAATCATTTCTTCACCCATTAGTAGGATTTGCAGTGGTCCTTCTGTCTTTATTAACTACTTCTGCACCACGTCGGGTATTAAGGGCTACTGCATTTAAAAAAATTCATAACTTACATGCTGTAGGCAGCCAGTCTACTGACTGAATAGTAGATTGTGGTACTTGTGGGCCTCTCCCTAAAAAGCTGAATAAGCACTGATAAAATAGATTTGATTCACTAGTAAATTATTTTGTGTGTGTGTGTGTGTGTGGTACTGGGGATGGAACTCAGGGGCATTCTACCTCCGAGCTACACCCCTAGCCCTACTTTTTAAAAAAAAAAATTCTTTATTTTGAAACAGGGTCTCACTGAGTTGCAAAGGGTCTCGCTAAGTGGCTGAGTCTGGCTGCGAACCACAGTTCTCCCGTCTTAGGCTCCCAAATGCTGGGATGACAAACGTGCGCCACCACGCCAGGCTTGTAAATTCTTACTCGGATGTTCCCACACCCACCACCTTACCTCATTTTTTTCATCCAAAGTGTATTATTACCAAGTGTTGGTGGTATATTGGTGAGCACAGCTGCCTTCCAAAGTGTTTTATTTTCTAAAAATTAAAAGCTTTAAATTGTATCTACTGCTCTGAATAGTACAAGTAAAACTGTTCTTGTGTTTATCAAGGTATAAATTTATAGATGTGGTCTCATTAGCATGCCTGATTAAAATGTTTAATATAACTCTAAAAGTTGTGTGGGGAAAAGAAATGAAGAAAATGAAAAGATTTTAGAAAAGCAGGGGTTGAAAGGGGTTAATCAAGTCCACCTGGCTCTTAAGTATCGGAGCCAGTAATCAAAGCTAGGTAATCTTTCTTTTTAACCACTGTATTCAAGTATGTTAAAACTCAGACCATAAAGCAGGAGAAACTAAACTATCTTTTTGATCTCTGGAAAAAAAGAAAGACCTTCTGAACATAAAAGGAATGGTAAAAATTCCAAATAAATTGAAGAGATACAAATTTTAAAGTTCAGATCAAACTTTCAAGAAGTTAAAAAACAAATGAATGAAGTAATAAACTGGGGGAAATAATCTGCCACCGCCACCGCAGGTCCGGGGTCCGCTCCTCAGACTTTCCCCCTGCCCCCTCTTTCTTCCTTGGGGGACTCTCAGAGGATTCTTGCTGACCATCAACCAGCCCCAGTGCAAGTCCTGCCAGCATATGGGAGAGGTTAATCAAGCCCACATGGCTATGAAGCATTGGCGTCAGTAACCAAATGTAGGTAGTCTTCTTTCTTAACCACTGTATACCAGCATGTCAAAACTCAAACCATACAGCAGAAGAAAAATAAACTAATATCTTTACTAATTGCCGGGCAGCTTTAGGCCATAGATTCCTACTTCTATTTAAAGTAGTAGGGTCACCTCACCCACACCACCTCCTCTCTCTATCTCATGCATGAAGAAAATGAGCCACATATTCCATCCCATCCATCAATCAGTTGGGTACCAAAAGGAATGTGAGTCACCCTCCGTTAGAAAAAACAATAATAATGCCAAAAAATCTATTTCATTAAGACTTGGTCTGTCTGACTTTCAGACCAACGAGTTGAACCATTCTAAAATTTCACTCCCACTAAAATCAGCCTTAATCCAGGAGTTTTTCCTTGGCAGCAAACTCATCGTTCTTTGTTCCCGAGATCCCTTCTGACCCTTTTACATTTGACTTGGTATTACTCTGAGCTTTGGGACCTGTATAGAGGGCGTCCATTTGACATTTCCATTTCAAAAGCTTTCAGCTAGAGAATGAATCATTCACACTTAATTCCTGAAGATAAGATAACATTTGTTTTGAGTTTTCATTTATTTGTGCTATATTCTAGTTGGGGGGAAAAAAAAGGAGAGAATAAAAATCAGATGCTTCCCCTAATCAGCAAAAACTAGGAGGAAAGGGGACAGAAAGGGCCCTATAGTGAAGCAACTAAGGTGACCAATCAGAGGGTATGGAATGGGGAAGGATGGAGCCTCTTTAAAACACAGGAGGTACATAAACAAATGTATCAAAGTTAATCACCAAACAAGCATGGGATGGAGGGAGAGGGAGGGAATGGGATGGGGGCTGGATGAGGGCTAATTGGATGATGTGTATTTGTACATCCTCTCAAGTCTTGTATTCCAATGTGATATATGATTACAATGCACCAATAAAAAATAATAAAATAAATAAATAAATAAATAAATAAATAAAACAGAGTAAAAGAAAAGGGATTAGAACCTATTAAAAAACAGTTTGCCATTTGTAAATCTGTTTTTATTGTCTGAGCCGAATCAAATTATGGTCCGAAAACAAAACTTCTTTGTGATTTTATATGACATTTTTAAATATGCTAATTTTGTCATTTGGGGGTTGTTTTAAAGGAAAATGATGAAACTATACATCTAAGCTCTGTAAAATTTCTTTATTGCTTCATTAATCACACGATGATTACAAAATGCTGTAAGATCAAAGAAGAGTTCTAAGCTTTCTCACTATCAGTTTTTAATCTGAATGATATAAACAAGTCAGTAAGAGAATGCACATGCTTTGTCCGAGAATGAATGAGTGTCCATTGGGCTTGTCTCAGTTTAACCTTTTGACTAATCCCTCCTCAAACTTAACTCTCATTTATCTTTAATTTTACTTATTTAGTCTCTTATGAAAAAGATAAAGCAGAAATTTCAGAAAAAGAATGAGAAAATTCAGGAAAAAATATATTCCTGTCCAGCTTTATCAGTAAAAAAATTTTTTTAGGTACTGGGGATGAAACCCAGGGGCAGTCTACCTATGAGCTATACCCCAGCCCTATTCTTTATTCTTTATTTTGAAACAAGGTGTCACTGAGTCGCAGAGGGCCTCACTAAGTAGCTGAGGCTGTCCTCGAACTTCAATCCATCCTTCGGTCTCACCCTCCCAAATTCTGGCATTACAAGCATGTGCCACCATGCCCGGCTTCGTTTTTCTTTTTCTTTCTTCTTCTTTTTTTTTTTAATGCTAAGGCAGTATACATCTAAAACAAATGAACTTTTCCCAACAAAATGTTAATACTCAGCCATTGCCGACAATGAAAAATTAAAACGGGTTTTCTAGCATGACAAGTTTTATATGTTACTTTGAGTTTAGGAGGGAAGAAAAATAAAAAGGAGCCGACCTGGGGGAAGGGGATTCAAGGCTGTTCTTTGTGAGGTTAACAGTTGCGTTTAAAATAGAAGGTGATGACGGGGTCAGACAATAAAAAAGAAAATGTCTGGGTACAGATCCAACTTGTAGTTAAAAGATGTCTGGGGAAGGAGGCTGTAAAATGATAAAACTCTTTTAACAACTATTCCAGAGTGATGTGTAATTAGATACCTGGAAAAGTTGCAAGGATCCGTTAATAAGATGGCTTTGTTTTGCATGCCTTAAACCCAAAAGCTAATGTCAGCCCTTCTACCCATCATTTCAAATAATTACTCTGTGGCCTCCATGATATTCTCAAAGGATTTTCCTAACGCAAGAAGCAGGAAGGTGATTTTCTGAGAGTCCTCCTGTTAATCTAGACTTGGTTTCCTCCTCTTCTCCTGGTGTTATGCTTTTCTATTGCTTCATTAAGAGTAAGACAAGAAGGAAGTGGCTGAGCCTGAGAGGAGCCGAGCGCTGGACAAAATCAAACGCCAGCTAGGGCGACTCAGGATCTCACTTGGGGTCTATTCCCCCTGGCAGATAGTTATTGCTCTTTTTATCTTATTCCACTGTGGAGTTCGGGCAAATGGTTAATTTGCTATTCTGTTTCTCTTTGATGACAAACTCCCCCAAAACTCTGCTGTTTAAAGCAACCATTTCATCATGTCTCACCATGTTATGGGTCAGGAATCTGGACGGTTCTTCTGCTCCTTGTCAACTTGACTGGGGTTGCTGGTGGATTTCAGCTGGCGCTCAGCTTTGCCTGGATCCAAGGCTCACATGTCCGGCACCTTGGCAGGGACAGCTGGAAGTCTGAGCTCAGCAGAGTTCATCTCCCTCTCTGTAGAGTCTCAGGCCTTTCAACATTTTGCTCCAGCAGGCTCTGGGCACCAGTGTAAAACCTGTCGCTCCTTTTAGGGGCCAGGCCTGGAACTAGCAAAACAACCTCCTAACTGTACCCAATGGCTGGAAGCAGCTCCAGGCCCGCCCAATGTCAGAGATCAGCTGATGGAGTGTGAAAGCATTTGTAGGGCTCCTTTAATCCAACACACCTGGTTTCCCTTTAAGATTCTTCCTGTGAACATTTTGCCCCCAAGTCCCATCCGGGGTTCGGTTTCTCTACCACATAAGAAATATAAATGACAGTCAACCGTTACAAATTGTCACTTGCCATTAGTAAAAGATGGGCAGGAATAGAGACAGAAGTGCCACCTGACTTAAGTAGGTGACAAAACTGGAGAAAAACTAATAATAAATTCCAATGCAGGCAAGCATTCATCCATAGGCACTCATTAGATACTTTTGTGTGTGTGTATGTGCGATACTGGAAATGGAACCCAGGGGTATTGTACCTCCAATCACACCCCCAGCCCTATTTTTTTTGTCTTTTTTTTTTTTTTTTTTGCAACAGGGTCTCATTGAGTTGTGAAGGGCCTCACTAAGTAGCTGAGGCTGTCCGCAAACCACGATCCTCCCATCTCAGCCTCCCGAATGCTGAGATTACAAGCGTGCACACCACACCTGGCAACTTTTCTAACAAGGTATTTAAGCTAACATTTCCTTCCCTTGATCCAGCAATTCCACTCAGGACAATTCATCTAGGAAAATCATTTGGAAAGAGAAAAAAAATCCATATGTACAAATATGTGTATAGGCATGTTGTTCATAACCAAGAATCACTACAAGTAATTCGAACACAGGAGATTTTAGCAAATTGCATCAATATCTTGTTGTCCTGTGTAACCATTAAGCTGATAAGTGCCACACCTATGTAGAAACATGGTAGCATACTTTTTATGTAAATAAGGCTAAAATAAAATTGTAACATATATGATTATATCATATGATTATAACATATATTTGAACTATGCCCATGAAAATAGCAATGGACAAAGAATAAGAAAAATAAAGATATTGAAGTGGTATCTTCTGAATTTGAGTTTTGTTTTAAAGTTCTTTCAATCATAAATTTTTTAAAATGTAATGACTGTCCAATTCCATACCTTAAAGATTCAATAAATATGCATTAAGTGCCTCTGGCCTCGAAAACATGTTAAAAATCTATTTATAGACACACACAGTAACAAACATCTTTGTATAAATAAAACATAATTTATCCTTTCACCTTGGCATATCATGTAACAGGTGATGTAATGGGAAAAGACTCCCCTGGGACTCAGCCGAGCAGAGCCCCAGCCCAGACACCTCTCGCTCACTGGGGAGCAGGCCGAGGCTGTGGCAACACACCAGCCCCTTCTCTTGCTCCCGGCCCTCAGGATCCCACCTGGAACATGAGAAAAAGAAAGATCAGCCCAAAGGTCCCTCCATGTTTTTAAGTTATTTGATTCTAGGTTTCTAAAAATACTAGCTTTTTATCTGTTAGCTAATCCAGGCCTACCTTGAAAAATTGAAAGAAATGTTTAGAATGTAAAGTGCTATTGGTTAGCCGGGTGTGGTGGCGCATGCTTGTAAGCCCCGCGCTTGGGAGGTGGAGACAGGAGGATCGCACAGGTTTGAAGCCAGCCATGCTGGCTTAGGAGACCCTCTTTCCAAAAATAAAAAGTATAAAATGGGTTTGGGAGTGTAGCCCGGAGGTAGAAGGGTTTCCAGGAACCTCAGTACCACCAAAAAAATAAAATAAAATAAAATAAAGTGCTATTGGCTTTGGTCAATAAAGTAAGCCGAATGCATGGGAAGGTAACAAGCCACCATGACAACACAAGCACACGCCATTCAGGAGATTATTTGCTAGGTACCTATTCTTCTAGGCTTTGCAACCAACCTACAGAATGTCTGCCCTTTGGAGCTTATGATCTAAAGGGAGGGGTGAGAAGCAGTGATAAAGAAATCAATAAACCATTTGGTTTGTCTCATGGTAGTAAGCGCTATGGAGAAAAATAAATCAGGGTGGGCTGGACAGGAGAATTCTGGAAGTGGTGTTAGAAATTTAGGCGGTCCAGGCGAGGCTTCCATTAAAAGAGACAATTGAGTAAAGACCTGAAGGAAGAGAAAAAGCAGCTCCTGAAAATACTGTGAAGGTATGCCCGAGGAGCAGGAAGTTACTGGGAGGGTTTTAGCAGAGGCAGCCCTTATCTGACTTTTAAAAATTTTTTTAATTTTTTATTGGTTCACTGTAGTCATACATCTTAATGGAGTACAAGATGGTGGAGGCATATAGGCACCCATCACCCATTTAGCTCTTCCCCAATTCCCACCCCATTCCCTCCCCCTCCCTCCTTCTCATGTTTGGCTTAGTGATTGACTTTGATATGTTGTTAATGTACATCATGTAGATTTGAGAATTTTCCCCTTACCCCTCCAATTCTCCCCAGTTAGGCCTCCTTATTTGCTCATCTATAGTTATCCTTCTTCATCTAGAGTCCCTCCTATGGACCATTTTCTCCCTAGCTTCCACATATTAGGAAGAGCACTCAATTTCTTATTTTTTTTTTTTGTGACTGACTAATCTCACTTAACATAATGTTCTCCAGTTCCATCCATTTCCCTGTAAATTGTGTGTTCTTCTTTATGGCTGAGTCAAATTCCATTGTGTCCATATCCCAAAGTTTTGTAATCCATTCATCTGTTGATGGACATCTTGGCTGGCTCCATAGTTTGGCCATGGTGAATTGTGCAGCTATGAACATAGATAGGCATGCATTAGTTTGGTAGCTTGGTTTCCATTCTTTTGGGTAGATACTCAGAAGTGGCATTTCCCTGATCTAATTTATTAGGCTCCCTCCCATTGCTGTTTCCAAGGTAGGCTGTGGCAAGGAAAGGCAGATGAGGGAGACCAGTTAAAAAACTATTGCAATAATCCAGGCAGGATGTGAATAGGCAAGATTGAGAGAAGCAGGTGCGTGGTATCCATTTAAAGGGAGATGTCACAGATCTGCAAAAGGATTGAAAGGGGAGTGACAGCTAATGCCAAGATGCGGGGCCTGCGATGGTAAAGCCTGGAGAAGGCCGGGTTTGAGGTAAGGTCTGATTTGAGTATTTTGAGTGCCTACCAGCTGTTCTGGTAGAGCTCTCAAGTTGGCAATGGGATATACAAGTCTAGATTTGGAGGTGAGGCTCCAGGCTACAGTTATAAACATGGGAATAATTTGCATAATTTAAGTGATACGAAAGCCATAAGACTGGACCAGATCACCAACAGAAAGTATGTAGATAAGAGCAGAGGACCAAGGACTAAGCCCTCAAAAAATCCAGTCAAGGAAATGGAAAGAAGTTGCCACTGGGGGCGGTGGAAAACCAGGTGAGTGTGGTAGACACCGAGTGAAGAATACGTTTCATTGAGGAGGGATTATTTCTGGAATGTCAGTTGTTTGGTCATTGGATCCACACTTGCACATTTTCTCTGATAATTGCACATACATATATGTGTATATATATGCACATATACTGACTAAATTTAAAGTAAAGACTGTTTATAACTACACCTAGTAAGAAGGGTATATTTGTTGTCATTAGCTACCAAATAGAAATCAGTTTCTGAACACTCGGAATTTTATATTTTTCGTATCTTTCCCCATGTCTATCACCACTAATGATTATTTCTAACTACTCTTTTGATTGTTTTCCTCTTATCTCATAAAGATATTATCAAAACTAGTGTGATTACAAATGGAAAATATTCCAATGCTCCACAATATGAGTTAATGCAAAACCAGACTGATTCCGAATCAGTTGGCAAACCAGACACTAGAAACTACTTCTACACATATGAAAGTGTGGATTTGCATTTGACTGTGGGTGTGTATCTTGATCTGCTCTCTATCACTAGAACAAAATACTGGAGATATTCAACTTATAAGGTAGAAAGGTGTATTTGGCTCACTTATAAAGAAAAAAGAAGGTTCATTTTGGTTCAATTTATAAGGCAAAAAGGTATACTTGGAGGTTTCTGTCAAGGTCAGTTAAGCCCTTTGCTTTGGGACCTCTGGTGAGGAAGAACATCTAGGTAGGAGCCTGTAGTGGTGCAAAACCACTCACCTCATACCAGCCAAGGAGCAAAGACAGGTCTGTACCTCCACACAGTGGGAGGAAGAGCCCAGCACCCCACAGTTTCCCCCCAAACACACACACTTTGTTTTTCTTGAGAGTGTATACTAATCAATGGCTTTTAATGCATGCATTTTTTATAATGCACTTTTATTGGTGCATTATAGTCTCACATTATAATGTAAATCATGTTGACAGTAACATACACGCACACAGCATTTGGTGGGCCCCACACACTGTCCCCTTTAAAAACACACCCTCCAACAACCTAGCTCTGATCCAGTAGTGCCCACCTCTTAAAGGTCCCACCACCTCCGGTAGTACCACAGGCTGGCAACCAAGCCCTTAACACATGGGCCTGTGGGGGCGCTTATCCAAACAGTAACAAAGGATAATATTCTAGGAACTTAAGGAACATTCTAGAATGAAGCTGGTTTATGAATCGATTCATCATAAGACAATGTTGACCACATTTACTTCCATAGATAACCTTCCACCCCAAATCCTAGCTAAGAAATCTAGCTTTCTTACTCCTTGATGAGATAACTTAAGGAAGGAGAGAGAAAATAGATGCAAGTCTGCTGCCAGCCTTGGGATACAGACATCCAGTCTCCACTCCCTTTAGCTTGCACTGGACATCAGGCTGCTAGTTCAATAAAGCAACAAAGAAAAGCAAATAGAACTAGAAAGCAAAATAAACAGCAGTCCTCATCTTACTGCAATAACCATAAATTTTAAGATGCAATCTTGGCTATATCGTAAAAGGATTTTCTTGGTCTGTTGACATAGCTGTATTTTATTCCCTTCTGAACTAATGTGTACTTTTTTCTGGAGATTTTCCTTGTATCCTCATCTTATTCTTCCTCATAATCTTTTATGGAACCTTTCTCCCTGCATGTATGCAGTGTCATCATTGTGACATGCACAAATCGATAGGTTCTAGTCCACAAGCAATTCTGGTGAAGAATTAGACAGCATAATTCCTTGAAGTCATGTTTTCACAGATATACTGAGACAGGCATTAGATTTAAGTGATAGGACCTCATCTTGGTGGAGATGGGTAGCATGTAGCTTTATTGATTAACCTTCTACAGTGAGTTGCGTGTCCCACAAACCCACATACACCTGTCTGTTTTATAGCCTTGGTCTGTTTTTCAGCCTTCTTCTGGCACTGGCTCATGAAAGCTGTGAAAGGAAAATGTTTCCTTTCCATTACAACAGCAGCAAAAATTTCAAGAATGAAGCCACAAAAATACCATACCACATCACAGGTCTTTTCTTAATAGTAAGTCTGAAAGCAATTAGCACTAGACCATCATATCGGGTCAGAGGGCACAGTTTCTAAACTCAATTTTCTTCAGCCTTAACATTTAAGTGTGACTTCATTACAAAAATATTAAAATAAAAATTAAGGTAAGCCTAATTTTTGACATAATTATTCAGTTACATTTACTTCCTCTATTGTGTATGAAATATTCTTTTCTGTTATATAGTAATCCCTAAAAATTAGGAAACAAGGCATTTATTTTAACTCCATTTTATATATTCTAGCACAGGACAGTTATGGGTGAGAGATGGTCATTCTTTGACAGATACTACAAATACGATTCATTCACTAAAACTGCCACCTGTACAAAACCCGCTGTAACCGTGGTTTGAGCGTAAAAGAGAGGAAATGATAGGATCCCTATGGTCACTATTCACTTAAGCGTATCAAAACCCATGTTTTGATAATGTTTTGAATTTTGTCCTTTAATATTTAAAGAGGAAGAATATATTACTATAACAAGTACCAGCAGCTTTCACCGCCCTTTCCTTCATCCAATTTCTTCCCAGCTTCAAACATACAGGCCTACCAATCTGCTACATCCTAAACTCTGTCAAGATTTCCCTAAAACTCAAATCTGATCTCAGACTCAGGCCCGGAAGGCAGTTTGTTTCCAAATGGGTGGAACTCTGAATGAGCCTGCCTGTTTTCCACAACAAAACTCACAGAAAATTCCTAAAAAGTCAACGGTTGGTTGGTCATTGGCCAGGGGAGGCGTTTCCCAGCATTTATGACTTGTGTTCAATTAAAAAATTAAAAACCTAGCTGGGCGTGGTGGCACATGCTCGTAATCCCAGCATTTGGGAGGCTGATACAGGAGGATTGTGGTTCGAAGACTACTACTTAGTGAAGTCTCAGCTACTACTTAGTGAAGCCCTTTGCAACTCAGTGAGACCTTGTTTCAAAATAAAGAATAAGAAATAGGGCTGGGGATGTAGCTCTGAGGTCAAATGCCCCTGGGATTCATCCCCAGTACTGCAAAAAGATAAATAAATAAATAAATAAATAAATAAATAAATAAATAAATAAATAAATAAATACCTTAGCTAGGCATGGTGGTGCACACTTGTAATCCCAGTACTTGGGGACTGAGACAGAAGGATCGCAGATTTGAAGCCACCCCTGGAAGCTTAGCGAGGCCCTCCATAACTTAGTGAGACCCTGTTTATAAGTAAGTAATACCTTAAATATTCTAATAGCTTGGCAGGACATGGTGGCGCATGCTTGTAATCCCAGCACTTGGGAGGCTGAGACAGGAGGATTGCACAGGTTCGAAGCCAGCCTCAGCTACTTAGTGAGGCTCTCAGCAACTTAGTGAGACCCTGTTTCCAAATAAAGTATAAAATAGGTCTGGGAGTATAGCCCAGAGGTAAAGCCCTGGGTTCCACCCACAGTACCACCAAATACATATATATATATATATATATATATATATATATACACATACATATTCTAACAGCCTGACTTAAAACTCCCATCCTTTTTTTCTTCCCCAGATATAGAGCGGTTGCATCCTGGAGTCGTGTCCAAGGCATTGGGATTCCCTTGATCACTGCCATTGAAATTGTCTCCATCTGGATCCTGTCCTTTGTTCTGGCGATCCCAGAAGCCATAGGCTTCGTCATGGTGCCCTTTGAATATAAGGGTGAACAGCACAAAACGTGCATGCTCAACGCCACATCGAAGTTCATGGAGGTACTGACGGTTTTGCAGCTTACTAAATTTACTACATCTTAGCATTTACCAAGGCTTAGGAGGAGCACCTTTAGATGTCATCCTCTTAAAACTTGTGGACATCTCCGCAGCACAGGCTGTGTTTTTCTGTATCCAACCAGATGTTCTTCAGTGACATGGAAAGCAAATGTTAAGCCAGTGTTTAGCTTCTAGAATTGAACAACTATGCCGTTTCTTTCTCTTGCTTTGTGGCACAACTGCCAACACGACTATTGTTCTACACCAAACAACTAAGAATTATAAAGCTAATTTACTAGCAGGGACTCCATGTGTATGTTATAACATTACTTCTTTTTATAAGAACAGCCAGCCGTGGTGCTGCACGCTTGTAATCCCAGCATTCGGGAGGCTGAGACTGGAGGATCGCGGTTCGCGGACAGCCTCAGCTACTTAGTGAGGCCCTCTACAACTCAGTGAGACATGGTTTCAAAATAAAGAATAAAAAGTAGGGCAGGGGGTGTAGCTTGGAGATACAATACCCCTGGGTTCCATCAGACCTGGAAAGGAAGAAAGAAGAGAGAGAGAGAGAGAGAGAGAGAGAGAGAGAGAGAGAGAGAGAGGGGAGAGGGGAGAGGGGAGAGGGGAGAGGGGAGAGGGGAGAGGGGAGAGGGGAGAGGGGAGAGGGGAGAGGGGAGAGGGGAGAGGGGAGAGGGGAGAGGGGAGAGAGGAGAGAGGAGAGAGGAGAGAGGAGAGAGGAGAGAGGAGAGAGGAGAGAGGAGAGAGGAGAGAGAGAAAGAAAGACTGCACAAGTTCCACCTGACAAACATGTAGATGTTTATTTTATGTTACTTGGGGAAATGCTTACCTGCTTCTTTTTTGTGTTTCTTGTTTTTTGTTTTGTGTGTGTGTGTGTGTGTGTGTGTGTGTGTGTGTGTGTGTGTTGCTAATGATTAAACCCAGGGGCATTCTACCTCCCAAGCTAGACCCCCAAGCCCTGTTTTAGTCTTTATTTTGAAACAGGGTCTCACTAAGTAGTCAAGGGCATTAATAAGTTATTGAGGCTGGCCTTGAACCTGGGTGCCTCCTGTCTCAGCCTCCCATGTACTAGGATTACAGGCTTGTGCCACCATGCCAGGCCCTCACTTGCTTTTTCCAAAAATGCATTTACTAATTCAAAGTAGGGATAGTACTTACATGTACTAATGTTACATGGATCCTATGGCTGGCGCACAATAATTACAGAATTTTTTTAAAGAATGTTTTAGTAAATTCCGTTGTTCTTCAGTACACCTGACCACATTAATGTTTCTCTGAAAAGCTCAAGCATATGATCCAGTGTATTGGGAAACATGTTTAAAATGCATATTTCCTTTGTAAAACTAGTTGCATGTGGACAGAGGAGGAGAACCAAATGGATATCTATTTCTTTTAAATCAGCATAATTTAGTGCTTTGATGTGAGCTTCATGCATCTCAGATTCCACGTTTAATCACTTACAGACATCTTAAGGTATGCTTTCCCAAACTGGAAAATTCACAAGCCCGTTGTTTTGCAGTTGGTCAGTTATCCTGCTTGGAAATTCTTGTTTAAAAATTAAAAGTGTTTAGGAAAACGGCCAAACTGGCAACCTTAAAATTGAAGTCTTCTGTTCATCTGCTAACTTTTTTTTATTAGGTCAAACTTCACAGTGAAAAAGCAAGATAGTAGAGGTTATCAGTACTTGGCCCCGTAAATAAGCAACCTAGATATCCCAGACAAAAACATTCGAGAAAAGAAGCTCAATCTAAAACGATGTTTACTCATCACTGGCATGAAACAAAATTAAATGAGTTACTTCATAAAGACTGAATTTCTGCCAGGCATGGTGGTGCGTATCTGTAATCCCAGTTAGAAGCCAGCCTCGGCAATTTAGTAAAACTCTCAGCCATTTGACAAGACCCTGTTTCAAAATAAAATAAAATAGGGCTGGGGGTATAGCTCAGAGGTAAAAAAAGCCCTGGGTTCAATCCCAGTACCACAAAACAAAAAGAAAAGATGAAGAAGGAGAAGAAAAGGAGAAGAAGAGGAGGAGGAGGAGGAGGAGGAGGAGGAGGAGTGGTGGAGGAGGAAGAGGAGGAGGAGGAGGAGGAAGATTCTCCCGTATAGTGTTCCAGCAAAGGGTAGCCACCATGCAAGCAGGATTGGTGTAAAGGGTTTGAGTTGAGCTGATCTTGGAGTTCATTCCGAGTCTCAAATCCAGTTCTTTTTTTCTTATTTATTACTGCCTTTGTTCCTCTCCCTCCTCCTCAGCTTTGTTCCACTCTAGACTGACCTGGGGCCCCTCTAATCCCTTTATGACATCAGTTCAAAAGAAACATGGGACCCCTTGCTGAACAGGCCTCTGCCTGGAGGGGCGCAGACTCCACCCAGCCCTCGCAGGGGTCCCTGCGGCACCCTTGGGGTCCTTCACACCCAGCTAGCAACGCACCAGGAAGAAGGAGCCCCAGTAAAAACAGGGAAGGGGAGGCTCAAAGGAGTGTTTGTGTTAAACTTCAAAACAAAACAAAAAGACAGGCTTTTTGATTATTATTAGTAGTATTACTTTAATTCAGAACAGAAATCCTTAAGCAATTGATGGGGAGAGAGAAATATTTGTATAAGCAGATTTGAAGAAATGAGCTTCTTTGGAAGTTTGTATTTATTTTTTTTTCCTATTTCTGTTTACTTTTTTTATTGAACATAAATAGTATACATTTAAACTATATTTGGTGCCCTCTCCCCCCGTCCCCGTTTTCCCTTCCCCCCTCCCACCAATGGTTGTCCAGGTTAACCATGTCTTATTCATAATTTTACACATGTTCCTCATTAATCAAGATCGGCCTTCCTCCTCTCCTATCTTTCCATTCACACTTAGCTAGTATTTCCGGGAGTTTGTATTTAACCAGGGGTTTGTGAGCTTGGGATGGGAAAGAAATTGTGTTTTTGTTTTCACTAACTTTTAAACTGAAATTTATCATTTACTTCAATTATGAATGTGGGTAACAAACCACAGTAGAATTTAAGAGTACCATGACCTTTTGCTCATAGGAATAGCAGACATTTTCACAACAAGCCTCACTTGTATAACCGTGAAGTATATCATTTATGTTCATCACTACCTCGTCATTGTGGTAGTTATTAGGGCCGCCGTTAGGTTTGTTGTATGATTTGTCGATAAATCCATGTGCTGCTATACCAGGATCTTATTTTTAATATGCTAACAGCTCCTGCAATGTAAATGCTTTCCACTATAATCGTATATATTTATGCATGTAAGAATAATATTCTCAAAAGGAAATTATAATGTTCACCAGGCTTCCAAAGGGGTCTGTGGCATAAAAATAAAGAACCCTCGCCTGAACTTTTTGTCTTCAGCAACTATTTTCAGGTTATTTTAAGACATATTTATAAATGTTGCCCACTGGGCTCCTTTCTATATTCAGAAACTTTCCCATGTTTCACATAGCAGCACGATTATTTTTTACTGTGGGAACTGAGATATCACAGGAGGCTGCATTATCCTTAGTAAATAAAAATGTGGACAGACATTGTAAGGAAGCAGAAGTATTTCTTTCCAAGTCAGTGATGAATTTAGTGGAAAGAAGAATTTGGCTATCATTTTCCAGCTCCCACTGATACAGGGTATAAAGTTTTTTGCCTCTAAAAAGATGGCAAGCTGAGTAATCTTGGTGTTTACAGATTCCGGCCACACGAAGATAGTGCTAAGTCGGCTTTCAGATACACTCTGCGCCTCAGTAGTTTGCAGACAGCAGGTAGTAAACGAGGTCAGGGTAGGAGAGTATGGTTAGTGATGCTCTAACGGGCTGCCTGCAGGGTCACATAGCTGGCATACCAGGCAAAGGGTTAACTCTCATTAACCAAAACAACACAGATAAGCGCTTCTCAACCTTAGCTGTTTCCAGACAAGATGGTCACATGAAATACACGTTAACCATGATAATCAAAAGCCAGCCGGGCACTAACAAAATTTTTGAGGCTGATCAGTAAAGATAAACGTATCTCAAATTCTGTTGTAATAAGCTTTGGAAGGCAATTCTTTTGAATTGATTAGGGCACATTCATTGTGTAACTGAAATCAATTTTTATTTTATTTTTATTTTTGCAATACTGGGGATGGAACCCAGGAGCATTGTACCTCTGAGCTACACCCCCATCCCTATTGTTTTAGTCTTTTTTTATTTTTTTATTTTTATTTTTTGGTGGTACTGGGGGGTGAAACCCAGGGGCTTTCTACCTCTGGGTTACACCCCAGCCCTATTGTATACTTTATTTGGAAACAGGGTCTCACTAAATTGCTGAGAGCCTCACTAAGTACCTGAGGCTGGCTTCGAACCTGTGTGATCCTCCTGTCTCAGTCTCCCAAGCACTGGGATTACAAGCGTGTGCCACCACACCTGGCTTCTGAAATCAATTTTAGCTTATAAAAACTATCCTTGTCAGGATAATTTTTATATGTCATATACATATTATTTATATATATAAATGTGTGTGTGTGTGTGTGTATATATATTGTATTGGGGATTGAATCCAAGGGCATTCTACCTCTGAGCTATACTCCCAGACGTTTTTACTTTTTATTTGAAACAGGATCTCCCTAAGTTTCCAAGACTGACTAGCCTCAAGCCTGCGATCCTCCTGTCTCAGCCTCTCAAATACTGGGATTACAGGCATACGCCACTGTGCACAGGAGGGTAGTTGTTTACTGTGCAGTTTCTTCATGTGCTAAAATCAGGATAATTCCTGGCATTTCAAAGTTAATTAAGTATGGACCCTTTAGTACGAGCAGAAAGCGTGGCTGTGCAGGTGCACACCAAGAGCAAGGACTGTGACGCTACAGAGGCATGGCATGGTTGACTCATGTTCCCTTGCCCTCTCTTTCGCTTCCTCTTCTGCACTGTGCAGTTCTACCAAGATGCCAAGGACTGGTGGCTCTTCGGGTTCTACTTCTGCATGCCCTTAGTGTGCACCGCAATTTTCTACACCCTCATGACATGTGAGATGCTAAACAGAAGGAACGGCAGCTTGAGAATCGCCCTCAGTGAGCATCTGAAACAGGTAAGTCTACTAAGATCGCGCAACCATGGCCTAGACTGTGTTGTCCTTGACGTCAGCAGACCTGCCAAGAGCTGTTAGGTCATAACCGCGTTTCAGCATGGGTCAGATTACACCCATACCCACGGTTCCCTGAGATTACAACGGAACTGAAAGCGTCTTGTTCACTGGCCCTTTTCTATGCTGAGATATGTCTAGGTGCACAAACACCATCATGTTAGATTGCCTGTAACATTCGGGGCAGCAACGTGCTATACGGGCTTGCAGCATCCAAGCAAGAGGCTCTACCCCATAGCCAGGGTGCAATCGGCTTGCCAGCTAGGTCTGTGTAACTAGGATCCATGATGATGTTCTCACAGCAATAAAATAGCCTGAATACTCTTTTCACAGCATGCCTCCCCGACTTCAGGCAATGCATAACCATACTGTGTATAGTGATTGTAGCCTGGTTTTCTAAATATAAAAATGCTGGCTTGTGACTGTTTTCTCTATAGTTATAAGGTTAGGGATTTCTTTTGTGACAGAGAAGCCTGCCTGTGAAACAGATGGCCCTGGAGGCTGGCCCCAAAGAGAGAGGAACTGGTCATTATTTTGCCAAGAGTGTACTGGGCATGTGTATATGGGTGTATATACACTGAATTGGACTTGGAACTGGGCCAGGATAGAAGGGAGCATATGACTCTCTTCCTTTGCAAGCTGTACACTCTAGTTGTAGAAATAAAACATAGCTGGGCATGGGAGTGCAGACTTCTAATCCCAGTGCTTGGGAGGCTGAGACAGGAGGATCGTAGGTTCAAGGGCAGCCTCAGTGTCAAGAGAACAGCCCCTCACAGGACCTCGGTGGCTTCAAGGTGTGGAGTGCTACACGCTCGTCAAGGAGCAGGATTAAAAATATAGAAAGGGGTAAAATTCTAAATGGCCCAAAGTTCCATAAGGAATTGGAACACGTCAAAAGAGGGCTAACGTCGGTACCTCCTGGAGGACACATAAACAGATAACGCTTTGGGCTTAGAAGGCAAAATTTGATTCTTACACTTCTTGGCTGTGTGACCTTGGGCAACTGCTTAACCTCTCTACCCCTCTATTGTCTCACAAGATGCATGTAATAATATGTTATGGGAATTATCTAAGGTATAAAAAGTACCTAGTAGTACACATTTCCTTGTGGGCATTCAGTAAATGTTAATTTATGTTAATTCAAAGAATAAAACGAGGGCTGCTTTCCATTTGGGGTCATAATGGAGAAGTATAAAAGAACATCCAGCCACACCAAAACTTACTGTGAGTTGTTGATGGAGCGTCTAAATCTATTCTATATAATAATTATACAGAAGCATCCCTCCTCATCAGCAACTCTTTTAAACTACTGTACTGATTTTTCTGAGCTTCAACTCCTTGTCTGTAAATTGCACATAATAATACATGAATCAATGTTATTAGAAGAATCAAAGGAATAGATGCACAAGTGCGAACTTTGAAAAATCTAATGTGTCATACAAATGGGTGCTATTAGCCTTTATTGACCGGGCTCTTGTTCTCGTCTCTTGCTTGGCTGTCTTTAATTTCTCTTCATCATAATGACAATAACGATCAGTTCAAGTTGTGTTTGAATGCTGGTGAGAGAACACCCAAAAGAAGAAGACAGAGTTGACCAAGTAGGGTCTACCACAGAAAGCGCAGGCATCATAGGTTCCCTGGTCCAGGAACTCCGAGGCCGGGATCTTCCCTTCAGCCCTGGAAGACAGCAGAGGCAGCTCCACCTTTATACCTGATGTCCAGGCAGCAAGAGGCGGCGGGACACCCAGTGCATTTGGTGTACGTACCAAAGAACACACACTTTACATAGCTTGTCCGGGACCACACACAGCAACTGTTGCTAAGCTAATTGGTCAGAGCTGTGTCGGATAGCCATGTAGGTGGGCAGGCCGAGCATGGATGTTGGTTAGGTGAATATCAGACTGTCATGGTAATGTATTCACATCACCTTTTAGAAAATCTATCTACTTTTTTTTAATTGGTGCACTGCAGTCTCACATCACAATATGGATCTTGTTGACAATGGCATATACTCACACAGTACTTGGTGCCCCCTTCCCCTTTTCCCTCCCTCCCAATACTGAGTGTCCAGGTTAACGATGTTATACTCACATGTACACACATACTCGAATGTAGCTAGAAAAGTGATCTGCTTTGAGGATATGTGCAAGGAAGTTCACCTCTCCCCCACACCTTTCCTTTCCAGTTTTCAGTGCCCACTTACTTTTCTATGTACACAAAATGACCCTGTAAAAGTCTCCCATTCCTGCAGACTGAAATAGTTTATTTATTTCCCCCTGATGTCCTAGCCCAACTAGCCGAATAACTATGGCAGATTGAAGAGCTCCCCGTTCTTTAGGCTAGAAGGACGATTTGTGACAACCGTCACAAAATTGTTTTGAGTGGCTTAACTAACGGTCTGGGTTTATTGCAGGTTTCTCGGACTTATTGTTACAAGCTTTGAGTTGAAGCAGCATTACCTTGCCAGCCCCTGTTCTCAGTCAGTTTTATTTTGACATTAATTGATCCCAGTTACAGACGAGTTGCATTTTTATGTTCCCAGCCAGGCGTCTGAATGCACGCGGGGTAATACTCAAGCATAATGCGCACAAGTGAAGGGTTGCAGAGCCACCCCAGCCTATGTGTTTTTTTGATCTTGAGCAGACTCAAAGGCTTGTAAACCCTCAGTTGAAGTCAATTTAGGGTCAGTGTGCTCTAGAATTTATAATCATCGCTGCTGATAACCCTTTACCCTTATCCCTGAGTTGCTGGACAATACATCTTTGGAAACTTCATGCCACTAATAAAAGAATTTAAAATGCAAAAATAAATAAATAAATAAATAAATAAATAAATAAATAAAATTCAACGCTAACTTTTTTCAAGATCAGGAAAAGGAAAAACAAAACGTGTTGCTGTTGCTTTTCCTGTTCTATTTTTTTTTGTTCATATTTTGTTTCCAAGTAGATGTGTCCATTTGTTTTATAATATGTTCAGTAACCTTGCCCATCATGCAGTTATTGAGGCTACTTTGTGCATACGCTTGTACACACTCTTGGACTGAGCCCCGCAACTCACACCTCCAGCCAGTTCCCACCTCCGTCCTGGCCTGTGACCTCAGTCCTGACTCTGATATCAACTTGCGGCCATCGCCCTGCCCGGCAGCTGCCCCAAAGCATCTTCAGCAGCTCCTTGATGAGCGTGTAGCGCTCCACACCTTGAAGCCCCCGAGGTCCTGTGAGGGGCTGTTCTCTTGGCTCTCCTCTGTGTTTTTCCTTCCCCGTTATCTCTTAACTTCTCTGCTGCGTGGTTCTTTCATCTAATGTAAAAACACTAAACTTAAAACGCTTTCATTTTCTCACTTCAGCGTCGAGAAGTGGCGAAAACTGTTTTCTGCCTGGTTGTAATTTTTGCCCTTTGCTGGTTCCCTCTTCATTTAAGCCGTATTTTGAAGAAAACTGTGTATGATGAGATGGACAAGAATCGGTGTGAGCTGCTCAGGTATGATGCCATGCACCCATTAAGAAATTGGGGTTTCTCTGCTTTTCACGTATATAAAATTTTTACAGGCTCATTAGTCCTGAAAATTAGAACTGCAAAGTTGATCTTATTTTTTAGCTGACGTAGCCCATAACTGATCCCCAAATTTATGCAAGCCACGTCTGTAATCTTGCCAGTCCCCTCCCGAGGCTGTGCATGAAGGTTTGGTCTAACCAAGGGGATGATCCATCTGTAACCATCCTGCAGAATTGAAGCTGCCACTTTAACATGCAAAATTCTAACTGCCACCTATGAGACATGGCTTCTGGGCAAGAAAAATGCTTATCCTAGGGATAAATGCTACTTAGCAGATTTTAAAACAATATGTTCTAATTATTCTACTCTATTTTCTTTTGCTCTAGTTTCTTGCTGCTCATGGACTACATCGGGATTAACTTGGCAACCATGAATTCATGTATAAACCCAATAGCTCTATATTTTGTGAGCAAGAAGTTTAAAAATTGTTTCCAGGTAAGACTATTTGGCAAGAATATTTTAGGGCTAACCAAATAAGTATACTGGACACCTAACATATTTCAATTTCCATACTACTCTGATTGGCCATCCAGGCTCCTTTACAGTAGAGAAGTGGAAATTATATTGTCAACTAGAAAAGGTCATATGGTTAGCATAACCGATAAACAGTACCTATTCAAACAACAACACATCCCAGAGTTAAAACTATAAGTACTAACTGCCCTCTTTTAAAAGGAAATGCTTAAATATGAGCTCCAGGCACACAGAGTGTATAAAACCAACACATGTCCACGTCTTACATTTCTTGGGTTTAACCTACTCTCCGCAAAACATAAAACTCTGCCATTAAGAAAGCTCTCAGTGAATGTTACTTGGTAATAGCTTCATCGAAGAAAGTAAATGCTTCTTGCTCTAGACACCTGTACTACTAAATTTCATTTTAAATCAGTCCCCTCTCTTTCCAGCCACGTCCTCCAGGAGCAACACGTGTGTTCTTTTAGTGTGTCACTTTTCCAGTTTCTTTTTTTTTTTTTTTTTTTTTTGGTGGTACTGGGGTTCCTGGAAGCCCTTCTACCTCCGGGCTACGCTCCCAGACCCTATTTTATATTTTGAAACAGGGTCTCTTACGCCAGCGTGGCTGGCTTCGAAGCTGCACGATCCTCCTGTCTCCGCCCCCCAAGCGCGGGGATTACAAGCGTGCGCCACCACGCCCGGCATCTTTTCCAGTTTCTGAAATGAATGTGGCATAGAACTAATCCTGATTTGACTTGATCTTTGACCAGGATGTTTTTTATTTATTTATTTATTTATTTATTTATTTATTTATTTATTTTTGGTGGTACTGGGGTTCCTGGAAACCCTTCTACCACTGGACTACACTCCCAGGCCTATTTTATACTTTTTTTTTTTTGAAACAGGGTCTCTGAAGCCAGCGAGGCTGGCTTCGAACCTGCGCAATCCTCCTGTCTCCGCCTCCCAAGCGCGGGGATTACAAGCGTGCGCCACCACGCCCGGCCTGACCAGGATGTTTAACTTGAGCTCGGGGCTCGTATTAGGCAGAGCAGCATGTAGGTCGAGGGTGCAGGCCTTGGGTACAGCCTCTGCTGATATCGCAGCTCTGCATCTGCTAATTGACCCGGGTCTGGTTGATGCTCTCTTCTGACTTCTCCATTTCCTCATCTGTAAAATTAAATGGCCACCCTATCTATCTTATAAACAAGTTTCAGTGGGTTAGTATATGTAAAGATCCTGAAACGGGAAATACTCAATATGACTTGATGATTATTCAGGCTAGAGTAGAGGAGGAAAACGCATCAGCTTCTCTCATGGAATTTACTGTCTTAAAAGGAGACTGGCGTATAGTAACCAAAGAATCATTCAAATGGATGAAACGTGGTATGGAAGTTTAAGCTGTTATATTTTGGGGTTCTCCTTCAAAATATTTTCAAGTTACAAAAATGCTGCGCCTAAAATGGACTAGCACACAGGTCATGACCGATACATTTTATAACCTGAAGTTTATACCCCTTGCTAATTCCTTTATATATTAATTAAAGGAAAAGGGAAAATCGAGATAAAAATTCTCAGAAATGACACACATTTCTAAGAAGAAATTCCTTAAAAGGAAGCATACCTAAGGGAAAGGATCCACTCTAGAGAGTCTTAGGTTCTGATTCAAGTTCTGCCCCTTCTAGTCCTCTCTAGGCCTCGCTATTCTCGTTCATAAAATGGGAAGAGTGGTACCGACCACCTAGGGCTGTAGTGAGGGTTACCCCTTGCCAAGACCCGCACGGGGGTGAACACAAAAGAATAGTCGGGCCCCCTAGGCCCTTCCCTACCCTTGCCTCTCCGCGCCATGGAGAACCCTCCCTCTGGCCAACACCACCTTCTCTTCCTCTTGCACTTGGTAAACAGAATCAAAACAAGAAGGCAGGAGTATGTTTACGTCCTCTGGAGGGACAGTTTTCACTTCTGCCCAAAGATAACAGGCTCCATGCTGTAGATTACTGTTGGGGCTCATTGTCCTCAAATGTGCACACACATCATCCCCTTACTAGTGGGCCCCCAAGCCTCTGTGCAAGGCCAGGAACACCTCGGTAGGCTTGTGTCATTTACAGCCTGTCCCCTCTCCCAGTCGTGCCTCTGTTGCTGCTGCCACCAATCCAAAAGCCTGATGACCTCGGTCCCCATGAACGGAACAAGCATCCAATGGAAGAACCATGACCAAAACAACCACAACACGGACAGGAGCAGTCACAAAGACAGCATCAACTAACCAGCCTAGAGCCACGGCCGGCGTGCCTCCAGATCCCGCCGGGGAGAAGGGAGCACAGGACTGCATCACTGGAGTGTGTCGCCTTGTTCCTGCACTCAGTCCACCGTGAGCACCGTGGGCGAAAAACACTCTCCTGAGGCTTTCCGAAGCAGTGGAAGGTGGCCTGGTTTATATCCACAAGGTCAAGGAATGTTAATTTTTTTAATTTATCTAATTTACATATTCCATATGTTATATTCAACACTTAAAAAACAGTGAAGGAATAATGGAGACTGTTAAATGAAGCCAGAAAGTTATTTGCTACTTTTGCATAAAAAAAAATAAGAGTTTTGAAGTCCATGGCTAGCTTCCATGGCAGATCTATTGAATGTCTGATGAGAACTGGTCATCACAAGAGTTTTGAGATTATGACAAGATTTTCTATTTTTTTAAGTGAGTTTTTTTTTAGTGGGTTTAAGTCATCTTTCTTTGAAATGTCATTCAATGCCAGTATTTCTTAACTACATAGTAGTCTAGAATATTATTTGAGCCTATTTACACAAGTTTTGTTTAAAAAAAAAGCAAAAGGAAGGAAGGACAATATTTAGGTGGGCAATTAGGCTAATGTTTCTTACTTTTATTTTTGAAATATGAATTTCAAAGCTCAACAAATACAGGCACTCAAACCACAGACTGATAACCACATACAGTAGTTAAATAGCTGCTACTCAAAAGGATGTTTAAGAACCTTTTTCTTAATTTTGTCTTTTTCCATAGTGTTTTGTTACAGGAGAAACTATTTTTATGTTAAATTCAAAAATAATGCTAGAGTCAAATAATTCTATTTTTTCACAAGCCCAATATAAAAGTCTAAAGCACTTAGGGGAAAAAAAAAGACTTAATATTTTTAGAGGATTCGAAATTAATGAAAATTTCGAATTAGTCTCTAGAATACTAACATATACATATATATGTTAATAATATATCTGTATATGCATATATATGCATCTCCTTGTATTCTTTTAATTTCTTCTAAAATGTTATTTGGTGGTAAAGCTTTTTTGATTATTCCTTTTTAGGAAACATAATTTCAAAGTGGCCAGTGAAATATAGTTACTCCCACCATGAAATTTTGACTCTTTACTTTCCTGGGTTATCAGTAGAAGCCTAAATTCTTACCCACACCTTGTTCTTCTAATGGTTACCATTTCAAAGAGCCCACAGTGACTTTTGCTGGGTGTTTTCCCAGATGTTTACAGACTGTGAGTACAGCAAAAAAATCTTTTACTATATGTGTACATATATACATATATATATATAAACAATTGTACATTTTCTTCAGCCAATTTTTCTGTGTTTGTCTCTATGGAATATATGTGTATGTGATCTATGCAAGTGTGTGATGGTACGTATGGATCTAATCTAATCTAATCACAATGGCCTGCGGTTAAGCTAAACCACGTACTCTGAGTGGATTCTAGGTGATCATTACCACAACCACCTGCCGTGGTCAGTTTTCACATAGACGAATCTCCTGTGTTCAAATCTTGTTGCCATGTTACCATGACAAATGGAATTCAGGAGGCACCATGAAAAGGAATTATCCATAGCTTAACAATATGGGTTTTGCTTGGTGGCTTGGTTTGACAAAGCAGTATTTGGGAGGTCCTACTGTTTCCTAAATTGGAGCAATAGTCATTATGTTTTGAAGTATTATATTGCTCTGATCCTCAACTCAGTGTGTTGATGAGATTGATAAATTACATGAGGTTTCTACCAAACTTCACCAGATAGATTGCTGGTGATGAAAGGAGCTAAGCCACTGTTCATGTTTTCACACGATCGCAAATAAAATACGTCAGGTTCCAGTGGCTTTAAGTGCAGGGCTGGGAAATTCTCCTCCTTTATGTGTTAGTAGTCAAATTCCATTATCCCACTGGTGCGTCATTTGCAGTGATAGAAGCCTATAATATAAACCATAGCTTCACACCATTTTGTTTAGATACTTGTCTTTCTAATGCTTTGTTTCATACATATAAGAATTCATTTTTATAAATTCAGAAAGTCATAGGTTTCTGAATGTCTGCCCAGGCTTCAATGTGTATTTTGTTTATGGACTGGTAAGTAACTGTGGTTTACTAGTAGAAATATTTCCAAGTTCTACGTTTACCACATCTTTCCAATGAGTAATTTTGTAGAAATGAGCCAGAAGCTAAAGCCTTAAGTTGGCAATGATCGAAAATATAAAAATAAAAGTTTACAGAAGCTTTGCAAGTGTCTCTTCATTTTACCTTGTTCTTTACAGAAAATGCTTGATACATAATGCTGGTTGCAAATCCCTCTTTAATAATAGCCAGGCGAAGAATTTTACTTTCAAACATTTACTGCTTTTTGTGTGTGTGATACTGAGGCATTGCACCTTTGAGCTACGCCCCCAGCCCTATTTTTCATTCTTTCTTTTGAGACAGGGTCTCACTAAGTTGCAAAGGACCTCACTAAGTAGCTGAGGCTGGCCACAAACTTGCGGTCCTCATGTCTCAGCCTCCCAAGTACTGGGATTACAAGCGTGTGCCACCACGCCTGGCTCAAACATTTACTTCTTGCCTGTACTTTATTCTCAATCAATCTACTTTGTTGTAGTGAACACTTAACTCTCTCATTTATTCCTTAATTCACCTTTCTAGTAAACATTTTTTTTTTTTTGGTGGTACTGGGGGTGGAACCCAGAGGCTTTCTACCTCTGGGCTATACTCCCAGACCTATTTTATATTTTTTTAATTTGAAAACAAGGTCTCACTAAGTTGCTGAGAGCCTCACTAAGTAGCTGAGGCTGGCTTCGAACCTGTGCGATCCTCCTGTCTCAGCCTCCCAAGCGAGGGGATTACAAGTGTATGCCACCACGCCCGGCTCTAGTAAACTTTATTGAGCATCCACTATGCATCAGGCCTTCTTCTAAATATTGAAGCCGGGCATGGTGGCGCACGCTTGTAACCCCAGCATTCGGGAGACTGAAACCAGAGGATCATGGTGTGTGGACAGCCTCAGCTACTTAGTGAGGCCCTCTGCAACTTAGTGAGACCCTGTTTCAAAATAAAGAATAAAAATAGGGCAGGGGGTGGTGGCTCAGAGGTCAAATGCCCCTGGGTTCCATCCCCAGACCCACAAAAAGTATATATACATATTGAGGATATATCACCTGAATAAAATAGACAAAGTCAGGGACCTCGTGGAGTTTGCATTTCAGAAGATAGTCAATCTACAATTACAGTCAACAAAAAACATGTTTCATGGACAACTTGGAGGAATGTACTCAAAGATACCATACTGCTTATTTGACATCTCCAGTTGGGTGGCTAATAGATCATAATACATCCAAAATAAAGCTCCTGACCTCTCCCAAGCAATATCACATCTTGTATTAGTGGGTGCATTCCTTACAGTGAATGAGCCAATATTGATGCAATGCTATTATTAAAGAGCACGGTTTACATGAGGCTCACTCTTTGTGCTCTACCTTTTGTGGGTTTTGACAAATGTATAACGACGTGTACCCACCTTTGGTTTCACTCGAGAGAGCTCTACTGACCTAGAAGCCCCCGTGTTCCACCATTCACCCCTTCCTCCTTCTCTTCCCCTGTTGATTTATTCTTTTACCCAACAGAGAGCAAACTCCCACCATATTACATTGTGCTAATGGTGGGGAACAAGAAATAAGATATATAAATTAATAAATGCAATTAAGTGCTTAGTGGTGACTTGGCAGACTACTGTCAAAACTATTTCTGTTTCAGCCGGGCATGGTGGCGCACACTTGTAATACCCATGCTTGGGAGGCAGAGACAGGAGGATCGCACAGGTTCGAAGCCAGCCGTGCTAGCTTAAGAGACCCTGTTTCCAAATAAAAGTATAAAATAGGTCTGGGAGTATAGCCCGGAGGTAGATGGGTTTCCAAGAACCCCGGTACCACCAAAAAAAAAAATTATTTCAGTTTCAGCTGGTAAACAAAGGTAGTGGTCCTATTTTAGTATAACTTTTATTTTAGTATAAATATCACTACTAGGAGAATAGCATAATAATAAACAATATACGATTGTGTCCACATTGTGAGATTTATTTAAGTCAGTAAATGTTAACTTCAAAATAAACCGCTCAGGGGATAGAGCACTGGCCTACCATTTGGGAGATCCTGGGTTCCATCCCCAGCGCAAATAAGTAAATAAATAAATCTACCCAATAAATTTAAAATTGCTAAGATAATGAAAATAATTGGAGATTAAATCTAGGAAATAGGCAAGACAATGTGAGAATATAACTAAACTATCGCCTCTATTGTTTTAAATAGTATGACTAGTTCCTCAAATATCAGTGAAAACTATCTGCGTGTGGAGGGAATGTATTTCCAGTCTTCCAAACCTCTCAAGGCCCATGACACTGAGCCTTCCAGTCCTTTATTTGTAGATAATCTAGTACAGTGTGGACTTTATTGCTTTTACTCCATACTTCAAGCAAGTAAAGTTAAATCAGAGCACAGTCCCAACATAGGCAGTTGGCTGTTTCTGCAATCCCAGTGGGGTATTCATGTTAAAATATTAGAGTTGTTTTCTAAATTCTCCTCCATTTGGAAAAGTCTGTTGCACTTTCCTCTAAGGATTAACAAAGACAACCCAGTGTCTATATTTGGTCAGCACTGATAACTCTTTGACTTTTCTGTTTCTAAAACTGAGAGGAGAAAGCCTCATTTCCTAGAATCAGGAAATAATCAACAACTGAAAAATAACCGCAAAGTTGTATTTTCCCCAGAAAACATCTTGGTAGGTTCACTTTTGATTTGATGAAGCCAGAACTCCAGATACCTCCTACTTTCCTAAGCTTTTAGCATCAATATTATTCAGTAGAGTCTATGAACTGTGTTTCTTCCTGGAAGGCAGTAAATTAAGAACAGCAGTGCCAACTCTAAATATAAACAGAAGAGTCATGGAATCTTCCGAGGAGAATATAGAGAATTCCACACATTGTTCTTCTTTGGTCCTAAACCACCAGTCTGTTATCTGGTTTATCTGCATGGAACTGATCGTAGTTAATTTTACTTTGATTCTGTGGAGGTAGATACAATTGTATATTTTGTGCTGTGTTGCTATGAAATTTGTACCATATGAGCAGCATGGCCTTGTCCATCCTACGCAGGGTCACACTGTCAGCCAAGTCACAGACCCCAGGAACAGGAGGGCACAGCTCTGACTCACTCCATTTACACACATTTTTTCCCAGAAAACAACCATTTCTCCACGAACTACAGCTATTTCTCTCAAAAGATGACTATTTGGACTGACTTCATTTAAGTTTCTTTGCTTTTAAAATATCCAAAAATGAAAAAAAAAAAATCTACTAAGTTGTGAGCAGGTAAGGTGTGTTCTCTCTTAGACTTTGGGGGCATACATTTGTGCAAATCAGAAACTGATCTCCGAGGTCCATTTTTTCTGTGTTTATGAAAACTAGTAAGGTTAGGCCTATATTACTGGCCCCCTCTCTCAATTAGGGCCCTGCTGGGAAGGAAGGAATTCTCCTGACCAGATTGGGACTAGCAGAGCCAACCTCTGTAGCTAGCAGGAGGTGGGAGGATCTTCCCAAAGAAAGAGGAAAAGAGATAGCCATACCACTTCCTTTCTTCATCTTTAAAGAAATTATTCATATACCCTACTACTCCTTAATTTTATCCCTTTTTGACATTTGTAGCTCAGTTACTTTACTTTTTACTTTCTGTGTGTGTGTGTGTGTGTGTGTGTGTGTGTGTGTGTGTGTGTGTAGAGATTGAACCCAGGGACATTCTACTTCTGAACTACACCACCAGCCCTATTTTTTTATTCTTTTTTTTTTGGGGGGGTTGGGTACTGGGGTTCCTGGAAACCCTTTTACCTCCAGGCTACACTCCCAGATCTGTTTTTATATATTATTTTTATTTGGAAACAGGGTCTCTTAAGCCAGCGAGGCTGACTTCAACCTGGGTGATCCTTCTGTCTCTACCTCCCAAGCGTGAGGATTACAAGCATGAGCCACCACACCCAGCTTTTATTCTTTATTTCAAAACAGGGTCTAAGTTGCAGAAAGCCTCACTAAGTAGCTGAGGCTGGCCGCAAACCTGCGATCCTTTTATCTCAGCCTCCCAAAGTACTGGGATTACAAACATGTACCATAATGCCTGACTTAATTTTTACTTTCTTTAAAAAAAATTTTCCTCTTCAAATTATAAAAAGAATGTATAAGCTAGTTGGGCATGGTGGCACACGCTTGTAATCCCAGAATTCAGGAAGCTGAGAAGGGAGGATCAAGGTTGCAGACAGCCTCAGCTACTTAGGCCCTCAAAATAAAGAATAAAAATAGGGCTGGTGGGTGTAGCTCAAAGGTAGAATGCCCCGAGTTCAATCTGCAGTACAGAAAAAAAAAAAAGAATGTATAAGCTGGGCATGGTGGCAAACACTTGTAATTCTCACTTAGAAAGCTGAGACAAGAGAATCTTAGGCTCTTGGCCAGCCTCAGCCACTCAGGGAGGCCCTCCACAACTTAGTGAAACCCTGCTTCAAAATAAATAAGGCTGGGGATGTAGCTCAGAGATAGAATGCCCCTGGGCCCCTGGGTTCAATCCAGTCATCTTTCTCTCTCTCTCTCTCTCTCTCTCTCTCTCTCTCTCTCTCTCTCTCTCTCTCTCTCTCACACACACACACACACACACACACACACACACACACACAAATAATGCATAAAATATATTTAAACACTTAAAGAATAATAATGAATGAATAATCTATGTATGCAAGTGGAGAAATATATAGGAATATATGGTTATCCCTCAGTATCTGAAGGGGATCAGTTCCAGGACCCTCCCCCCATACCAAAATCCACAGATACTCAAGTCCCTTATATAAATGGCGCAGTATGTAGCCTATACGCATCTTTCTATATAGTTTAATCATCTCCAGGTTACTTATAATCCCAAATGCCATGTAAATGTTATGTAAATACATAGTTGTTGTGCTGTATAACAAGAAGTCCATAGGCATTCGGTACCAATGCAATTTTTAAAAATATTTTCAAACCATGCTTAGTTAAATATGTGGGTGAGGAGCCTTTGGGCACAGAGGGCCAAGTAGATGAGATTAGTTAGATAGATGGTACACAGGTAGGCAGAAGAGATGATAGATAGATAGATAGATAGATAGATAATAGGTAGATAGATGGATGATAGGTGGATGGATGGATGGATGGGTAGATGGGTGGATGATAAATAGATGATAGATCATAGATAGATCCTAGATGTAATGGATGGATGGGTGGATAGATAGATGATAAATGGATAGATAATAGATGATAGATAGGTTGATTTACATTTAACTTAGCCAGTCCTTTGCCAGCACAAATGAGGCTGCATCGTATGTACCTCTCTGTACAAGCCTCGATGGGGACTTCTGTGGCTTCTCTGGAACACTAAAGTGAGAGCGCTGCTGGGTTGCAGGGTGTTTGCATACTTCATACCACTAAGTACCACCAGGCTGTCTTCAGAACAGCTCCGCTCATCCTGCGTTGGCCCATTATTCACGATTTCAGCAGTGCTGGGCGCTTTGCCATCACTCTACCTTACACTGGAATTGCAGCACAGGGGAGCCCCTAGTCTATAAGGAGAAGTGCCTGGGAATTCTATATCCTCCTTCACTTCCACCTTGACCTTATGGCTGTGGAACCCCAAAAGCCCCGCTTGTGCCTCAAGGTGGGGTATCACCAAGCACCTCAACAGATCAGGCTGAGTCTCCCACATCACCTGAAATCCCCCTCTGCTTAGCATCTTCCCCTCCCCGGCCTGCTCCTTCGCATCCCCTGAGAGTTTCTTCTGGGAGCTGTGTCTTTACAGGCCATTTGCGCTCAAATTCTTGGCTCAAGGGCAGCTTCTAGAAGACACGGACCAGAGAGAGTACACATCTCTATTCCACTGCCAAACACAAATGACAAATGACCACCTTTAACATGTTAAGAGTCTCCAGCTTATTAAACTGGGACTCAGCTGGGCGTGGTGGGCACGCTTGTAATCCCAGCATTCGGGAGACTGAGACCGGAGGATCGCAGTTCGCGGACAGCCTCAGCTACTTAGTGAGGCCCTCTGCAACTCAGTGAGACCCGGTTTCAAAATAAAGAACAAAAAATTGGGCAGGGGGTGTAGCTCGGAGGTCAAATGCCTCTGGGTTCCATCCCCAGACCCACAAAAAAATAAAAATAAAAATAAACTGGGACTCATATTTGAAACCACTCTTTTAACATCTTCATCTTACTAGGGAGGGTGTCTCTCCCCTAATTAGCAGTCCAGATTCCTCACCATCAACTCCAGCCCCCGCTGCTGTGACAGTCTGCCTTTTCTGTCCGACAACCACGTTGACCCCTCTGGGAACTCCAATGCAGACTCTTTGGAATAGTATGGGTTAGAGCTTTTCTGTGTAACCAAACATTCCTCAGCTCAGAAAGCAGCTGCAATCACCCTTTCTAGGGTATGAACATCCTCCTTAAGAAACTGCCAGATGAAAGTTTGGGTCATTTATGAGGCTGGCAAGTATAAGAGAAGTAACAAGTAAGCTGGTGTGGGTGGGTCAGGCAACAAGCACAGGCCCCTATTGCAGGAAGTTCCACAGCAGGAGATCTAGAAACAGTGGGGTCTAAGGGAAGATTTTTGTTTCTTCAAGAGAAAAACCACTTCAGCAGTGTGTGAGTGGTTGGAGAGGAGGATTTGGTATTGAACCCAGGGGTGTTCAACATCTGAGCTACACCCCCGGTCCTTTATTTATTTATTTATTTATTTATTTATTTATTTATTTATTTTTGCAGTACTGGGGATGGAACCCAGGAACATTCTATCTCCGAGCTATACCCTCAGCCCTATTTTTATTCCTTTTTTTTTTTTGGCTGTACTGGGGATGGAACCCAAGGGCATTGTTCCTCCAAGCTACACCCTCAGTCCTATTTTTAGTCTTTTTTTTTTTTTGAAACAGGGTCTCACTGAGTTGCAAAGGGCCTCACTAAGTAGCTGAGGCTGTCCACGAACCCCGATCCTCCCGTCTCTGCCTCCCAAATGCTGGGATTACAAGTGTGTGCCACCACACCCGGCCCTATTTTATTTTTTTATGTTGAAAGTGTTTTCTTGAGGTTCTGAGGCTGGCCTCAAACTTAGGCTCCTTCGGTCTCAGCTTCCCAAGATTAGGATTCCAGGCATATACCACCACAGTCCGCTCACTTCAGCGTTTTAAATAAAACAGAAGGATTGGGGCCAGTGAAAGGAAAAGATCATGTGTGACTGAAACAAAGAAAACTGATGGGTCAAGGTCCCAGAGAAGGCAAAAGGAGGGGAAATTGCAATCTCAGAAAGAAAGATTCACCTCCACTCATAGTCAACAAGCCTGTTCCTTCTGGGCTTGTAATTTCCCAGGAGCTCCACATCCTCTGCCTGTATTTTGAACTTAAGGACAGAACACATGTTTGTGCCATAGGTAGAAGACTGTCATTTAAAAATAGCAGCTTACAACAATTCACCATAGCCAAACTATGGAACCAGCCAAGATGTTCATCAACAGAGGAATGGATTACAAAACTGTGGGATATGTACACAAGGAATTTTACTCAGCCATTAAAAAATAAAACCTCAATTACATCATTTTCAGGGAAATGGATGGAACTGGAGGACATTATGCTAAGTGAAATTAGTCAGTCACAAAAAGTAAGGAATCGGATGCTTTCTGTAATATGTGAATGCTAAGGAGAAAAAGGTCATAGGAGGAACTCTAGATGAAAAAGGAAATCCAATAGAGGAGCAAACAAGACAACCTAAGGGAGGAGAAAGGAGGGGGAAGAAGGAAAATCTCTAAAACACACAATGTAGTTAAACATATCGAAGTCAACCACTAAGCCGAGCAAGGGAGGGAGGGATGGGGAGGGAATGGGGTGGAAATTGGGTAGGGGTTAGATCAGTGATGTGTACATGTTTGTACACACAAGTTTTTTACCCCAATATGATGTATGAATACAATGCACCAATAATTTTTTTTTTAAAAAAGAGTAAAAAATAGAGCTGAGGATGTAGTTCAGAGGTAGAATGCCCTTGGGTTCAATCCTCAGTACCACTAAATAAATAAATAAATAAATAAATAAATAAATAGCAAAGCAAAGATAAATAAAAATAAAAAATAAAAAATAAAAATAGCAGCTTACAGGGGCATCCTGGGAAGGGCAGGTAGCCAAGGGCACGGGTGCCCAGAATAATTCTGAACGGCATATAGTAAGCGACCTCTCTCCCTCTCTCTGATTTAGTTCATATATCATATAAATTTTATATGTTATGCGTGTTTATATGTGATATATAAATATATTAAATTATACATATACTAATTATATATGTGCTATAAATGAACTAAATCGAGGTGATGTAATAGAAAATGACTAGGAGGCTGCCTAGAAGTGACACGAGACTACTTTCAATTCAGGTTGAACATCTCTTACCCCAAATGCTTGGGACCAGAGATGATTTAGATTCAGGAGTTTTCCATATTTGGGCGTATTCGCATATAGACTTCACCAGTTAAATTTCTCTAATCCAAAAATCTGAACTCCTAAACAGTTCAAAATCTGAAACGTTGTGAGCCAGATTCAGGCTTTTTCACACTGTGGAATGTTTCAAATTTCAGATTAGAGATGGTCATCCTGTCCAGGATAGTCAGGGAGGGCTCTCTGGGAAGGCGCTTGAGAGAGTGAACCTATTTAATAATGGTGAGATAGAGAACAGGTTTTTTTTGTTGCTGTTTTGGTTTTGTGTGGGGGTATCTTTTTGGCACACGATCATTCTATCACTAAGCAGCAGTTTCAGTCCTTTTTATGTTTTATTTTGAAACAGGTCCTGCTCGCTTGCTGAGAAGTCTCACTCAATTTCTGAAGCTAGTTTTGAACCTGCGATCCTCCTGTCTCCGCCTCCCAAGTACTGGGATTGCAGGCACACAGCACCACGCCCAGCTGAGTGCAGGGCTTTGTTTATTATGCTGGCCTGCACCCCTTTCTTATTAATATACTGGTCTTGTGAACAAATAGCTTTATAACTATGTAAGAGTAACGAAGAAATGTATGAGCCTAGCCCAAGATTTTAACAGAACATAGAACTAGACCTACTGTATCAGTTTAAAAGAGGTAATGAGAGAAATCATTTTAAATGCTTTATAGAGCCCAGAGCCAGGTGTAGTGGCACATGTCTGAATCCCAGTACTTGGGGGGCTAAGACAGAAGAATCACAATTTTGAAGCCAGCCTGAGCACTTTAGCAAGGCTCTCAGCAACTTAGAGAGATCCTGTTTCCAAATTAAAATAAAATAAAATAAGGCCTGGGGTACGGCTTAGATGTAAAATGCCCCTGGGTTCAATCCCCAGCACCACAAAAACAAAATAAATAAATGCCTTCCAGAATATCTGCTGCTCCATAATCTAGATTATTTTAATCCCAGAAGCCTTTTCTACCATTACAACTTAATCACCAAAGCAGAGGAGATGGCGGGTACCACCTAGAACAACAAAGCCCCTGGTGGAAGACATAAGAGAGGTCGCCCTGCCCCCAGACTGAAGACAGAACACGCTCTTCTCCTGAGCAGCAGGCGCGCTGAGGAGGGAACTGGAGCGCGTCTTGTCTAGAATCTCTGGGGTTTCAGTGTTCCTGCCCACACCTTAAGATTTAACCAGTTGAGGGGCTAAATGTGGAAACAGAAATCAGGCAGAGAAGAGAAACAAAACACATCCTAGACTGATGCATTGCACCCTTTGTAGAAAAAGGCCCTTTAGAGCCAGGCATGGTGGTGCACACTTGTTAACCCCAGCTTTTGGGAGTCTGAGACAGGAGGATCCAGGTTTGTGACCAGCCTCAGCTACTTAGTGAGGCCCTTTGCAACTCAATGAGATCCTGTTTCAAAATAAAGAAGAAAAAATAGGGCTGGGGGTGTAGCTCAAAGGTTGGATCCCCCTGGGTTCCATCCCCAGTACTGAAAAAAAAAGAAAGAAAAGAAAGAAAGAAAGAAAGAAAGAAAGAAAGAAAGAAAGAAAGAAAGAAAGAAGGAAGGAAGGAAGGAAGGAAGGAAGGAAGGAAGGAAGGAAGAAGCCCTTTAGCACTTGAGCTCCTATTTGGAACACAGGAGCAGACCACCATATGTAGTACTTACTGGCCTAAACCAACATGGGGTTCTGAGCTGGAGAGAAATAAGCATGAGATGTTAGACAGAGAGGATTCTATCCGCTACCCTCAAGCTTCCCACGCCACACAGAGGGAATACAGAAGTTCCTGCTTCCGCAGAAGGTCACGGAAGCGAGCCAAGAGTCAAGAGTCAATGACTTTGCCTTCGGGTCACTGTAGAGAGAGGAGATAACACTGGTGGCCGCAGATTAAACAGGGCAGGACAGGAAGCCAATGCAGGACAAAAGTGGACATTTCAGCAGTGGACACAGAAAGGACAGAAGTCAACTAATGTGACTACTTAACTGGCGATCAATGGGAAAACAGAGAGAAGGTTACCACTTGGGCAAGAAGCCCTTCCCCAGAGAAGATGAATATGTCCCTCCTGCTCCCAGGCACCAACCTGGGCATGAGGAAAGGAAAGAAAACTCATCAGAAGAGAACTCACTCTGGTGGGGAGACTGTATTTTAAATTGCTTGAATATTAATGTGCATATGTATGTATTCCAATAAAAATAGAACCGTTAAATAAAATAGGTTGATAGTTACCTAATCACAGGTTAATCAATAGGTTAACAGTTACCTTCTAATTACATGCTTCAAAAAATAATCTTGCACTCTCATCAGGAATTGAAGTAGCTCCAGAAGAGGGTGAGATCAATACAGAAATGCAGACACCAAACCTGCTGCACTGACTCTAGATAATTTTGATGTCTGCCTTTTCTTGTATGTACAGCACAAGCGTCCACTGTAAAGCTCCAGTTTGAAATGCTCAAACACACACATTTCAGTTTGTAAACATCCTTAATAGGTATCCAAGATCCCCTTTGGTCTTACCAATTGTCCCGGAGGCAGAGGTAGGTACAAATAACAATGTAGATTTCTCTTTGCTGTAAAAGAGAAGATCCAGCCAGGTATTGCTCCCATATCTCCAGTGGCTGTATGGTTTACTCCCAGGACCCCTAAAGCCAAGTGCTATTTTCTCTGTTTCTAACATAGTAGCTGCTAATGGCTAACAGGGATAGTCATCCATTAAACCTGGATCCCAGAGCATCAGCTCTTCTTCCTCAAGGACAAGAACTGCTTTCTCCAAAACCACTCTTCTAGATCTTCATTTCTGGAAGGGATGAGAAAGGCTTGCTTTGCATGCTTAAAAAGGTTACAAAAAAGCCGGGCGTGGTGGCCCACGCTTGTAATCCCTGCGCTTGGGAGGCGGAGACAGGAGGATCTCACAGGTTCGAAGCCAGCCTCAGCTGACTCAAGACACCCTGCTTCCAAATAAAATATAAAATAGGTCTGGAGTGTAGCCCGGAGGTAGAAGGCCCCTGGGTTCCATCCCCAGTACCACAAAAAAAAAAGGTTACAAAAACATTTGCTACTACCTTCCTCCCATCTCCAGTAATACAAGTGATTTCTACCAATGCAAAAGAAAAAGAAAAGCCCAAGATGAGTCTGGTAATCAAAACATATGGTCTCTATTTAGGCAAGGTGATTAACCAAAAAAATAAAAAATAAAATAAAACACAGGATTCAGGAAAATGGACACAGGAGAGACAAAGGAATGTCCCAAAATAATGACAAAGAGAAGTCATGGAATGACAGCTCTGCCACTTCCTCCACATCAGGCTTGACCTACAGCTCGGGACAGCAGTGGGGAAAGCCAGAATGTTTTTGTTCTTTTATTTTTCTTCCCTTCTTGATGCAGGACCAACCAGAGGCAGAGGAAGTGAAAGGAGGTGTTAAGGGAGAAAAGGACGAAGAAAGTTTTGTTAGATCATATTGGCGATCCTTTGACCAGTGCTAGGTGCCCATGCCATCTGTTGCAGCAGGTGCTCATAGGAAGTATTAATGAACACCTGCAAACCGGCAAAGGCCAAACTGCATCCTTTCCTACTGTGAGTCAATACACTTGACCCACCATCCAGCTGACATCTCGTCACCACGCCTATCCATCCCCTGTAGCCTCTTTCTGATAAGGCCTCTTCAACTCTGTCAGACAGGTAGCTCTCAAGATAACTTGAGCCTGCCTCCCTGGGTGGCATGCAGCTGGGCCATGGTTACCCTTGAATCTTTTGGATGATGGAAGTGCAGCTTGCTCTCCCTGCAGCCCCCAGCTGTCATGGGACACCCCAGTCAAACCCCTCTTGTCCTCCACATTATCAAGGTATGAGACAGACACCAGTCTCTGGAGTCACATAAGACCCCATGCTCCAGGAAACACAAGGAAGCTATTGTAAGAACTCTCAACAAACTCTACTCCAGTACCATGGAGCTATGATTGCACAACTCAGAGGACCAGTCCAGGATGGCTCTAGTCTTGACAATAACAGGGGAAAGGCCCAGGAAAGAGGTCATCACAGTCCTTTGTCTCCCACAAACATCCTTCTTTTAAGTAGATTGTTATGGTAATAGTAGCTCGAATAGTGTCAACCTTGTCGCAAATCCTCAGCAAATGTTGATGTCTCCAACAACTCCCTTTGGAATGAGGAGGTAACCATTTTTCTCTCTTTTGAGAACTGACCCAAAACTCTGGGCCAATAGGATAATTCTCTTTCTACAGGAAATTTCTCTTTCTGTTACAAGAGAAGTGAGTTGCTCACTGTGGAAGAAGCCACAAAGACTATACTACTCAAAGAGGAAGCCACGGGACAAAATGCTAGCCATAAAGATTCTGCTGTGTACTTGTAGTACCTGTTTTTCTCCTCTAAGACCCTGGATGGAACTGAGACAGTTCAAGAATGGCCAGACAAAAGATAAGGAAGAGAAATGGAGATGCAGCTCTGTGCTAGAGCACTTGCCTAGAATGCAGGTGGCCCTGGGTTCAACATCCGGTACAACAAAAAAAGGAAGGTGAAGAAGAACTGGATAAACCTCAGGGAAAGGGTAGAAGAATTCTCAGGCTTTTCTTTCTTTCTTTTTTTTTTTTTTTTTTTTTTTTTTTTTTTTGCAGGTCTGGGGATGGAACCCAGGGGCATTCGACCTTCTAACTACACCCTCTGCCCTATTTTTTATTCTTTATTTTGAAACATGGTCTCGTTAAATTACAGAGGGCCTCACTAAGTAGCTGAGGCTGTCCACGAACCATGATCCTCCTGTCTCAACCTCCCAAATGCTGGGATCACAAGCATGCACCACCATGCCTGGCTTAGACTTTTCAATATTAAAAAACAAAACAAAACTGGAAAATGGAGGAAGATGGCAACCAAGAGAAGCAGCGCTTCCAAGTCCTACTGACACTCAATCTCCGCTGCCTCAAAACCAATGCTCTACAAAGCCAGAAAATACTATCAGTAGAGGAATAAAAATGATAAACACAAAAGACAGAGAAAAAGAAGATTAGAAGACCGACCAGAGGAAAAAATAAAACTTCACTTGCCTTGTGGTGGTGCAGCTGGCAGGAGCCTCACGAGCACAGTCTTCTCTCACAGCTCTGCACTCCAGAGAAAAAAAGGAAAACAAGGATTTGAAGTGAGCAGCTGCAGATCCACGGGTTGTAAGTCATCTGTCATTCCTACACAAAGACCTGCTACAGCTTCCAGGAGCTTACCATGTCCTCCAGGGATCCAGAGTGGAGCTCAAAACCAGAATAGAAATCTGCCAGTCTTGTGGCCATGGCAGCGCCATCATGCCAGTGGCAGCCAAGCTCATTACGGCCCCCAGAGTTCCAGACCAGTGCACACCAAAACTGTAAGAGAAACTGCAGTCCCCACAGAAGGACTTCCAGCACTGTGCCCCTAGGAACTCACACAGCCATGATAAACTCTCTGGGTCTGAGATCTTGTGGTTCAACCCAGTGAAGGAATGGTGGCAGAGATTACCACCCTCCAGAGACTCAGAGCTGTGCTTAATAACATTGTAAGTGTGGTCACAGTCCCCATGGGAAAATGCCCAGCCGAGCGCCCCTAGGGACTTGTGTAGCACCAATAAACACCCTGGGTCTGAGACTTTCCAATGCAACCCAGAGAAAGTGGGAGTGGGGGCTGCTGTTGAACATAACAGACGCTCAGACAGACTCAGGCTTTGATCAGCAGAAAGTGTGGGAGGAAGGTCTAGCCTAATACTAGACCAAACTAATAGAAACTCCATGATCACTACAGACCTCCCAGTCCTGGAGAACGAGAAGAAGTCAAATCATACCAGTCCTAGCTGTGGAGAAGAGAGACTCCTACATTGAGTTTGGTCTCAGAGGCATACACCACAAATGGTGGCAAGGAGAGACCGAGACTCCAAATCTGTGGAAAGTGTGGAGGGTGACCTGTGCTTAATACTAAATCCAGCCCCAATGATATTGCTCATCTGCATACACTGAGAAAATCTCAGAGAACCAAACACGAAGCAGGAAGGATGCCGGTGGCACTCGGTATCTGCACAGAGACAGACTGCAGCAGACCTATCTGCTGAATAGTCATTTATTTCTAGAGTCACATTAATTTGTTGTTGAGGTTGTTTTGGTTTTTTGTTCTTTTTTTTGTGTGTGTGAGTATGTATGCCTGGTTGTTTTTTGTTTGTTTGTTTGTTTGTTTGGTTGGTTGGTTGGTTGGTTTGGTTTTATCCTGTTCCCAAACCTTCTCTCAAGCTTCTTCCTTTGTACACACCAACTCTCTTCTCACTATCCCTCTCCTATCTTTTTTCTGCTTTTTATCTCTCCCTTGTCTTGTATCAAATCCACCTCATATCATTATACCAGAAACTCTACATTGGTTACTAGAATACTACTACATTTTTACTATCTCTAATCTCTAGTATATACTATGTTGCCAGACTCATACTCTCATTCTATTTGATCCTATCTGGGACTTTATCTTAATTTTTCCATTTACTCCTTCACTTCCCTCCTTCCTCAATCTTCACTGTTGAATATAATACAAACTGCCCTTGGATATACCAGCTGACACCTAGAGACTGAGATAAATCTATCAAAAGCATCAGAGGCAAACTTCTGAAATCATGAAAAGGAGGAACAACAAGGGAGCAATGAGCCCCCACAATTCCAAAATGATAGAATCTGATAACTCAGAATTGCAGAGATCTCCAGAAGGTCAAATCAGGAATGTAACTGTATAAGTAATACAGGAATTCAGAAAGGAATTTAGATAGAGTCTGAAGGAAACAAAAGATGCAATGACTGAAGTAAAGGCATCTATTCAAACTATAAACAATCACTTAGACCACAAGGAGAGTAGAAACTTGCTCCTACAAGATGATCACTCCAAAAATGAACACATAGTATATAGCATAGAAAAAACAATTTGAGAGCAGGAATTGGACATTGAAGAAATATGGGCCCATCTTAAAAGAGCTAACCTAAAAATACTTGGCATAGCGGAGGGGGAAAAAAGGTGAAACCAAGGGGCTCAACAATCTTTTCAAAGAAGTAATAGCAGAAAATTTTCCAAACACAGAGCAAGAGATCAACACACAGATACAGGAAACTTATAGAACCCCCTTTAGACAAGATCAGAGAAAAGTTCCCCACGCCACATAATAGTCAAAATTATCAATATAGAAGCCAAGGAGAGAATCTTAAAAGCAACAGAAACAAAATACAAAGCCACATTGAGAGGGAAACCAATTAAAATCACTCCTGACTTCCCAAACCAAGTCATGAAAGCCAGAAGGGCTTGGAGTAACATATTACAAACTTTGAAAGAAAACAACCTGCAACCAAAAATTTCCTACCCAGAAAAAACTATCTCTCAAATTAGATGGGGAAATAAAAATCTTTCATGACAAACAGAAACTGAAGGAGTTTGTCCTCAAAACCAGCGCTAGAGACAATACTCAAAGAGATTAACTACAAAGAAGAAACAAGTAATACACGCCAGAACAAGAGAAACAAGAATTGTCATATAGCAGACAACTAAGCAAAGAAAAACAGTTTTTCTAACAGAAGTAAAATCTCAACATGTTAGGAATTTAAAATCATCTCTCAATAATCATACTGAATGTAAATAGCCTCAACTCCCCAATAAGAAAGACATAAAGTGGCAAAGTGGATTAAAAAGCAGAACCCATCTATATGCTGCCTGCAAGAAACACACCTTACAACTAAAGATTGTAACAAACTTAAGGTAAAGGGCTGGAGCAAAGTAATCCATGCCAATGGAACTCAAAGAGAAGTAGGAGTTATAACTATGATATAAGATAAGTTAGATTTCAAGCCCAAGCTTATTAGAAGAGAGAAATAAGGTCATTTTTACTCGTAAAAAGAACAATCCAGCAGGAAGAAATAACAATAATCAACATTTATGCCCCAAACTTAGGTGCAGCTATTTTCATAAAACAAACTCTTTGTGACATTAAGTCACACATAAATACCAATACAATAATACTGGGAGACTTCAACACACCTCTCACACCATTAGATCAATCTTCTAAACAAAAGATCAGTAAAGATGCCTCAGACCTAAAGAACACCATTAATCAAATAGACCTGTTAGACACATATAGAATATTTCACCCAACTACAGCAGAGTTCACATTTTTTTCAGCTGCTCACGGAACCTTCTCCAAAATCACATCCTGGGCCACAAAGTGAGCACTAGCAAATTCAAAAAATGTGACATACTTCCCTGTGTCTTTTCAGACCATAATGGAATAAAATTAGAAATCAACTATAGCCGAGCGTGGTGGCGCATTCTTGTAATCCCCGCGCTTGGGAGGCAGAGACAGGAGGATTGTGCAGGTTTGAAGCCAGCCACGCTGGTGTAAGAGACCCTGTTTCAAAAATATAAAATAGGTCTGGGAGTGTAGCCAAGAGGTAGAAGGGCTTCCAGAAACCCCAGTACCACAAAAAAAAAAGAAATCAACTATAAAAGACTCAGAAAAACCACATAAATATGTGGAGACTGAATACCACACTTCTGAATGAAGAATGGGTCATAGAGGACATAAGGGGTGAAATCAATAAATTTCTAGAAACAAACAAAAATAGAGATACAGCATATCAAAACCTCTGGGACACTTTGAAGGCAGTATTAAGAGGAAATTTTATAGCACTGAGTGCTCACATAAGAAACACAGAAAATCATCAGATAAATAACTTAATGACACACCTCAACGCCCTTGAAAAACAGGAACAATCTAACCCCAAAGCCAGTAGAAGAAAGAAAATTGTTAAAATTAGAGCAGAAATTAATGAAGTAGAGAATAAAAAAAGAATACAGAAAATCAACAAAACAAAAAGTTGGTTCTTTGAAAAAATTAAAAAATTAACAAGATAGATAAACCACTAGCCAACTTAACTAAAAAAAAAGAATCAACCCACATTATGAAGATAATAGATAAAAAAAGAGCTATCACTACTGACAGTGCAGAAATCCAGAGGATTATCAGAAACTACTTTGAAAAACTATACTCAAACAAAATGGAAAATCTGGAGGAAATTGACAACTTTCTAGATAAATACAGACTTCCTAAACTGAGACAAGAAGACATAAAAAAATTAAATTAATCAATAACAATGAGCTCTTCATAGAAGAGCTCTCCATAGAAGAGCTAATCCTAATATTCCTCAATCTATTTCATGAAATAGAGAGAAATGGGACTCTCTCAAATACATTCTATGAAGCCAACATCACATTAACCAAATAAAGACAGTTCGAGGAAGGAAAACTACAGGCCTATATCTTTGATGAACTTGGATGCAAATTTCTAAACAAAATACTAGTAACACTCATTCAAAACCACATCAAGAAAATCATATACCATGATCAAGTAGGGTTCATCCCAAGAATGCAAGACTGACTCAATATATAAAAATCAATCTATGTAATTCATCATATAAACAGAACCAAAGACAAAAATCACATGATCATTTCAATAGATGCTGAAAAAGCATTTGATAAAATTTAACATCCACTTATGCTAAAAGCACTGCAGAGAACAGGAATAGAAGGAACCTACATCAACATCATAAAGGCAATCTACAATAAGCCCACAGCCAACATCATATTAAATGGGGAGAAACTTTAAGAATACCCCCTAAAAACAGGAACAAGACAAGGATGTCCATTATCACCACTTCTTTTCAATATAGTACTTGAGACCCTAGACAGAGCAATAAGGCAAGGAAAGGAAATCAAAGGAGTACAAATAGAAGAAGAACTCAAACTATCACTATTTTCAGATGACATGATACTATACCTAGAAGACCCAACAAACTCAACCAAAAGACTTATAGAACTTATCAACAAATTCAGCAAAGTGTCTAGATACAAAATCAATCTTAAAAAATCAGAAGCCTTTCTGTACACTAACCATAAATCCACTGAAAAAGAAATTTATAAAACACTTCCACTCAGGATTTCCCATAACATAATACAATACTTAGGAATAAACTTAACCAAGAAGGTAAAAGACCTCTACAAAGAAAATTATAAAACATTGAAAAAAGATCTTAGAAGATGGAAAGATCTTCCATGTTCATGGATAGGCAGAATAAATATCATCAAAATGGCCATACTTCCAAAAGTGATCTACAGATTCAACACAATACCCACTAAGTTACTAAGATCCTTCCTCACAGACATAGAAAAATCAGTCCTTAAATTCATTTGGAACAACAAAAAACAAAATAGTCAAAGTAGTTCTCAGCAACAAAAACCATGCAGGAGGAATAACAATACCTGACTTTAGACTATACTACAAAGCCATTGTAATAAAAACAGCATATACTGGCACAAAAACAAATACATAGACTAAGGGAGCAGAATAGAAGACTCAGAAACAAATCCACACATTTACAGCCAATTGATTTTTGACAAAGGGGCCAAAAACATACACTGGAAGAAAGAGTCTATTCCACAAATGGTGTTGGCAAAACTGGTTAACTACATGCAGAAAAATGGAAATAAATCCCACTTTCTCACCCTGCACAAGAGGCAATTCAAGATGGATCAAAGACTTGGAAATTAGACAGAGACCTTGAAGCTCCTTGAAGAGGGCATAGGTCCAACAGTGCAACACATAGGCACAGATAAAAACTTCCTCAACAAGACCCCAAAGGCACAACAAACTAAAAGGTAAAACAATGTTGGGAATCCTGCCCGACAACTGACGGGGCTTGGCGAGATGAGTACCGACGACTCGAACACAAACCCACGAGCCGGGAGTCAAGTCAAGCGAGATCTCATTTATTTCTCTCCAAGCCATCCTTTATATAGTACCAAGCCACGAGGGAAATTTCCATGAGAAATAGCCTATCCTATCCGGGATAAAGATCACTAGCACGTAGTTTACAGCCAATCCCAGGCCAGTACATGAGCCGTTCATGTGTGCGGAAAGCTCCTTTAAAGGTAGAAAGGGAAAAACCGCTCAGTCTCCCCACCCATAATGAATGGGGAAACCATGCCTTCCTAGCTTCCTCCAGGCGCCATCTTTGCCCCTCTTTTGCTGAATCACTTAAAGTTTTGCCTTAGGCCGTAGGCTGCTCAGGCCGAATCTCCTTAGGCGCTGTATAGACACACCCCATCAAAACAATACATGGGATTGCATGAAACTGGAGAGCTTCTGTTCAGCAAAGGAAACTATCAAGAACCTCAATCGAGAGCCAACAGAATGGGAGAAGATTTTTGCCACCTACCCCTCCGATAGAGGACTAATATCTAGAATATACAGAGAACTCAAGAAACTCAAAACTAAAAATGCAAATAATCCAATCAAAAAATGGGCAAGTGAACTAGAAGAAATTCAAATGCTCAACGTCATTGGCAATCAGAGAGATGCAAATCAAAACTACCCTGAGATTTCACCTAACTCCAATTAGAGTGGCAATCATTCAAAACACAAACAACAACAAATGCTGGCAAGGATGTAGAGAAGTGGAAACTCTAAAGCATTGTTGATGGGACTGCAAATTAGTGCAACCACTTTGGAAAAAAGTATGGAGGATCCTCAGAAGAATGGAAACAAATTTACCATTTGATCCAGCAATACCACTTCTGGGTATCTACCCAAAAGAAAGAAAACCAAACTACCAAAACAATGCATGTGTATCTATGTTCATAGCTGTACAATTCACCATAACCAAACTATGGAACTGTGAACAAATAAGGCAACCTAACTGAGAGGATGGGAGGGGGGAAGAAGGAAACTCCCTAAAGCACATTATGTACTTAAACAAATATACCAATGTCAACCACTAAGCCAAGTGTGGGAAGGAGGGATGGAAAGGGAATGGGGTGAGGATTGGGTTGGGACTAACTGGGCAATGTGTGCATGTATGTCTACACAAGTTATTTTTATCCCATTATGATGTATGAATACAATGCACCAATAAAAAAAATTTAAAAACTGAATAAAAACTGACTCAGCTGAAGTTGTCACTAAGTTGCCATCCAAAGAGCATCCACTTTCCATCAACAATGAATGTCTAGTTTGTAATAATGTTCATTGATCAATGGCAATTTAAAGCATTTATGGTATCAGCAATGTAACAGGCAATCCTCATCTTCCAACCAAGATGGAATCAGGCAGAACTATCTAGAAATTGCCCTATAAACAATTTGACCTTACGCATTTTGTATTTGGACTATGTATAGCATAAAGCCTTTCTACAGCATCATGGTTTTGTTCGATGGATGTAATTGTTTCTTAAATCTCTCTAAAGATAGTGTTTAAAATTTCAAGAATTCTCTTCTGTTTCTGAATTATATTTCCTCCAGGATCAACTATTGTTTGATCTTTGGTCTTCTATTTCATGTTTATTTTCTGGTGACCATATTGACCACTGACGAATGAGGTCATTTAACATAAGGAACCAGGACAACTTTTCTCTCTCGTTGTGTACATCCATTTCACGATTGGACAGTTAGATAAATGGGCAGAATAGCCTTTTCCAGGCAGTTTATATGGGCAAGAAGCCAAGAGCCCCTTTCAAATGTCAAATTATGAAGGGTCTTTACCCCTAGAAAACTTTCTCCTCCTCCTGCTCTTTTTTTTAGTACCTGTATTGGTGCATTGCAGTCTCACATCATAATGGATCATGGTGATACTGACCTACATGCACAAAGAATTCAGTGGGCTTTCCCCTGACTTGCTCTCCACTCCCCCCTCCACTAGGATCCCAATACATTGGTATTCTCACATGTATATATAATATCCTTCTCCTCCTGTTTTGTTTGGGAAGTCTAGTTATCTTAAATTCCATGCTACTTTTTTCTCAGGCATGAGTAATCTCTCTAGGGGCCTCATGCAAGACAACTTTTAGTTAAGAGCTGTTATTAACTGAGGCCTAAGGGCAAAGTAATTGCTTGTTCCAGCAGCCTCAATTCAGGGGTAGAATAGTAGTACTAAGGGACAGGGTATATACTTTGTAGGCCTTAGTGCAAAGTGAAATGCAACATCCCTTTTTCAAAAATTATTAATAATTTCAAGAGAACAGCAGAGTATTAAACCTAACCTTGGGCCCCCAAACAGGTTGCATGTCGTGAAGGTGGTTCTAATTTCCAGCTGGATATTCCTTCAGGTTTTCTTCTTATGCCAGTTTTAGTTTGTTTTTATTTTATTTTACTTTATTTTTTTATTGGTGCATTATAGTCATACATCTTAATGGGGTACAAGATGGTACAGGCCTACCTGCACTCATCACTCATTTAGCCCTTCCCCAGTTCCCACTATTTTGTTTTTAATGAGAACATCATAATTGCACACATTTATGGGCTACAGTGTGATCCTCTGATACATTTATGCAATGTGTCATGGTCAAATTAGTATGGATAGCATATCCATTACCTCAAATATTTGTCATTTATTTGTAGGGAGAACAATTCAGAATTCTCTCTTCTTGTTATTTTGAGGCTTACATTACAATACAGCCACCCTAGCATGCTATAGAATACTACAACTTATCACGCTTATCCAACTATAAGGTTGGAGACATTGACCAATCCTTTCCCTCTAGATCCCACCCCTTCTACCCTCTCTAGTCTCTGGAAACCACTCTGTATTTCTATAAAACCAGCTGTTTTAAGACTTCATAAATGAGTGAGATCATGTAGTATTTATCTTTCAGTCCCTGGCTTATTTCACTTAATATAATGTCCTCTCGGTTCATCCGTTTGCTACAAATGGCAGAATTTCATTCTTTTTAAGATAGAATAATATTCCACTGTGTGTATATACCACATTTTCCTTATCCATTGATTATATGGTGAACATTTGGGTTGATCCCATATCTTGGCTATTATGGATAGTGCTTCAATGAACATGAGAGGAAAGACATTTCTTCTTCAACAAACTGATTCCATTTCCTTTGAATAAATATTCAGTAGTGAGATTGCTAGATCATATGGTATTTCTACTTTTTGTTTTTTAAGGAACCTCCATGCTATTTTCCATAATAACCAATTTGCATTACCACTAAGAGCAAATAAAAGTCCCCATTTCTCCACATCCATGCCATCATTTGCTATTTTTATCCTTTTGATAGTAGCTATTCAAATTAGGGTATGTATTAGTGAGGCATGGTGGCGCACACTTCTAATCCCAGCATTCGGGAAGCTGAGACTAGAGAATCGCAGTTTGCAGATAGCCTCGGCTACTTAGCAAGGCCCTTGTTTCAAAAATAAAAACACTAGCCAGATGTGGTGGCGCACACTTGTAATCCCAGCGCTTGGGAGGCAGAGACAGGAGGATCACACCGGTTCGAAACCAGCCTCAGCTACTTAGTGAGTCTCTCAGCAACTTAGTGAGACCCTGTTTCCAAATAAAGTATAAAATAGGTCTAGGAGTGTAGCCCAGAGGTAGAAAAGCCCCTGGGTTCCACCCCTAATACCACAAAAAGTAAATAAATAAAAAATAATAATAAATAATAAAAAAGACTTAAAACTAGGGCTGGGGGTGTAGCTCAGAGGTAGAATGCCCCTGGGTTCCATCCCCAGTACCACAAAAAAAATTAGGGTATGTTGATATTTCTTTTTTGTTTTTATTTGCATTGTACTGGTGATGTTGAACAGCTTTTCCTATACCTGTCGCCTATTAGTATGTTTTTTGAGGAATGCCTATACAAGTGCTTAGCCCATTTTTTTAACTATATTCCTTACATTTTTGCTATTGAGTTGTTTGAATTCCTTAGACATTCTGGATATTAACACTCATTAGTTGCATAGTTTTTACAGTATTTTGTGCTGTTTTATAAGTTGTCTTTTCACTGTGCTTTCCAAATTCTGTACCAATAAATACTCTTAAGATCCTTGCCAGCTGGATATAGTGGCGCATGCTTGTGATCCCAGTACATGAGAGGCTGCGACAGGAGAATCACGGGTTCATGGCCAGCCTCAGCTACTTAGTGAGGCCCTTTACAATTTAGTGCGACCACGTTTCAAAAATAAAGAATAAAAAAATAGGGCTTGGGGTGTAGCTCAGAGGTAGAATGCCCCTGGGTTCGATCCCCAGTACTGAAAAATAAAATCCTTCCCATTAGCATTCTTCTAATATATGCCTCTACAGAATTCAGAGAGGCTCATTGCTACTGTCTTTATTTATGGGAAGAATTTCAAAGTACAATAACATTTGCATTATCTTAAAAGGGCTATCCCTGCTTAGCCCAAACCACTGACTCCCTAAACGCTTCATAAATACGTCAAGCCCCCAAACCACTGTAGGTTTTATCTGAGGATTCAGCACCCATGGATTTTGTCTCAGTATTCAGATTACTTCCCACTTTCTATGCATCAGCCCTATTAATGAGGTATCATCAAAATAGTGAATACTATGATGCTTCTGTTGAATATCAAGATGCCCAACGTCTACTACAGTGAGACAGAAAGCAGAAGAGTTAACATCACCTTGCAGAATGGAATATATTCTTCTATCCTTCCTGTATAAATGTTCTTTGCTTTGATCTTCCTTCCAGATGGGAAAAGAAACATTTCCCAGATCAACAGCCACATAGAAAGTGCCAGAATCCAGACCTGGACCTGTCAAACTATGCTGTAGAAAGATATTGCTCCAGGAACTATGATTTGACTAAGTTTGTCATCACCCATTTTGATCCATTTGACATTTTCAGGGATGACAACAGTAAACTTAATGGAGAAATGATGGAGATAATCATTCTGAATTCTTTGTATATTCAAAAATAGTATTAACTTCTGCAATTCCACCTAGAATGCAATATTGCTGTGACTTATTCTCTTGGCTAGAAAAAAAACAATTTCAGACATGACTGGATTTCAGAATAGCAGAAGTCAAGTGGTTGTACCTAACTAATTGGCCCTTCCTACAGTACTGATGCCTGAACCCGGGATGCTCTGCCACCTAATTACATACTCAGCCCTTTTTAATTTTTGTTTTGAGACAAAGTCACGTTGCCAAAGCTCGCCTTGAACTTGTGATTCTCCTGCCTTAGACTCCTGAGCAGCTGGGGTTATGGGTATGGGCCACTATGCCTGACTATCAGCAATTCTTACTCCATAGGTCATAAAAACGATATGAGCAATATTTTCAGTTGCTAAAAATACAAATCCCTATTGTGCACAGAGGACTAGAATTAGATTCGCAGGTTTAATCTGTGGACCCATTGTATAAATATGAGGTAGATCTGGGCTAGTGCTCATTTATCACCTGGATACTCTATGTCTCCATGCTAAGGAGCCATGAGGGTGTTTTAAATGCCCTGATATCAGCATCAGGTTCAGATCCTATATCCAATAGCTCTCAAAAGTCTTTTTCTATGGTGTATAATTATTCTGTTAGACGCAGTTCCCTTTGAGGTAAGATTGAGGGACTATTTATTACATTTTCTTCCACTGGCATTAAAGGATCCTTCTTTAAAGTGACATAGCCTCTCCTTCAATTGATTTCTGAGTATTAAAAATGACTAAGATGTGGAGATTGAATAAGAGATTGAAGTTGTTCCATATTGTAGGTGATACCAGTTTTCTTCCTGGCAGTTCTTGATTTTTTTCTAATTGTACATGTCGATCAATGTTCTAGGTCGTGTCTGTGTGTGTGTGTGTGTGTGTGTGTGTGTGTGTGTGTGTGTGTGTATGGTGGCACTGAGGAATGAATCCAAGGGCATCCTACCTCTGAGCTAAATCCCCAGCTCTCTTTATTTTTTGTTTTGAAATGGTATCACTAAGTTACAGAGGGCCTTATTAAGTTGCTGAGTCTGGCTGCTAACCTGTGATTCTCCTTTCTCAGCTTCCCAAGTAATGAGATTGCAAACATGCACCACCACACCTGGCTCCAGCTCAGTTATTATTTCTTTCACTCCAAGAAAACCATGGTCTGGCATTGCCACAGAATTCAACAGGTTTCAGTGCCCTGGATGCAACTATGGCCTTTCCTCCTGGCAGGGCAATTGTGCCTCCTGCGCCACTGTGGTTAAGCACTATACCTGACTCTGCTATTCTGGAATTCCACCATCACCACTGACTTTATAGAACCAAGTTCTGTGTAGAATGGTGCCCTAGGAGTCTAGCCACAAAAATGCACCACTCAGATCTGCTTCGAAGAAAGAAATTGCTGTGAAGAGTGCTGTTAACTGACAGATGCCAGATGCCTAAACTCAAAGATCTACCACAGATTCATTCCTCGGCCACACACTCCCCAGGCACATCCTGATCAAAGACTAAACATGGCAGAGGTTTTAGAGCTGGACCACTCCTGCCCATCATGTGGCCCCTAATGAGCCATCACTGCTCTACGGGTCCCCAACAGCTGAGCTGAGGCTTTTTCAGAGCCTCTTAATTATTATGATGCTACTTAATAATTATGATGACCACCAGCAATGGAGTCCTCTGTTTCCATTTGGCCATTAAATAGTCCAAACCCACTGGGCAATCTCAGCCTAATCGTCTACTTTCTGAGGCCACTTTTAGGACCTCTGTCTTAGTTAATCTTCTGTTACTATAACTGAATAGCACACACTGAGTAGTTTATATAGGATAAAGTTTTATGCAGCTCACGTTTCTGAAGGCTGAAAAGTTAAAGATCAGGTGACCTCGTCTGGTAAGGTCTTTCTTGCTGGAGGGGACTCTCTTCAAAGTCCAAAGTAGTGCAGGGCATTAGTTAGTAAGACAAAACATCTTAGTTCAGGTCTGTCCTCGTTTCTTATAAAGTCAAAGTCTCGTTGGATTATCCTCTCTTTATCTCTTCTCTTATCCTTAATTATCTCCCATGGGCCCCACCCCCAAATACCATAGTCAGATTATTTCCACCTTGAGGATTGAATGTTAACATGAATCTTGGTGGGGGCATAGCATGCCAGTCTTAGACACAGATTTGAGTATAAGTCTATGTACTACTTGGGAAATGGTCACAAGAAACAGAAAGCCAGGAAAGGGCACATTTGTAATTGGTGGGCAATTAAGTCTGGATTTCACTGTTAATTTTTGGAAGAACCATGTAAATGTATCTCAGAATTGTTCTCCCAAAAAACAAGAAGCTGAAATATTTATCTTTCCTCTATTAGATAAGGGTAAATCTCAAAAGTGTTAATTCTTTCACACGTCCAGTCTACACACTCAGGTCTTCTCACTCCTAATACTTCCAGTAAACCTAGGAAATGTCCAATAAGCACACTCTTTCACGGTCTCAATCTCTTTTTATTCAGGGCTCCTCACTACCAGAACCAGCTTAGTGAAAGATTGGAGCAAAGGACCCACACCCACCTGGCAATTTCAAAAGGCTCCAAAGCTCTCATGACTAAGCAAAGGACTTTTCCCATAGCTTTGGGGAATCAAAAATGCTTTCACTCTGGAAATGAGACGTCAAACCCAAGACCCCTCAAAATGGAAACTGATAGGCTTGGCCCAAGGGTTGAACAACTGAGATGAGTTTGCAGTAGAAGGCAGATAAGAGACCGTATGGAGTACTGGATGCACGGAGGGAGGAAAGGGTCATCATAAAGAGGACCAAGTAACCAGGAAGGAACTGTTAAAGGCTTTTATTAATTTCTTAGGGCTGCTGTAACAAATAAGTACAAGCTGAGTGGCTTTAAACTACAGAAATTTACCCAAAGGCTGAGATTCCAAAGTCAAGATATGGATGCTCTGAAAGATAAAACCACCATGCCCCTCTATCTTCCAGTAGTTACAGGCAATCCTTGGTGTTGATTGGCTTCTAAAAACATCACTTCAACTTCTTCCTCTGTCTTTACACGGCCTCCTCCTAGGTATGTCTGTGTCTCTACGTCCAAATTTCCTCCTTCTTATATAGACACTAGTTATTGGATTACAGATCATCCAAATTCAGTAGGGCCCCATCTTAACTTGATTACATCTGCAAAGACCCTATTTCCAACTAAGGTCACATTCTGAGTCTCATCATAAACACATATTTGGGGTTAGGAGGATATTATTCAACCCAGTTATAGGATCCAAAGACAAATAACCACACAGCTCTGTTCTTTGGGCCACATGCATCTGTGGCTTCAGGGGTCAACAGAGTAGCTATTACCCCACATAACTGAATGTTCAAAGTCTTCCCCTGACATGTGTCTGATCCACATACAGCAAGCTATGCCAAGAACACTCTCAACTTTAGTGGTTTCCAAACACTGTCTCCGCAGAAACCTTTGTTCAAATGAAATTTTATTAGGGGTTTTCAGACATACATAAAGGATAAAGATGTTCTGGGGCTAGCAGGACCAGGTCTCTCTCCTGTGTCAAATTATGAGGGAAGGAACTTCACAGAATATTACTGGAAACCCCTGAGTCCACTTTTCTACTTAGTTCAGGTATCAATTGCTAAGAACAACTACCGTACAGCAAAAAATAAGTACTAGAGAAAATAAATTGAATTTAGGAAAGACTAGAAAGGAAATTGTTATGACCACCTTAAGTGTTTGAATGTAAAAAGAGAAAAGTCTCAGAATACCAGCCTGTGGCCTCCTGGTATTCCCAGGGGAGAAGGTAAAAGGCTGAAGGGGGAAAGGAGGAAAGGATCTACTTATACAAGGATTTAGAGTGATAACTAGTGTTTTTATGTTCTTATTATAGATTCATGGATGAAAATTTGGATTTTCCTGGTCAAGTTTGAGGCAATCGGCTACATGATGCAGGCAAGTTTATACTGAATGGTTCAGAGATCTTTTGTTTCCCAAATAAGTAGAAAAACAGAAGACTTTAGTCTCCAGACTCATTAATCGGATAGCTTCTGTGAGCACTTAGCCTGTATACAAAGCCAGAAAAAAGCACTCAATATAAATACATCAATAATAATTTATCTCTTTTGATCTCTCCAAAAAGAAATGTTGACATGTGGAGGAAAGTAAATAAATAAAATGACATTTCATAAAGGAAATCCTCCTGTCCCACAACATGCAACACAATTCTAAAAGTGAGGCACTGCGCCATTTGATGAGCTTCGGAGTCTTGACCAAAGGGGGGACATACTTGTCAAGGTGCCAAGGCCTCTGAGTCAACAGACGAGTTGAAGCTTTTCTAGCCAGGCTCCCAAGAAAGCACTTAAATTGGTTGTCTAAAATACTTTAGCAGACTTCCGGGAAGATGGCGACCGAGAAAAGCGGGGCTTAAGAGCCCCGCTAACAACAAATATCCATTACCACAAAATCAGCGCCTTTCAAAGCCAGAAAACAACATCACCAGAGAAACAAAAAAAAATCACCAGGCTCCAGAGAGAAAGCGGACTGAGAACAGAGCCACAGAGGAGATCCTCAAGCCCGAGGACGCGGCAGACGCGGCAGCAGCGCCATACTGCCGGCGAATTCACGGGACGGCCACAGCAAGCCGAGGGGAGCCGCTGCGGAACAGCCAGGCGGGATTTCTCGGCGCAGAGGCCATCTAAAGCTCCCAGTGTCTGAGCTCAACACACGCTGCAGGGATTCAGAGTAGAAATCAAAATCAAGAAAAAAAAAAAAAACGCCAGCCCCACAGCCGAGGGCGTAGCAGCGGCGCCATATTGCCACCGGCGGCAGCAGCACCGAATCCAGTACAGCTACATCTGCGTACTCAAGAACAGTGAGTCAAATTGCGGGCCACAGCGGAGAAATCCCAGTACTGTACTCACTGGGACTAGACCCAGTGGGAGAGGGGCGGTGGCAGTGATATCACACCATAGGAGAACATTCAACCTGGCACCCCCCACAGTCTAAAGCAGCCCCTATTGACTCTCTGGGTCGGAGACTCTGTGATAAAACCCAGTAAAGGAGTAGTGGGGTCGGAGATACTACTGACTCGAGATCCAGAGCACCTTAAGTGAAGTCATAGTGACCCAAAGGAAGAACCCAGAGAAGGCACAAACTTCCGAAATCATGGGAAAGAGGAATAATACTGGAGCAATGAATGCCCACAACCCCACAACATCAGAACCCGATAAAACAGAAAATCAGAGATTTCTAGAAGATCAAATCAGGAAAATAACTGTAGAAATAATAGAGGTGCTTCGAAAAGAACTCAGAGAGAGCCAAAAAGAGATAAAGGATGCAATTAATGAAGTAAAGGCCTCAATTCAAAGCACAAACAACCGATTAGACCACATGGAGAACAGAATCTCGCTCTTAGAAGATGATCATTCCAAAAATGAACGCATAGTTTCTAATCTAAGAAAAAATATCCGACAGCAGGAATCTGATATTGAAGAAATATGGGCCCATTTTAAGAGAGCTAACCTAAGAATAATTGGAATAGAGGAGGGAAAAGAAAGTGAAACTAAAGGGATCAACAATCTCTTCAAGGAAGTAATAGCAGAAAATTTTCCAGACATAGAGCAAGAGGTCGATACGCAGGTCCAGGAAACTTATAGAACTCCCTTTAGACAGGATCGGAGAAGAGGATCCCCACGCCACATAATTGTCAAAATGACCAATGTGGAAGCCAAGCAGAGAATCTTAAAGGCAACAAAAGCAAAGGGCCAAGTGACATTCAGAGGCAAACCAATTAGAATCACTCCAGACTTCCCAAACCAAGTTATGAGAGCCAGAAGGGCTTGGAGTAACATATTCCCAATTTTGAAAGAAAACAACTTCCAGCCAAAAATTTCCTACCCAGCAAAACTTTCTATCAAATTAGATGGAGAAATAAGAAGCTTCCATGACAAACAGAAACTGAAGGAATTTATGTCTTCAAAACCAGCACTAGAGAAAATACTCAAAGAGATTAACTACAAAGAAGAAATAGGTAACACACATCAGAACTAGAGAAACAAGATTTTCCATCCAACAGACAACTATGATTGGTTATCTGTGGAGATTCATTATTTAGGTTAGTCTGTTACCTATCTCTAAAGGGTATTGTTTGCCTTTATTGTTGTTAATTTTTAGGATTTCTAGTTGGAATATTAATATACCTTCAGATATAGCATTTGGAAATATTTTATCACATTCTATTAGTAACTGTTAACTCTGTTTACATTGTCTTTGGATATACAATATGTTTTTTTATTTTTTAGGGAGTTTGTATACTCTTCTGTTGCCTGTGCCATTGAAATCATAACCAAGAAATCACTGCCAAGTTCAATGTTGTGAGGTTTTATGACCCAGATTTTCTCCTAAAAGTTTATAGTCTTAAGATTTATATTTAGGTCTTTTATCTATTTTGAGTTATTATTTGTATATGGGATTAGGTAAGGGTCCAACTTTATTCTTTTCCATGTAATTATTATGTTTCAACAATATTTAGTTAAAAGATTATTATTTCTACCACCAAATGTTCGTGGAAACCTTGTCAAAAATAACGACAATATAGGGAAGAATTTAGGTCTAGGCTTTTATTTAACTCCAATGGTTTATATATCTGCCTTTAGAATAGTACTACACTGTTTCAATTATTGTAGCTTTATATGGTTTGAAATCAGAAAATATATATCTTCTAGCTTTGTTCTTTTTCAAGATCGATGTGGGTACCTAGAGTCCATATTCCATATTAGGATAGATTTTTTTTCTGAAAAATAAATATATAAATATATGATAGTTTCACCTAAAAAATAGAAAAAAATAGATTCTCTGGTAAGAAAGAAAGCAAAAAGAAATATTGAAATGTTATCTTTAAGTCATCAACAGCTTGGTATCAGACAAATGAAACTGTTATGTGAGATTATCATTTTTAATTTTGGATAAATTGCTATAATACTAGATGTCAACTACTAAGCCAAGCATAGGAGGGGGGGATAAGGAGAGAACGGGGTGGGGATTGGGTGGGGGCTGACTGGGCGATGTGTGCATGTATGTCTACAAAAGTTTGTATCCCACTATGATGTATGAATACAGTGCACCAATTAAAAATAAATATGAAAAAAAAAAAAATAAAATAAAAATAAAATACTTTAGCAGTTTAACCTAAATTACTTCTCATATTTTGGATCTAATTGAGCCTGATATGGAAAAAAGTGCAAGTAGGGGACTATTCTGATACCAGCGTTGCTAAGCAGCATTATAATTATACAGAATTCCTGCATAAAAGACACTGGACTCAATGAATGCTGTGCCACCAATAGCACCTCTGTGGATAATTCTCATGTAAGGCTCTCCTTCAGTAGGAACTCTTAATCTCTTGTGGGTCCTAGACCTTCTCTAGTGAATGATATTTTAAATGGAATTTTTTTAATTCAGAGTTATATGAAAACTAATTATTTTCAAGTATTTTAATTCTATAAAAATATTTTTAAAAAACAAACGTGCAACAAGGTGATATACATCCTCTTTACTAACGCATTAAATAATAAGCTCTATAGATAGGTCAAATAACTATTATAACTTTAAAGACGTAATGGATGTAGGAAGTATTTTGAGAGATCTGCCAGCAACTTTAATATGATTAGAAAATATCTGTAATTTCCATTGATGACAAAGTCAAAGGTACTGTAAACACCATTGTAATGCATTGCCTATATTCACAAGTAAAGGAAATGCAAATTTTAAGTTGGAGGTGAGTGAAAATAAAAATACAATTTTCAGCCAGTCGTGTAATCCCAGCATTTAGGAGGCAAAACCAGGAAGATCGAGGTTCTCGGACAGCCTCAGCTACTTAGAGAGGCCCTTTGCAATTCAGTGAGGCCCTGTTTCAAAATAAAGAATAAGTATGGGTATGCATATGTTACTGTAGTTCTCTGATTTCAACCTCTTTAGAAAGATACCCAGGAGTAGCATAGCTGGATTATATGTTGGATTCATTCCCAGTTTTCTAAGGAATCTCCACACTGATCTCCATAGCAACTGCACTAGTTTGCACTCCCACCAACAGTGTAAGAGTTCCTATTTCCCCACCTCCTCGCCAGCATTTGTTACTATTTGACTTCTTTATGCATGCACAACTTGGAATAGCCAAAATATGGAATAATCTAGGTCTCCATCAACAGATGAATAGATTGCAAAATTATGGGAAATATACACAACAGAATTCTACACAGATCTAGAGAGGAAGAAAATCATGTCATTTGCAAGAAGATGGAAAGACCTGGAGAACATTATTTTAAGTGAGATCAGTCAGGCACAGAAAGAGAAGGGACATATATTTTCTCTAATATGCCCAAACTAGGGAGCATTGGGGATACCAGAGGGGCTCCAGATAATGGAGGGGAAACCTCAGCAAAGCTAGGATGGAAGGATAGGAGAGGAAGAAGGCTGAGGTTGATTAATGGAGGAGCTACATCCGAATATGTGTAAAAGTATGAATATAGATAGCGTGGTTAATCTGGACACTCATTGTTGGGGGGAGGGGGAAAGGGCACCAAGCACAGTCTAAATGTATGCCATTTTCAATATGCTCCACATAAAAATAAAATTTAAAAAATAATAATAAAAGGACAAAAAAAAAGAGAAATCGGTCAGAAAGAAACCCAATGGTAGAACCCTAAAAGCATGCTAGAATCAAGACCAACAAAATCACATACCATGACATTCTTCTGGACACTTGCTCGTCTTTTTTAGAAAATGCGATCCAATCCACATACTGGGGCCCCTAAGTTCTGATCCCCTCAGCAAGGCTCTCTATGATTTCAGGGTTTCTGCTTTTCTCATTGCCTACAAGGGGCAAGAGCTGGGTAGAGAAGCACACCTAAGACACTCCAACTCTTCCTCCCTCTCCTGTCTGCCCTAAGGAAGGTTCATACCCCGCCTCTGCCACCATGGCTGTGGGGTCAAGGAACAGCAGCCTCTGAGGGGCAGGGGCTACTCCCCACAGGGCATGGGGAAGACCATTGTTGGCACCATTAGCAGATATCAAAATGATGGAGATGGAAGGGAGAGAAGAAATTATCTGGTGTCTGTTGGAAACGCATAGGACAGGTAGGAATAGAAGGGGGCTTCCCAGGACACTGTGAAATTGAATGACCCACAGCAAATTCCCTACAGGTCAGGTATTGCAATGGACTGATCCCCCCAGAGTTCACACGGTGAAGTTCGAATCCTGCACTCTGATGCTGTTTTTAGAAGGCAAGGTGTTTGGGAGGTAAATAGGTCATAATGGTGGAGTCTTCTTGCTTGTTCTGCTATGGGAGTATACAAGATAAGAACCTCCTACCAGAAAAGGGCTCTCACCAGGTCCTGACCATGCTGGCATCCTAAGCTCAGACTTTCAGCCACCAGGACTGTCAGAAATTAATTTCTGTTCTTTACAAGTCATGTGATCAAGAGTATTTTGGAATAGCACAAGTGAACTAAGACAGGCACCCTGAAAGTGTTTGATGTGCAGTGTTCAGGAGCCAATTATGCATTCATTCAAAATTTCAATAATTCACACAACATATATGTATTGAGGGCCTACTTTGTGCTCAGTACTGTGCAAGATACTAAGAGTGGATGCCCAGCTGTCATGGGGCTACAGCCTGGAGCTTTCCCTGCAGTTCTGGTAAGGAGCATGAAAATGCCCAGGAGCCCCTCAATATGGCAAATAAAAAAGAACAGAGAAGCAACACAGTTCATAACCAAGAGGTTTATTTCCCAATCATTGCTGTGGACCCACAATGCAACTTGGAAAAGGAGACAGAGAAGACAACCCACCATGTGCCTGGCACTACACGCTATACTCTAGGTATTTTACATTCATTACCTCAAGATGTCCCTGGGAAAGAGGAAGAAAATGCTATAAAAATGCCATTTAGAAGCTTATTAGACTTGGTTTTTAAATACCCAGTCCAAGCCGGGCGTGATGGCGCATGCTTGTAATCCCTGCACTTGGGAGGAAGAGACAGAAGGATCGTACAGGTTCGAAGCCAGCCATGCTGGCTTAAGAGACCCTGTTTCCAAAAATAAAAAAAGTATAAAATAGGTCTGGGAGTGTAGCCCGGAGGTAGAAGGGCTTCCAGGAACCCCAGTACCAACAACAACAAAAAAAAAGTGGGTGTATTCATTTCAAGTCACCCCCTCATGCCATTTTGGCATGGGGCTGTATTTCTATTTTCTGTATTTCTATCTTTCTAATAAATTTCTTTAAATCTTCAAAAATAAAAAAAGTAAATAGCCAGTCCATATAGTCCTCAAGTGCACCACCTTTTTTCAGTATTCATGAGACACAGACCTGGAATGGCCTCTGGACCATCATGCATGCATTCAATGTTTTTTTTAATCTGGATATAATAAAACTGTGGATCATTTGAGAATAAATACACAAGTGCTCTGTAAACTATAAACACAAAGCACATGTTATTGGTGTTATTATCGATGTCACTGGTATTATTTTTTACCATCAGAAACTTGGTATATAGTAAGCTTCCACAAATCATTAGGAATCCCAGGCACCTCAATAATTCTATGACAAATGAGTCAGAGTGAGGAAAATGATATGTTACAGTATTGTGGGAAACATGTTCTTTTTCCCAGGAATTATTTTATTGCTTAAGAAAACTGGATCATTCCTAATAAGGAATATAGTTTTCAAATTAAGACCCCTTGATAAAATAGTTCCCAGAAAGTTACGTAAAACAAAAAACAAAACCAGAAAAAAAAAAATCTAATGCAAGTAATAGTTTTATTTTTATTTCTTTCTGGGGGTGGAACCTAGGGGCTTTTCTACCTCCAGGCTATATTCCCAGCCCTATTTTATACTTTCTTTGAAAGCAGGGTCTCACTAAGTTGCTGAGAGCCTCACTAAGTAGCTGAGGCTGGCTTTGAACCTGTGTGATCGTCCTGTCTCAGTCTTGAGTAATAGTTTTCTAAATGTGACAAGGAACTCTCTTTTTCAACACTGAGGTAAGTTACCAACCTTATCCAATGTGCCAAATTCTCTCTCCATTCTTGGGCCGTAGGTCTATGAATATGGACATGAAATAATTTCTCCAATGCAAACTCAGTCTTGTTTTTTCTCAAAACATTTCATGGTGCTGCCAGTGTTCTTTGAAGTGGATTTCCTTAAAATAAAATGTTTTTTTTTTAATGTTTTAATAAACTTTTTTTTCGATTTACAAAAATAGTACCTGGTCATTATGAGGAGAGAGCTTTACAAATTGCCCCCTTTGGTGCAGCCTTCAGGGATTCCAGCCCTGCCACACGTTGACTGGCTTCCTGGACCTTCCTTTTAAATCTGGGGACAGGGATAAGGCTTCACAACCCCTTTTGCCAGACAAAGCCAGCATCATGTGTGTGCCCAAATTGACTGCCAGCGGGAAAGGTAGTGATACCCTCTTTAATCACTGCTGTTGGGCTCTTTTCAATCACAGCCACAGAGACCATGTCCATCCCTACCACATTCCTTTCTTTGTTCCCATGCAGAACATCTAACCTCCCTTCAGCCATCTTACTTTCTTTCACAATACCGTCTCTCAGGGCCCCAGCCTTACAAATTCGTGTCCGAATTACAAATCTATAAACCTCTTTGCTTTGCTGCCCACTCCCCAGATCCAGTGAATAATTCACTGAATGTACACATCAATATCCATAATGCAGTCTGGATACTTTGCTGTTTTGAGATTTCCTCCACCGGTGTAATTAATCCATCATCTTTAAATTCAGCCTCACACAAAGTTTCAGGACATGGGCAAATGCTGATAAGTTCTTTTCCAGAATGTAACACACATGGCC